>NC_088686.1:67463235-67766911 GCF_028017835.1 Emys orbicularis | reverse complement strand
GACAAACGAGTTTGTTTACATTTGCAGAAGATAATGATGCCTGCTTCTTGTTTACAATGTCACCTAAAAGTGAGAACAGGCGTTCTCATGGCACTATTGTAGCCAACAGCAAAAGATATTTACATGCCAGATGCGTTAAAGATTCATATGTCCCTTCATGCTTCAACCACCATTCCAGAGGATATGTGTCCATGCTGATGACAGGTTCTGCTCGATAATGATCCAAAGCAGAGCACATGGACGCATGTTCATTTTCATCATCTGAGTCAGATGCTACCTGCGGAAGGTTGATTTTCTTTTTTGGTGGTTTGGGTTCTGTAGTTTCCGCATCAGAGTGTTGCTCTTTTAAGACTTCTGAAAGCATTCTCCACAGCTCATTCCTTTCAGATTTTGGAAGACACTTCAGATTCTTAAATCTTGATTCGAGTGCTGTAGCTAACTTTAGAAATTTCACATTGGTATCTTCTTTGCATTTTGTCAAATTTGCAGTGAAAGTGTTCTTAAAACGAACAACGTGGGCTGGGTCATCATCCGAGACTGCTATAACATGAAATATATGGCAGAATGTGGGTAAAACAGAACAGGAGACATACAATTCTCCCCCAAGGAGTTCAGTCACAAATTTAATTAATGCATTTTTTTAACGAGCGTCATCAGCATGGAAGCATGTCCTCTGGAATGGTGGCTGAAGCATGAAGAGGCATATGAATCTTTAGTGCCTCTGGCATGTAAATATCTTGCGATGCCGGCCACAACTGTGCCATGTGAATGCCCGTTCTCACTTTCAGGTGACATTGTAATAAAGAAGCGTGCAGCATTATCTCCCATAAATGTAAACGAACTTGTTTCTCTTAGCGATTGGCTGAACAAGAAGTAAGACTTGTAGGCTCTAAAGTTATACAGTGTTTTGTTTTTGAGTGCAGTTATGTAGAAAAACCCAACCTACATTTGTAAGTTTCACTTTCATGATAAAGAGATTGCACTACGATACTTGTATGAGGTTGTAGCGGGGTGGTTACCCCGCTCCTGCCCTGAAGGGCTTAAAACAGCCCTGGGAGAGGGCTGTGGCAGGGGAAAAGCTGGGCTGATTGGGGAAGCGTCTGCAGCTGGGCCACGCCCCAATCAGACCACAGCTGGCCTGTATAAAAATGCTGTGAGCCAGAGGCCCAAGAGTCTCCCTCTAGCTGAGGACGGAGATGGACTTAGCTGCCTGAGTGCTAAAGGGTACTGGAGTGAAGCACGGCTGGGGAAAGCCAGAGGAGCTGGGGAGCTCCAGGCTGGCAACTCCCCAGGCTGCAGGGCCTGGTCCAAGGCCCCTGGAGGTACTGGGTTGCAGGGAAAGGCAGCAGGTCAAAACCTCCCTTGCCTATGATGACTGGCTTATACAGACTGCAGTCGGCCCCAGTGAAAGGGGGCTAGATGGTGACTGGCAGTGGCCCATAGGCTGAGGCAAGGTGGGGATAGAAGGTTGGGGGTTCCCAGAGAGGGGAGACCCATAGAGACTGGTGGGGTTATTGCCAGGGGGCAGCCTCACGGTAAAGGGGCACCAGGTCCTGGGAGAGACATGGGGGCCAGCGGCAGCGGGACACCAGCCTGCAGAGGGCGCTCCAGAGGCTGGAAGAGCTAATTCCTGAGTCGACCAGCAGGAGGCGCCACAGGGGTGAGTCCCGCATGCCTACAGAGGTGAATTGAAAAATACTATTTCTTTTGTTTATCATTTTACAGTGTAAATATTGGTAATCTAAGATATTAGAAAGTAAGCACTGTACACTTTGTATTCTGTGTTGTAATTGAAATCGATATATTTGAAAATGTAGAAAATATCCAAAAATATCTAATAAATTTGAATTGGTATTCTATTGTTTACAGTGCGATTAATCGCGATTAATTTTTTTGAGTTAACCGCGTGAGTTAACTATTAATTGACAGCCCTACTGATAACTACAATTTTAGTATAAACTTTGATTCGTCCCTGAACAGTGATTCCTGGTGTGTAACTTTCCTCAGCAGGGGACATTGGGCCAAATTCCTCTCCCATTTATATGGGTGCTTTTCCCTTGACCTCCGCAGCACCCCAGTAAGAGAGACCAAAATTTGGCCCATGAACCAGAGGAGAGGCTTCCTCCATGGAGAAACCAGTTCATCAACCTCTTGAAAACAACTAAGGGCTTGTCTCCACGCACACTGAAACTAAAGTTGTGACTGGAAGCTGGGTTAGTTATTTCAGTCCCAGTTTGTATGCAGACAAGCCCTCACTGAACATAGCCTCCCTTTTTCTCAGAGATGGGATATAGTTTTATTTCACAAATGATGTGAAGAGACATGACTTCTCTCTATAGAAATTTCCATGCTGAGCAATATTCTGTATTATTGAACATCATACTTAAAGTGTAATTTTCATGGCTAGGTAGTTGCAGTAAATAGAGTGAAGTGAAACGGGATAAGATGAAAATAGATTGCCACGTTGATTAAACCTGCTTTGATTTTGATTCTAGTCAACAATATCAATAATTATAAGATAAATTATACAATGCAGTGTTTTCTGTCAAAATAATAAACTAGGATTAATGTCTGTCACCTGTGGTAAGACATTTAAAGCGAACGTAATATGTTATTAAGTGTGTGGGGAGTTATTGATCTGTTACTGTCTTCTCTGAAGAGTTGATAAAATTGTTACTTCGAAACAAGCTTTAAATCTTATTACATGTGTATCCTATATACCATAACATTTAAAAATGGAGTTACGGCCAAATTCCTGCTGATTGGTGTTACACATTGGTGGTGGGCAGGTGAAGATTCTCTTGACCCAACCCTACAGTTTCCCTCCTTCTTGTTACAGGGAATGCAAAAGGCGTTTCATTGTCTGTCAGGTAGATGCTAATTATTCTGACCATAAAACTATGCTACATGGATTCTTCCCAGTGTCAGCTCCCTGCCCCAGATTATCAACCAATGTATATGGATAATATAAAGTGGTGGTGAGGCAGGGAATGAGTACTTCCAAATATTTGACCTGTGGAGGCACTGACCTGAAGTCCTTAATCTGTGGTAAGGAGAATAGGGACACACGCTTTTCTTGAGGCACCAGGGGGATTTAATGAAGTGGAGGAGAGAGACTAAATGCCCTAGAACAGACACAAGCATATATGAGAAACAGATTGTGGGAGTAATTACTTTCCATGCTTTCCTGATATTAGCAGCAGGACTGGTGTTTTGATGAGAAAATTTAATTAAAACTTTAATTTTTTTAAAAGAAAAAATATTCAGCATGGCTCATTGGTGAGTGGAACTTGGGGCGCTATGCAGTTTTAATTGCTTTCAAGAGATATGCTGTATGAATACTGCTAGAGAAAAGAGAAACAAAGAAAATCAGAATTGGGTAGCTACCGTAGGTAAAAATAAGAACACTTATAAGCCATATCTATAGTAGGCCTCTTTTTGACAAATTTCCCATAATTGCTAGCACAGGTGCCTTTCCATCAGAGAGAGGAAGCAATGGAGTGAGCCCCAGCATAGACAAGGCATTGCTGGGACCTGGCATTTTTATCACTGTGTTGTGTAGACTTGCTGTGGTGGTGGTTAAAACATCAGGGAGAACCTGGAGCATTTGCTATATTAGCGATACCAGTATTGCATCTACTGAGTTGCGACAGGGGGAACTTCTTTACAAAAATGCCTAGTATATTATTATTTATTATTCCATGTACTGCAGTAACATGTAGAATCCCCAGTCCTGGAACAGGACCCCATTGTGCTAGGTGCTGTACAAATACAGAACAAAAATATGCCACCTTAAAGCCCTAGGTACACTACATAAATATCAATATCTGAACATGTAGCTCAGCTGTGAACGTGATTTTTTTTTCATATCCATATGGACAAAAAAAGGAATAATTATAGTAAGGAACAGTTTTTTTAATGTAGGTACCCACCAGGGTTAATATGTGGCTCATTAATGTTATAACTTAGTTTATTCTGTCCACATAGGTAAGCAAAAATGTTATACCATGGTTGGTCCATAGCCATTTTAAAAACATGTTTATTTTTATAGTGTTGGCATGGTCTTGCGGTTAAATTTTTCATGTGTAATTTATTCTGTAAAAGTGCAGGTACAGGCTATTTCTCTAAGGTTCTTAAATAAAAATACAGCTACCATTGACCTCAAGGTGAGAAACATAAACATTTGCCAGGCTTCAAACAATAGCTTCAGGGGATTGCTAACCATGCTCCCCTCTGAGCCTGGCTTCTTGCTGTGCCTTTCAGCTTTCCAGCCAGGAAGATACTGTACATCCCATGGCTGGGAGAACACCCTTCCTCTCCAAGTCCCTCTGCTGTTTTTGCACAATTCTGCGTGGTTCATCTTTCAGTTAACACAGAGCTGCAAATGTACTAAGGATAAACAACATACAACAGTGTGCTGGGTAGACCGGAGGAGTTAGGAAGCTTGTATTCCCACTGCCTTTTCTGTAACCATTGTCTGGAATAGAGCACCAGGGCAAGTCTACACTTAATGGTGTAAGCAGACAGGAGAGAGCTCTCCCGTCAGCATAGTTAGTTCACCTCCACAAGAGGCGGTAGTTATGTTGGTGGGAGAAGCTATCCTGCCGACATAACCCTCCATGTAGACAGCACTATGTCGGTATAAGAATGTCGCTCAAGGGTGTGGATTCTTCATATCCCTGAGTAACATAGTTATAAGGATATAGGTCTATAGTGTAGACCAGACCTCTATCTCCAGTGTCAGCCTCACACTAAATTAGGGTTACCATCCATCCGTATTTCCCCGGACATGTCCGGCTTTTTCGTCTTTAAATAGCCGTCCGGGAGGAATTGGTAACAAGGTTAAAAGGTCTGGGATTTCCCCCCCTCCCCTCCCCTCCCTCCCTCCCTTTCATGCAGAGTGCGGCGTGGCTGATTGGGCAGCTGGGCCTGATTGAGCCGCTCCCATTGGCCTTCAGCAGCCAGAGCCCCTCCCCTGCTCCCCCCCTGCTGCCTCAGCACTCTGCGGGGGAGGCATATTTTGCCTCCACGTGGAGGAGCCAGCATCTGACCGGCATGGGCATGGTAAGGGGAGTCCCGGGGGGCAGTCAGGGAGCAAGGGGAGGGTTGGATGGGTCGGGAGTTCTGGGGGTGGGAGGGTGAATATGGGGGGGGGGGGGCGGGTTATATTCTTTTGTGGTGCCCGAGCTCCAGCAATATCCAGGGCCGGGGGCCCTGCTCCAGCAATATTTGGAGCTGGGTCTCTCCCCCGGCCCTGCCTGGAGCGGGCCCCGGCCTCCACCTGCAACCCCCCCCACTCGTCCCCCCCCCCCGTGTGTGTCCCCCCTGCCCGAAAGAAAGCAGCGCGCGCCTCTCCCATGCCTGCTTGTGCTCCCGGAGTAGCACATTCCTGGCAGCAACTGCTGTCTGCTGTCCCAGGGTCCTAGTGCCCCCCCCCATCCACTAATGGCAAGGCAGGCTGCCCTTACCCTGCCCTTCCGCCCTAGCCCTGAGCCTCTCCAATGCCCCGAACCCCTCATCTCCAGCCCCAGCCCTCATCCCCCCGCACCCTAATCCTCTGCCCCAGCCCTGAGCCCCCTCCTGCATCATGAACCCCTCATCCTCAGACCCACAGCCCTCACCCCTGCACCCCCTCCTATCCCCAAACTCCCTCCCAAAGCCTGCACCCCCTCCCTTTGCA
This sequence comes from Emys orbicularis, assembly GCF_028017835.1. Taxonomy (NCBI): domain Eukaryota; kingdom Metazoa; phylum Chordata; order Testudines; family Emydidae; genus Emys; species Emys orbicularis. Next base: position 67,761,231 of record NC_088686.1, on the reverse strand, counting down.
CCGCCTCCCACCCCCAAACTCCATCCCAGAGCCTGCACCCCTCACCCCCTCCTGCACACCCACCCCCTGACCCAGCCTGGAGCCTGCACCCAGCACCCAAACTCCATCCCAGAGCCTGCACCCTGCACCCCTCCTGCACCCCAATCCCTAGCCCAGGACCTGCACCTCAGACCTCCTCCCCCCGCCCAACTCCCCTCCCAGAGCCTTAGGCAGGTGGGGGGGGACAGAGGCGGGGGGGCGGGTTCTGGGCACCACCAGAATTTCTACAAACCTGCCACCCATAAGGGTCGGGGCAGTCAGGGGACAGGTAGGGTCCTAGGGGGGCAGTTAGGGTGGGGGGTTCTCAGGAGGGGGCAGTCAGGGGACAAGAAGCAGGGGAGGGTTGAGGGTTCTGAGGGGGGGCAGTCAGGGGGTGTGAAGTGGGAGGGAGTGGATGGGGCGGGGCAGGGGCGGGGCTAGAGCGGGGCTCCCCACTGCCCCAGTGTCCTCTTTTTTGATTGTGGCAATATGGTAACCCTACACTAAATTGTGAAACTGGAAAGTTTGCAAGCTCCACTTCAGGCATGTGAATCAACTTTTTAATCAACTCCGCTAAACCAGAGAGAGAAAGAGAGAGACTACATTACATCTTGTCTTTTCTTTCAGCCTTTCTAAAACAGGTCTTTGCTGCCTTAAAGAGAGAGTTCCAGATTTTAGGTGTCAAAACTTGAGAAATGATATGAACCAGGATTAGTGTAGGTTTGAAAAGGAACCATTGTTAGGTTTCCTAATGCCAAGGTAGACTGTGAATTAGAAAAACACTGGACCCTCAAAAGAATAGCAAGAATCTGAGATGAAAAGCAAGAGGAACAGAACTCTGGTGCATTAATGTCAACATTATGTAATATCACGCACTAGAGAGGAAAAATGGGGTCATATGGAGAAGAGCTTGGTTTTAGTTGGTGAATTATTTATTTTAGTTATCCACTTCACTGTGTCTAGGAAATCAGGCAAGGAGAAGATATGAAAGTAACCAGTGAGGATAATGGATGTGCAATGAGGGGTAGGGATGGTTCTCTGTGGAAATATACAAGTATTGCATTGTACAGACTGTGTGAATCCTGCATGCTGCTCAGGCTGCATGAAGTACACTTGTGGCAAACTACAACCATTTATAGAAACACAGCTTCCCAAGGTGAGCAGCATACTACATGATGAATATAAAGAAGACTCACAAAAAGATGATACAGCACATTTGCTGTCGCTCTCTTTAACAACACTCAGACCTTAGTCATGCAACAGGGATAAAGAGTCACAGAAGGAGATGCTTTCTTCTAGCATAGACAAGGAACTTTGTTAGAATAAGGCCAACAGGTTTGTCTCTAAAGCTATTCTCTCTCTGTTTCACTGTGAAGTCTATACCTACAATTTCCCCATCCTTACTCCTGCTTGACTTCCTGTTGCTTTTTGAAGGAAACAGTACACAGGGATTCAAAACATTCTCTTCTTTTCACTCCCCTCACACACAAAGCCCTACTTATTTATGAAGGGGTATTATGTGAAATGTTAGCATCCTTTGCCTCTTGTCCATACCTTTAAGCTGTTCCTGATCATGCCATTATAACTCTTCCCTCACTCCACACAGACCTGACACTTTCTTTCTTCTATATTTATAAATATTGTATTTCAGAAATGTTGAATGATGAAAGTCAGGGTGTAACAATTGTGAGAGTTTTTTGTAATATTTTTATGAGCTCTCTGTATGGCTTTGTACCTATTACGTAGTCTGATGTCCCATGACCAGGGGAGAAAATGAATTATTTCCCCCCAGTGGGGAGCAAGATAAAGGTATTTAAGACATACAGTGGCTAGGACTGTCTGGGATAGAACCAACACATTTGAAGGAAAAACCCTACAGAGACAATAGGAGCCTCAATGACCAAAAATTGACACCTAGCTGCAGAGGCAGCTGAACATGTGAATACAGCAAGGCTGTGTCTGGAGAACAGACAAGACGTGTTAGGTGTCTCTGTTAAGAAGAGCAAGGTACACAGGCACACAGGGCTCCTGAAACTGGGAGACAAAGGAGACAGGACAGGCGAGGATGGGCTCAGTGGAGCGGGACATGCCAACACACTGGCTTCCACCAACACGAACCATATCCTAAGCTTGCCTCTCTTGCGCTAACTCAAAGACTTTGATTCTGTATGCTGGGTAATTAATAAATTGTTATCTTGTATTGAAGAGGCTGCCTGATGACACTGCAGATACTTAGAGCATTGCATGTTGAAGGAGTAAAGCCTCCCACAGGAGTCTGGCTTGGCTGGACTTGCTGCAGGAGCCATGGACGCAGGGATTGCTGGCACCCGAAGGTCCAATTTCAGAGTGGTGGAGGCCATGGGGCTATCCCTGTGGAACTGTGTGGATCTTGGGTTCAGCACACTAAAGGGGTCACACTCAAGTCACTAGTTACAGGCTGGGGAATATACCAAACCTGATGAATCTGTGACAGAGGGTATAGAAATGATCCCATGCTAAAGAAATGATCCCATATTGTCTTAAGATTGCTGCATTTTAATTTTTTGTATGCCTTCGTTTCAGATTCTTGTGCTTCTTTTGAGCCTTGTCCAGTTTAGAACAATGTTTTCCTTTCCTTAGTGCATATCCTTTCCCCTACCCTTGTTCCCTCCACAGTGTCATTTCCCTTTTCACTTATCAGCCGCCCCTGTTTCCTTGTGGGGTGTCACTTCTCCCTGCCATTTTGACTCTTCCATTGCTCTAGTGACACACCTCTCTGTTTGGAATGTGTTAGCAGTAGTGGGAAAGGATCCAAGTCTCTCAAGACCTGGCAGAGGGTACTTCAAATATCAGAAGTCTAGTCCATTTCAGTCTGTTGCTGCTACATAGAGAAGTAAAAGGAACAGAACTGCAGCAAAAGACTGCAATTTAGGATCTCAATAGGAAAGAACATCTGTAAGAAGGTGGTGTAAATGGGAACCCGGATTCAAGTAAAGGAGACACATGCCTTAACGGCATGATACCTTTAATCTCTCTCTATATATCCTGAGTTCCAAAACACAGAAGTGTTAAGTAAAGAGGGAGTAATGCATGCAGCATATATAAAATGCAGTTCTGTTTCATTTAGTTGAGGGGCTTTCCACCTTACATAGTTTAAGACAAATGTCACTGAGTGGACAATAGAGTGTTCTGTGGCATCTATCCAGTGAGAATGAAGTTGAAAGTGAATTATCAATGAGGGAGGTCCCCTTCCAAACATACCTCTTGAACCTGTAGGGCTGGATATCTGGGGACTTTATGCAAAGGACATAATGATGTTACATAATTTCTCTCCTTCCTTGAGTTCACTTCCCCTGACAAGGTCCACAGATTTTGTTTATTCCATTAGGATCTCTGTGTGAAGAAATATGTCAAAGTTTGCGTGAGGAGGAGGTCAAAGAGACAGAAAATACCTGAAAATATTTTCCATTGGGCTCTAAAACTGACCCTTACATTTCCCATCCCAGCGACCCTACTTAAGGCCACAAAGGTGGAATAGGAAAACCCAACAAAGGCAAAGTGTCAGGGGACGGGAGAAATCTATAATGTCCACCAGTCAAAAGTGCTCATGGATGCTTTACCTAAAATGGACTCAGTCTTGTCGGCTCTGCTCAAGGACATTATCATCCCCACTCAAGGTGACTTCCTACCCAGAGATATGACTTTCAGAAGGGTGGAATTAGCTCTTTGCAGGGGCTATGAAGTGGTCTCAGTGACACTTGGAGCCTCAGCGGTAGCTGTCTTTTCACCAGAGTACTACATGCTTATATTGAGTCCTTGCTCTCCGACATTTCCAAAAAGGTGAAACGGTACAAGGGGTTAGTGTCCTCCTTAAAGGAAGTCTCCCTAACATCTGCTTTAGTTTTAGGCGTCTCCCTCAATGCCTTTTGTTCTCTGACAGATTGTTGGCATTCAACAAGAATGGCAAGAAGGCTCCTTTGGCTATGGACAGGGAAGGCAGGTATTTCCGCAAAATAATATTGGTAGTTGACCATTACTTTAAGAGAAACTTTTCAGGGAACCAATAGAAAAAGCCGCAGCCAATACACAGGACAAAAACAAACAAACAAAAACCCCTTTCTCCTCTGTTATTGATAACAGAACTCAGAAGAGAGGTTTTTTAAAGCTTTTTCTGCTCTAGTTAGCCCTTTTCAGGTGACGGGGCTGTTGATAGGAGAGACAACAGATTCTCTAACAATAGATGGGTGGGGGAAGCCAGGCTCAATAAACCCACAGGTGACTCCTTCTCCAGGAATGCCCCTAGGAATAATCAGTGACTATCCACCTCCCTGCATACCTTCCTCTGGGAGGCAGTCTGTCTCTGTTTGTTCCCACCAAGTGTGCCTCCACATTGGACAAATAGGTGAGAGACATCATTTCCAAGGGGTACCGCTTAAAACACAAAAGGACCGCTCTGCCCCTGATTTCTCCCCCTCCTTCCACCCCTCCAAGAGGAAGGCTATGTTCAGGCAAATTGACAGTCTTCTCCAACTTAGGGGGTAATAGAGCCTGTCCTAGATCAGGAACAGGGTTGGGGCTTATGTTCCATACTGTTCCTGGCTCTGAAGAAATCGGGAGCACAGAGTTGCCCTAGATTTTAAGTCTGTCAATGCATCAATCCACTTCCACAAGTACAAAATGGAGACAGCTCAATCCACCATAGCAGCTGTCACCCAGGAGGATTTACTAACTCTGTGAGCTTCCCTACTCACATTTGCAATTCCAGCTCACACTGTACTACTTCCCCCCACAGTAAAAAAGGTTCCTCAGATGGTGGCTACATTCAAAGACGGACACCATAATGACGGATGCCAGTTTGGAGGGATGGGGAGCTCACACAACCTGACATGTGGTACAAGGTTGGTGGTGGTGGATAGAATCTCATTGCACCATTAACTGTTTGGAACTGTGTATGATTTGCCTAGCCCCACCTTAAATTCCAGATACATGCTTGTATTCACAGGCAGCACCACTATCCTGGCATACATAAACAGGCAGGGTGCCACACAGTCAAGTTTGTTACAAGTGGAAGTCACAGCCTTCTTCAAGAGGTCTGAGAGAAATATTGTCAGTTCACGCTTCCAGAGTGGCGTAGTGGCCAAAAGAGCTAATGCGATCCTGGGGTACATAAACAGGGGAATCTTGAGTAGAAGTAGAAAGGTTACTTTACCTCTCTATTTGCCACTGGTATGACCACTGCTGGAATACTGTATCTAGTTCTGCTACCCAGAATTCAAGAAGGATGTTGATAAACTGGAGTGGGTTCAGAGAAGGGCCACAAGATTGATGAAAGATTAGCAAGCATTGCTTATCGTGATAGACTCTGAGAGCTCAATCTATTTAGCTTAACAAAGAGAAGGTTAAGGCGTCACTTGATTAGTCTATAAGTATCTATGTGGGGAACAAATATTTAATAATTGGCTCTTCAATCTAGCAAGGAAAGGTATAACATGATCCAATGGCTGGAAGTTGAAGTTAGACCAATTTAGACTGGAAATAAGGTGTAAAATTTTTAACAGTGAGAGTAATTATCGGTTGGAACAATTTACCAGGGGTTGTGGTGGATTCTCCATCACTGACAATTCTTAAATCAATTTTGGATGTTTTTCTAAAATATATGCTCTAGGAATTAATTTGGCCTTGGAATCTATGAATCTGGAGAGTCAGGCCAATAAATCAAAAATATCTACCTCTGCCTCTTACAATTTGGGGGACTGAGGAACCATCATTAGTGAATTTATGGACCCATCCCCCTATCCAGAATGAAAGTTTCCTGGTGAGTGAGACAAATATTCTCTTTTATATAATATCTATCTATCTATAATTATATCTATAATTACATATATATTCTCTTTTATATAAAATATAGATCTAGATATATATAGATATATATCTTTATTAATGAAAACAGCTAAGTTTCAGTTCTCTGCAGGATGACAGACAAAAAGCAAATTACAATCAAAGCAGAAGTTCAAAAGGGTGCAGCTGTGTACAGAATAAGGGCACTTTGGCCCCAAAGAGTCAGGGAACTAGGTGACAAATTGTAAAACTCCATTGTTGCTAAAATGGGTTTAGGGAAGCAGCTCTGAAATAACAACTCTGGTGGCTATTGGGTTACGGTTTAACTGATTGTTTTTTTTTCTGTTTGATACGTTGACTAAAACACTGAATAGTTCCATTTTCCTTAGGCAGCAACTCAGTGTGTGGACGTCATGAAAGTTTAATTGCACACTTCTATTAATAGATGTTGGTTAAGGATGCATGGTATCAGAGAAATCGGCATGAAACTTCATATTTACAAATCAGATACTTCAATTAAATCATGAATACCTTCCTATGGGGAGCGATGTTATGGATGAACTCATGCCTATGGCAAGATTTCAGTATGACTTCCAGTGCTGTTAATAGCCACTCATACTACTTCAGGCTGTGCTGTTGTCATAGCAAAGCAAGGTTGAGTTTGGTCAGTACTTAGATGGGCGAGCTCTATAGAAAATGAAGGTTTCTACAGGAAGTTGTCATGATGGCAATCTTCCCTCTGAGTCAGCAGTAGATTAATATTTAGGATGATGTTAGAGAGCACTGTAACGCTAGGCATGCTATCTTTTGGATAGGAGATGATGAACATAACACAATATAGCTGGGGCTTGTGGCTCCAGCTATTATTAAGGTTGCCCAACAGTTCCCATTATAAGATGCTGTTTTAAGTTGCTTATAATTTTGCCAAACTTCAACTGTTTGAGCTAAAATGTTCCAGGCTGTGTTGGATGCCTTCCTCAACTTCAAGCTGGATGTTTTTGGAAAACTTCAACCAAAATAGATCAGCTGTTTCTGAGAATGATGAAAAATACATTGTTTTGCCCATGTTAAAAAGTTCTGATGACCTTTACTTTTAAAAGCTCTCACGCCCTTGTGTTTTAGAGCAGGGACGTGAAATTTGGCAGGAGGGTGCCCTTTGTGCCAGGAATGTAGCTTTTGCTGGCCCCATGAAAATCTGCCCAAATTCGACCCATTGTAAGCCTTTGTAATGTAATAGTTCGCACATGCTCAGTAGATACTTCTCAGATTTTTAGCAACTAATTTCCCCAAAGATTCCACCGAAATGAGCAGCCTGGGCCTAAGCAAGACTTTCCCTGCAACTGCAGCTCTGGGCCCAGGGCCGGCTCCAGGCACCAGCACAGCAAGCAGGTGCTTGGGGCGGCCAACGGAGAGGGGCGGCACGTCCGGCTCTTCGGCGGCAATTCGGCAGCAGGTCCCTCTCGGAGGGAAGGACCTGCCGCCAAAGAATGAAGCCGATCGCGGCTTTTTTTTTTTTTCCGCTTGGGGCAGCAAAAACGCTGGAGCCGGCCCTGTCTGGGCCGCTCTGAGATGTGCTGCATTTGGGTCAGAACTGAGAACAGGAGAGAGAGGCTCCCTGCTTTCTCAGTGATCCCCTCGCTGGTCCCAGGCAGGATGGAGGAGGAAGCTGCCTGATTCAAATGCAGAGGGGACAAGATCTGGAACTTTAGGGGAGGGCAGGGATAGTAGATTGGGAAAAGGAGCCTGGGTAAAGGGGAACTGGGAATGTGGGCTGTCATGGGGGAGAGGGAAACTGGGACTGGGATTTGAAGTAGGGGACTGGGACTGGCTGGCAAGGAAACTGGGACTGGTAGCCAGGAGTGGAGATTGGGACTGGATGAACAAGGACACTGGGTCTATGAGCCGTGGAGGTTGGGGAGTGGGAGTTGGCTGGGCGAGGAGACTGATACTCAGAGCTGGGGGTGTGGGGAGCTGTGACTGTCTGGGCAAGGAAACTGGGTTATGGAGCTGAGGAGGAGAATAGGGTTGGGAAGGACAGGGACGCAGTGGTGGTGAAGCAACTGAGATCAGATGAGAAGCTTGGAATGGGAGATTTGGACTGGCTGGAAACTGGAAGTGAGAACGAATGGGGTGGGGAAGAAAGCAGACAGATCTGCCAACCAGCTGGGGTGTGGGTGGGAGAACCAGGAATAGCTGGCCAAAGAGATTGGAACACGCATCTAGATGGAGACTGACACCAAGATTGGATGAAGAGCTCAGAGACAGAGACTGGGATTGGGAACCAATAGGAACAGGGAAGGTGGGAGGGAGGAGGGGGGTGATTTGAAGCCTGTGTGGGAGGGAGAAACATATCAGATGAGGAGCTGGAAGTCAGGGACTGGCTGGGCATGGCAACTGGGAGAGGGGAGGAGATTGGACCTGGGATATGGAGTCTAGAGTGGTGAGACTAGGACTTGCTGGTAAAGAGACTGGGACTTGAATGAGAAGCCTGAGGAGTGGAGACTGGGGCTGGTTAGATGAGGAGAATGAGACTGGGATGTGAGCAAGGGTGGGGAACAGACTGGACCGGTACAAGGACAGATTGGAGGGTGTGTGTGTGTGTGTGTGTGTGTGTGTGTGTGTGTGTGTGTGTGTAATGCTACCAAATCAAATGGTGGTGTTTTATACCCAGAAACATGCTTTGTACTGGTGTAAATGATACACAAGGTGCAAGGCTGCAGAGAATCAACCCCCCTATTTTAGAACTGAACATGTAGTCTGCTGAAAATTATTTTCAATGACAGTTTGTTTACACTTCTCCTGCCACAGTAAATAAGTAATGGCTGTATAGAGTGCTCCATCAAACCTCATACTGGGACTCTGAAATATAGGGGGTGGTTTGATAAGAGACAAGCCTTTATTTTGTGTTAGGATGGCCGGCAATTCATCTTCATTTTATGAGTTATCCCCTCTCCTGTTTCTATAAATTTAACTTTGGTGTTGTTAGGGGACACATTTTAGCTAAGTTTCTCAATGTTCTTATAAGCTGGTTATCCAGATAGAGATGAAAAAAATGTTATGCATCCGTTCCTATTGTTTAGAAATGGAGATTTGGAGTTGGAAGACCTAGGATCTGTTCCCCATTTTATCCTGCATCTGTGACCTTGGACAAGTCACTTACTTTTCTGTTTCTCAATTTCCCCATTTGTAATGTGGAAATCATACTGCTTCCCTTTCCTTTTGTAAACCTATTTGAGACCTTCAGATGAAAAGCACTAAATAAATGCAAAGCATTCCAGTTATTTAATATATTTTAGTGGATTTTAGGCTATTTCTATGCTACGAGCTCGGGGTGTGATTCCCTGTTCACGTAGACTTACTCATGCTAGCTCTTATCTGAGCTAGCGCGCTAAAATCATAGTATAGCATGGGCAGCAGCAGTGGCAGCACGGGCTAGCTGCACCGAATACAAACCTGCCTGAGTCCAATGGCTACATACTTGACAAGGCTAGCCCCAGGCCACCTCTGCCCTTGATACCTGACTACATTACTGGTTTAAATATACTAGACAGATGAGAGCTGTCTACGTGTATGCGTATGTCTACATGAAATGGGAATCACACCCCTAGTGTGTAGTTTAGATGTAGCCTTAGAGCTGTGAAACATACTGGATTGACAGTACTAGAAAATGAATCTGTCTTTTCATAAAACAAGTACAGTCCCAGCAGAAGCTTAAAAACAAGTAAACAAAAAAATGTCACCTAAAAACAGAGTTTAAATTCAACTGGAGCTACCCTGACTCTTGGTGCTCTCAATCCACTGGAATTAACCGAGTTCTCTCCCTGTAACTAAAAATCCTAATTACTCCCTTTTCCCCCTTAATATAAATGCCTATTTTAGGAAAAGTCTTGTATTGTCTTTTTCTTTAAATGCTTGTGCATCCGAACCTACAGTAGCTGGCACTTCGTTAGTCTAGCTGCTTTCATTCGCTGGACCCTTGCACTCATTCTTGTTTTTAGAATGTGAATACTGTACTGACAAAGATGGGTTTCTGTATATGTCTGCCAGTACTAAATTCATTCTAAGATTTTTTATGTCATTAGGGTGGGTATTGCAAGGTGGTGGTATTACACAGTCTTCCACATTCTTTTCTAGTGTGTGAGCAAATGTTCAGTCATGTAAAGACTTAAACTGTGTTGCTAGTTTTGTTATGCAAGGTTTTAGATAGAAGGGGTTGTATGAATCACAGGAGAGTTCATTCTCCACCTTGGTCTCCAATTAAAGCCAATACTTGATGCAGAGTTGCTCTCTGAAAAGAAGGCATTGAGGTTGGGCTGAGATTCCTGAAAGGCATGATTGCCTGCAAGCTGTTTGACCACCTCTGTTCTAGGAGTGGTGTAAATATGTAAAGAAAACAAATTCAAGTTACAATATACCCCAGATTCCACATCATTGATTTCTCCTTCACTGGGACGTTGATCTTCAAAGCTCCAAAAATGTGTTGCCATTCCTCAGAGAGGCAGCAGTATAATACAATATAAAAACATCACGTCTGTCAGGGAGAGAGATATATTTAACTCCTCTGATCCTCAGGAATAGTTAAAGAATTGGCTTGTAGGTTAAGGCACAAAATAGGAAGCAAGAAAATGAAATGTGACCCAAGAACTCCTTAAAGCCAATAGACAAGGGGGTTACAGGAATGTCCTGATTCTGGTATGTACATTTTGGTTCACCAAAGAATGTCATGTGAGGTCTTAAATGAAAGTCAGGGTCTCACTGGTCATTAATATCATTGTAAAATGTATGTACAGATCTATGTAAGAAATATATATACATATATTTGAAAATATGGTCTTAGATTCTGTATCAAGGTCTGAGTCACCAGCAGAAACAGGTTTTCTGTCAAACAAGAGATGTTTATTCACGTCTCTTTCTGTTGGATGTAAATTAAGCATTGTAAGCAGGGCTGGCTCTAACTTTTTTGCCGCCCCAAGCAGCAAAAAAAAGCGCCGCCCCGCCATAACACCCTCCCCCCCTGCGCATGTTATGATTTTATTTTATATGCAACCTTTTGTTTCCAATTTCCTTACTCACTTGAATCTTGAAGCTTTGATAATAAACTTACTCTTGTTTTCCCATAGATATATATAAATGCTGTGATATTAAGTGAAGTGCTGGACCAAAGCTGAATCTTACAAGCTGGTTATTTTGGGAACAGGAGACCTGGTATGTCTGTGAGTACCCAGTGTCAGGGGCTGGATATCACAGGGCAATGCTTCAAAAGGACTGGGGATGTACCTGTTGTTAACCTGAAAAGCAAAGTAAGGGCTGGCATAGCCCAGAGGAGAGTGCTTGAGTGGCTAGAAGGCTGGTAGTGTTAGGAAACTGACATCCAGGTAAGAACAGGCAAGACTCCCTCATGCTGGAGGCTGGGGTTTACAAGGTGACTCACAGTCCTGGGTACCCTGAGAACTGGCACAGGGAGTACTCCTGAATTTTGGACAGTAAAGAGGGCTGAATTCTTAGTGTAAATTGGTTGAGGTCCATTGACTTCAATAGAGCCCTGACAATTAATACCAACTGATAATCTGGCCCTAAAAATCAGAGACCTAGGAAAACAAAATGGAATATAAACCCAATATGTGCCAGTCACAATGTGAATTTCCTCTCAGTAGTGTGAATGTAGCTCACCACATGGACAGGCAAACAGTCTAATTTCAGAAGATGTAGTCTTAATACCAACCTGGAGCATTTATCTGCCTCTGTGTGGAAGCACTGGCATGGGGTTTTAGGGACCCCATCCCTGATATGTCCAGAGGTGTCCCATCTCATATAAAACATACCAGGTGGATTTTTTCTGTAATTTGTTGTCATTGCCACAAAATAATAGTGTGTGCAGTTTAGCTGTGCAGGGTGTGGTCAGATTCCTGTCTTTCTCATTTACTTATCTATGTAAAATTCTCTTTCTGTAAATACACACTTCTGAAATGTTGCTTTCTGCAACCAATTTTGCAAGTAAAACACTCTTACTGGAAAGGAAATTAGCTATTAAAGCTGAGAGAATATCAGTGAAAACTGTTCACTGTTGTTGAATTCACCTAGGTCTGCGAAAGTTTTGGAAAGCACTGTTTAATTTTTTTTTTAATTACATTTTGGTGTGTAAGTGAAAGGCTCCCAGTATAGAAAAGAGTGATTGGTATCACAAAGTAAAACTAGTCTGAGCTGAGATCCTGACAATGGATCTACAAAGGCTGTTGCAGAACAGACCTGTAATTAAAGTAAAAGAGAGCAATGTATGGGAAGTGACAACCCTTGTTGATTGCCAGGAGAATTTCTTTTCACTGAGATTTCAAGTTGTCAGACCAGCTCCTTCTAATGAGAGTGTGGCTGAGTTATATGGTTGGTTGGTTATTCCAGGACAACAACAATAATCAACAAAAATAAAATATATGCTGAATAAGTAAAATTTTAATATTAAACCCCAACTCAATCTCAAAAGTTGTCTGTTGTCCGGCACTACTGGGTATAACTGCTGACCAGCAGGTGTACTGTCATAGAGTAGGAGGGTTTATTTGGTAAAATTACAGTGCCATCCATCCTTAACATTCTGGGCCTGGACCTCCAGGGTGTGTCTACACTGCAGCTGTGAACAAGCCTCCCAGCCCAGGTAGACAGACTCACAATTAGTGGGGCTCAGGAATCAGGGATGGTCTATGCACAGAAATTGCACCGATTTCTAAATCAATGTAGGTAAGTCAGTGCAACTCTCTTGTGTGGACATTGTTACATCTGTTGAGGAATGGGTAAAATCCATTTAACTTAACAGAGATTAAAACCAAAAACAAAATTGAACCTAGTACTTCATTTCCGCTGCTCTTCTATTATCAACTTTCTTCAGTGTGGAAAATATGAAGTTTTTGGTGGCCTTGGGCGTTCAGATTCTCGCCTGGTGAAGCTCTGGCATGTCATGTTAGATTTTGGGATGAACAATGCAACTCTAGTGCTGTATGAGACCTTCTGATTAATACAGTAACTCCCCGCTTAACGTTGTAGTTCTGTCCTTGAAAAATGCGACTTTAAGTGAAATGATGTTAAGCGAATCCAATTTCCCCATACGAATTAAGATAAATGTGCATGTGTGTGTGGTTTTTTTCACCAGACAAAAGACATTATATACATATACAGTATAAGTTTTAAACAATTTAAAACTATTTAATACTGTACACAGCAATAATGATTGTGAAGCTTGGTTGAGGTGGTGGAGTCAGAGGGTGAAAGAGGGTGGATTGTCTGGCTGCTCTTCTTGCTGTTCTTTCCAAAGTACTGGGGGGTGCTCAACCCCAGGCTCTCCACAGGCCCACCCCCACTCCATCCCTTCCCCCAAGGCCCTACCCCCGCCCTGCCTCTTCCTGCCCCTGGTCCACCCCCTCCTCCCAAGTGTGCCGCGTCCTCGCTCCTTCCCCCTCTCCCCCAGCCTACTGAATGCCATGAAACAGCTGATTGCTGTGGGCGGGAGGCGCAGGGAGGGAGGGGGAAAGCCGCGCTGTGTCCTCGCTCCTCCTCCTCCCCTCCCCACCCCCCCGAGCCTCCTGAACACTGCGAAACAGCTGATGGCTGTGGGTGGAAGGTGCAGGGACGGAGGGGGGAGGCGGGGCCAACCGGCAGGTGGGAAGCACATGGGGGGTGGAGGGGAGCTGATAGGGGGGCTGCCGGCCCACCCTGGTTCCAAGCCCCAACCTGCTAGCTCCAACGGGCTGCTCTTCCAGAGAATCGTGCAAGTAGTGGACAAAGTACTGTACTAGCAGGCAGCGGCCAAACAACGTTATAAGAAAACATTGCGCAACTTTAAACAACTATGTTCTCTAACTGATCATTGACATAACAACGAAACAACGGTAACTGGGACGATGTTAAGTGAGGAGTTACTGTACTGGTTTTGCATGAGAACTGCTCCCCAACTACGCAAGTAGAAAAGGGAAAGGGTATTGAAATTATGTAAAATTTGAACGTTTACCATGTTAGCAAATGAAAAAAATGTTTGTGACCAGTGAGCAAAAAAGGATTACCACTGATAATACTGATCAGAACAGAAGAATTACAGTAGATAAGGAGGAGTAAGATCATCATCTGCCATACTCCCTGCTTCCCCAATACTTTTATTTTATACCCTCCACTATGCACTCTTCAGGTCTGTCTACTGACAAAATACAGCGGTATTGATGATCATAAACCAATTGATTGGTTTAATAGTGGAAAGTATATATTAATATTTGAAATTATCAGTGTCAAATAGTTTAAGCCTCAAGTTTAGGTCTGTGTCTGTGTTTAAAATAATTTAAAAAAAATGACCTGTGGGTTAAGCCTATAGTTGTTCAAGGTACTAACTACCATTGACTTAAAGTATGACTATTCAGGTGAGTAGGGCTGCAGGTTCCAGATTGTAAATAGAAGTATTTTTGACAGTTTAACTGTTTTCATTTATCATTTTAAACTAGAGAGACAGATAGTTAAACATTTTCCTGCACTGTGGGTAACCTGAACACCACAGCATTGTGCTGTGCTGTGAGGGGTCCTGGAGGCCAAATTTAGACTGCTAAGTAAGAGATGAAAGTCTAGGACCTCCCTGGTAGCATTCATTGAAATGCTTCCAGTTCCATGTGCTGGCCAGTTAGACTGAGACCCTGCAGTTCTGCCTATGTGTGGATTGGACAATGGTGTAGGGAGGAGGATTTTAGGTTTATTAGGAACTGGGGAACCTTTTGGGAAAAGAGGAGCCTATATAGAAAGGATGGGCTCAGCCTAAACCAAAATAGAACCAGATTGCTGGCATGTAAAATTAAAAAGGTTGTAGAGGAGTTTTTAAACTAAAGGCTGGGGGGAAAGCTGAAAGTTGCTGAAAGTTGAGGAAAAGCACACGGTTTGGACAGATGCATTCCTTATGGGAGAATGTATTAACAGAATTTCTCTATATTCTAGCAAAGAGGAGATGATAAAAGTTGATAAAGTACAGATAGGAGCTAAAGGCCAGGTCTACACTACCGCGGTAGTTCGACGGCTGGCAATCGAAGTTCCGGGTTCGATTTATCGTGTCTGGTCTGGACGCGATAAATCGATCCCGGAAGCGCTCGCCGTCGACTGCGGTACTCCAGCTCGGCGAGAGGAGTACCGCGGAGTCGACGGGGAGCCTGCCTGCCGCGTGTGGACCGCGTCTGAACCGCGGTAAGTTCGAACTAAGGTATGTCGACTTCAGCTACGTTATTCACGTAGCTGAAGTTGCGTACCTTAGTTCGAATTTGGGGGTTAGTGTAGACCAGGCCAAAGAGAAACAGTCAAATGAAGGAGAGTCCCATCTAGTTATATCACATGAAGGCAGATAACTGAATATTGACAAATTTTATAAGTGCTTGTATAAAAATGCAAGAAGCCTAAATACTAAAATGGGTGAGTGCCTGGTATTACATGAGGGTGCTGATATAATAGGCATCACAGAAACTTCGGGAAATGATGATACTCAATGGGACGCAGTAATACTAGCATACAACATATATAGGAAAGACAGAGTAGGTTGTGTTGGTGGGGGAGTGGCTCTACATGTGAAAGAAAGAATAGAATCAAGTAAAGTAAAAATCTTAAATAAATCAAATTGTACTGTAGAATTTCTATGGATAGAAATCCCAAGCTTGAATAATAGGAGTATAGCAGGAAGGTGACCAGGAAGGTGATGGTGATTATGAAATGCTCCAGGAGATTAGAGAGGCTACAAAAACAGAAAACTCAATAATAATAATAATTATTATTATTAATAAGGGGGATTTCAACTATCCCCATGTTGACTAGGAACATGTCACCTCAGGACAGGATGCAGAGAGAAAATTTCTAGACACCTTTACTGATTGCTTCTTGAAGCAGTTAGTTCTGGAACCCACAAGGGGAGAGGCAATACCAGATTTAGTCCTAAATGGCACACAGGATCTGGTCTAAGAGGTGAATATAGTTGAACTGCTTGGTAATAGCGACCATCATGTAATTAAATTTAATATGCTTATGGCGGGGGGGAGAATACCAAAGAAGCCCACCACAGTAGCATTTAACTTCAAGAAGGGGAGCTACACAAGAATGAGGAAGCTAGTTAAATGGAAATTAAAAGGACCAGTCACAAGTGAAATGCCTGCAAGAAGCATGGAAACTTTTAAAAAACACCATAATAGAGGATCAAACTATATGTATATCCGAAATAAAAAAAATAGTAAGAGGAACAAAAAAAGTCACCATGACTAAACTACAGAGTAAAAGGGAATTTAGAGGCAAAAAGGCATCCTTTAAAAATTGGAAGTCAAATCCTACTGAGAAAAATAGAAAGAAGCATAAACTTCTAGCAAATCAAGTGTAAAAATACAATTAGGCAGGCCAAAAAAGAATTTGAATAACAACTAGTAAAAGACACAAAAACAAACAGCAAAAACATTTTATAAGTACATCAGACTCAGGAAGCTTGCCAAACAATCAGTGGAGCCACTGGACAATTGAGGTGCCAAAGGACTACTCCAGGAAGACAAGGATGTTACGGAGAAGCTAAATGAATTCTTTGCATCAGTCTTCACTACAGACGGTGTGAGGTAGATTTCCACACCTGAGCCATTCTTTGTAGATGACAAATCTGAGGAACGTGCCAAATTGAGGTGTTGATAGAAGAGGTTATGGAATAAATTGATAATTTTAACAGTAATAAGTCACCAGGACCAGGTGGTATTCACCCATATCTGAACAAACTCAAATACGAAATTAAAGAACCTCTAACTCTCTGGTATGTAACCTATCACTTAAATCAGCCTCTGCACCAGATGACTGGAAGATAGGTAACATAAGGCCAATTTTAAAAAAAAGTTCCAGAAGTAATCCTGGCAATTACAGGCTGGTAAGCCTAACTACAGTATCGAAAATTGGTTATAACTATAATAAAGAACAGAATTATCAGACACGTAGATGAACATGATTTGTTGGGGAAGAGTCAACATGATTTCTGAAAAGGAAATCGTACCTCACAATCTAGTAGAATTCTTTGAGTGGGTTTACAAACATGTGGACAAGGGTGATCCAGTAGCTATAGTGTACTTGGACTTTCACAAAGCCTTTGACAAAGTCCATCATCAAAGGCTCTTAAGCAAAGTAACCAGTCATGGGATAAGAGGGAAGGTCCTCTCATAGATAAGTAACTGGTTAAAAGACAGGAAACAAAGGGTAAGAATAAATGGTCTGTTTTCACACTGGAGAATCTGTGCTCGGACCGGTACTGTTCAACATATTTGTAAATGAGGTGGAAAAAGGGGTGAACAGTGAGGTGGGAAAGTTTGCAGTAGTCACAAAACTACTCAAGATAGTTAACTCTTTGCAGTCTGCTTTGAACTTATAAAGGGATCTCACAAAAACTGGCTGACTGGGCAACAAAATGGCAGATGAAATTCAGTGTGGATAAATGCAAAGTTATGCACATTGGAAAATAATCCCAACTATACATATAAAATGATGGGGTCCAAATTAGCTGTTACCACTCAAGAAAGAGATCTTGGTGTCATTGTGGATATTTCTCTGAAAATATCCACTCAGTGTGCAGTGGCCATCAAAAAAACTAACAATGTTAGGAAGCATTAGGAAAGAGAGAGATGATAAGACAGTAAATATCATAATGCCACTATATAAATCCATGGTACGGCCACACCTTGAATACTGCCTGGTGTTCTGATCACTCCATCTCAAAAAAGATGTATTTGAAATGGAAAAGGTACAGAGAAGGGCAACAGAAATGATTAAGGATATGGAACAGCTTCCCTATGAGGAGAGACTAAAAAGACTACGACTGTTCAGCTTGAAAAAGAGACACTGAGGTGGCGGGGGGGATATGATAGAGGTTTATAAAATCACAAATGGTGTGGAGAAAGTGAATAAGCAAGCGTTTTTTACCTCTTAATGTAAAACAAGAACCAGGGGTCACCGAATTAAATTAATAGGCAGAAGGTTTAAAACAAACAAAAGGAAGTACTACTTCACACAATGCACATCCAGCCTGTGGAACTCATTGCCAGGGGATGTTATGAAGGCCAGAAGTATAACTGGGTTAAAAAAGGAATTAGATAATTTCTTGGAAGATAGGTCCATCAATGGCTATTAGTCAAGATGGTCACAGATGTGACCCCATGCTCTGGGTGTCCATAAGCCTCTGACTGCCAGATGCTGGGACTGGATGACGGGATGGATCACTCAATAAATTGGCCCGTTCTGTTCATTGCAGCCGAAGCATCTGGCATTGGCCGATGTTGGAAGACAGGATACTGAGCTAGATGGACCATGGTGCTAACTCAGTATGGCCATTTTTATGTTCTTATGTGCTAATGTATGAAAATCAGAAAGTGAAACCAACCTGTTTATTGTCCAAACTAAGTGCAAAGAGCAAACAAAAAGGATAGCTGATGGTGATATTAGTGAGAAAGATAAGGAAATTTCTTATAGAATATTTGGTTTGTGTACAGGCAGTAGCCATTTAAAATAGTAAAATAATATGGAAATAGCTAACTGGCAGAAGGCTTCTGAGGGAGAAGGTCTACTTTGGCAGAGGGTGTGAAGGCCCCAAAAGTGGGAGGTTCTGACTTTGGAGAGAGCTAAATTTGTGCTACCCTGTTATGTACTGATGCGACCCCCTGAAATGCATCCCCCAGCAGGGCTCCTATGAAGCCCCCAACAGAAATTAAAGCTACTCTTCATGGAAAACTCAAAGGGGAGGGCAGTGGTGGTACAATTGCTTACCCTCGCTTGGAAGAATCCCTCAGTAGCATGCTGTCACAGGGAGATGTTATTCATGCCTCCTTCCACAGGCTTCAGGGGATTTGACCCTTTATAATCAGGCACTGGTGGCCATTTGAGGAATGACTGTGTTGTTACAAACCAAGGATTTAGTCTTTATGTGCAGTCAGGTGGGGAAGGTTGGTCCTGAAAGTGGTTTTCTGAACATAACCGTATGTGTTAAATACAATGAACTGTTTTTGAAGCAGTAGAGGAAGCAGACTGAAAAGTAGATGAGCTCATATTTATTTTAGTATAGGAGTTCTTTTAATTACTGAGAGCAAAGGTTCACTGGCCAGGGAATGCAGTAAATTTTTATTGCGTCTCTATTACAAAGCTGGTATAAGTCTGAAAAATGTAATGCATTTCATCTCCCAAATCCATGAAGTCTCATTATACTTTAAATACCTTTTGTGATGCATGACTAAGTAGAACATGAACAATACTGCCTTCAGTGCTGTGCACTTTCTCTCTGGCTTAATCTGGCACAGTTTGTTTGGAGCGATTGTTTCAAAGTTTGATGAGCATCTATCTACCTGAGCATCATGTTGACAAAATCTGGTCTGGATATAAGGAGAAAAGATGCTCATACGATCAGCTTTGTTCATATAAACCAGTGTGATGGGGTGCTAAGGGGTTAATAGAGCCCTAGGGAGGATGCACAGGAGGCAGCCAATCAAAGAAGGGCTGAAGGGAGCAGCCAATCGGGACCAAGCAGACCTATATAAAAAGGGAGCTGCAGGGAAGAGGACAGTTCTCTGCTGGGAGCCCAGGGAGGAAGGATGGACGGACGGACTGTGTCTCTGGAGGGCTGAGAGAACTGTCAGCACCCTGGAGAGAGCAGTGCTGTTAGCAGGACTGGGGGAGCAAGAGACAGCTTCTGGCTGGCTGCTGGGGTTTGCAGGCTGAGGCCCTGGGGCCATGAGGAATTGGACAGACAATTCGCTGCAGTTGCCACTAAGGGAAGTGGCTGAAAAGTGGATAGCAGGTCCCCTGGAAGAGGGGAGCACAATGTGTCATATGGCTGGATGGCTGTGTCACTGAAGAGGACACTGCGGTCCTTGGAGAGACGTGGGTCCTAGAGCAGGAGTGATGGCAGCGAGGCACCACCCAAAGAAGGTGCACTAACATGCAGAGCTAATTCCCAAGACAGCCAGCAGGAGGCGCTACAGTGGTGAGTGAGCCCTGTTACAACCAGGATGAGTGATGCAGGAATCACTTTCATAGCTTGTTCAAAATAATGTTTACCACTTTCAAATTCTTCCTCGTCTAATTGTTTTTGATTCCCTGCCTGTTACTAAGTAAGTCTAGCATGAGATATAACAAAACTAAAGAAAAAGAAAGAATCAAGGGTTTAAGAAGAAACTGGGTATGTTCTCTTTTAACTATAAACTCTTCAGGGCAGGGGCTGACTAGCTCTGTGTTTATACAGTGTGTAGGACAATGGGGTCTGGATCCTGCCCTGGTGAGAGCAGAGGGTAGGGAATCCCTTTCTCCCCTAACACGCCAGGTGCAGAGCAGAGATAGCCACTGCTGCTAGCAAAGCTCAAGGCCCCAGAAGGATCTGTTGGGACAGCATAGTGTCACATTCTGGTGTGCAATACAGACCAGTGAGGGGTTGTGTCACCACTTGCCCTGCAATCCTGGGTGCCTTACTATGCTTTGCTGCTGTAGCTCCTAGGATGGGATGCTCACAATGCAGGTCACACCCTGAAGTGGCTGTTTGCTAGACAGCTCTAGTTCAGCAGCTCTGTATGTCTGCTTCCACCAGCCTGGGTTACAACCAGCAAGGTGACCCCAGCACACTCCCAGTCCTGAATTTTTCCAAAACTGTGCGATCTGCAATATCCAGCCCCCTCCTGAACAGCTCAGAGAAGTGATAAGGTCTGATGGTTCCTCATAAGAGGCAAAGGCACATCAGCTTTTTAACTTAGGTGGGGTAAATACACCTTTCCCTTTAAAAACAGCACTGAATTGGTTTATAGTAAAAATAAAACAAATGTATTAACAATAGGACATCGGTTAAATGATGCCAAGAAAAAGGAGTAAGTTAGAAAGAGTTACAAGCAAATAAAAAGCAAAAACATGCATCTAAAACGTAACCTAGCAAAATACAGGTTTTGTTCAAGATGTAAGATCTCTGGATGCATTACATTTAGATATCTCCCAAAGTCACTGACCTCTCCAGCGGTACAGTGCCCTGTAAACCCACAATGGGATGAAGATAAATGGAGCCTATTTATTCACCAGCTAGGGTGTGCTCCAATGATCTACTCTTCTAGAGACTATAGTCCTGACAGCTGAGCCACTGTCATTTCCTTTCTCCTGAAGGTGTTTGTTTGGGGGAACAAAAAGCTCATGTGTCCCTTTAAAAAAGGGAAATACAACTTTTGTAAAAAATTTCAAATCAGCTTTCGTAGATTCCGAGGACAGAAGGAACCACCGTGATCATCTTGTCTGACCTCCTGTATGATGTCATGGAACTTCCCCACAATAATTCCTAGAGCAGAGCTTTTAGAAAAACATCCAGTCTTGATTTAAAAATTGCCTCTGATGGAGAGTCCATAATGGCCCTTGATAAATTGTTCCAATGGTTAATTACCCTCACTATTTACTGATCCATTCACCCACCTATCCCCCTGCACATGCTCACAGGGACCACACACAGTCTAGTCCTACATGTTTAACCAGTTCAGACTTAGAATTCTTGATTGCTTTCAGTGGTTAATTAGGGAATTACAAAATATTGATTTTTTTTTTATAGGCAGCAGGAAAATGTTTTTATACTGTGAAGCCAGGTGAAGTTCACTGATAAACTGCATTTGAACACAGAGTGCCATCTCTGTGTAATACATCTTTCCTCTTATCTTTCAGCAGTCTGTGAAATCAGCACACTCTCTTCCTCATTTATCACCTTACCTTTTTGCTGGATATTTTTTTATTTCGGTGCCCTACCCACTCCTTTTTTTCAGTCTTTTCTAAGCAAAACACAAACCCAATAATGTGAGAATTCAAGGTGAGCTTTCGGACTCATGAGGCCTGATTCTCCAAGGTCTGGCATATTCTGTAGTCATTTTATACTCACATTTCACAGGTGTAAATGACTATTTAAGGTGCAAGGCAGTGGAGAATTTGGTCCATGGTGTTTGGAATTGGGCAAAATTAGTTCATTCATTAGTATTCGCATGTATAGCCACAGATTGTTGCATCATATATTTCCTATGTGTGCACAGCATGGCTACCACATTTCACCGGAGGAGAGGATGCATTTCAGTACTGTGTACAAACAGCTATGCATATTTATCACCCAAGTGATTCATTTTGCATTTGTCAACTAGCAGCAGCCAGATCTTTTTTTTGGGAGGTGGCTTGCCGTGGTTTAAGGGATCACCCAGTTGTTGTTAGTAGTGGAGACAGAGGGATTATTCCTGTAATACTTCTCATTGCTTCTCAGGTCAGCCTCATTCTCTGAGGATTAAATTAGAGGATCAAATGTACAATCTGGGACATTTTCCTCTAGGGCAGGGGTGGGCAAATATTTTGGCCCGAGGGCCACACCTAGGTGGGGAAATTGCATGCAGGGCCATGAATGTAGGGCTGGGGCAGGGGGTTGGGGTGCGGGAAGAAGTGTGGGGTGTGGGAGGGGTGCACTGTGCAGAAAGGGGCTCAGGGCAAGGGTTGGGGTGCAGCAGGGGGTTGGGATGCAGGAGGGGTGCGGAGTGCAGCAGGTGGCTCAGGGCAGGTGGTTGGGAGCTCAGGGCAGGGGATTGGGGTGCAGGAGCAGTGCAGGGTGCAGCAGGGGGTTGGGGGCTCAGGGCAGGGGGTGTGGGGTGCAGGAGGGGTGTGGGGTGCAGGCTCCAGCACGGCATCACTTACCTTTAGTGGCTCCAGGGTGGCAGCGGCATGCAGTGGGGCTAAGGCAGGCTCCCTGCCTGCCCTGGCCCTATGCCGCTCCTGGAAGCGGCCTGCACCACATCCCTGCGGCCCCTGGGGGCGGGGAGGGGGTGGCAGAGGGCTCCACGTGCTGCCCTCGCCTGCGGGTACTTCCCCTGAAGCTCCCATTGGCAGTGGTTTCACATTCCTGGCCAATGGGAGCTGCGGGAGGCGGTGCCTGCAGGCAAGGGCAGCACGCAGAACCCTCTTCCCCACCCTCCCCCAGGGGCTACAGGGACGTGGTGCCAGCCACTTCCAGGAGCAGCGCAGGGCCAGGGCAGGCAGGGAGCCTACCTTAGCCCTGCTGCACCACGGGGCTGGCAATCCCGCGGGCCAGATCCAAAGCCCTGATGGGCTGGATCTGGCCTGTGGGTTGTAGTTCGCCCACGCCTGCTCTAGGGGATCCTTTGTATCTTATTGGAATCCCAAGGATCTCCCCACAACTTTACATCATCCCGACCCTGCTTCATAGGCATCATCCTTCTGGCCAAGGAGGGTGGAGAGGACTCCCTTTAGAAGTGATCTGAGAGCTACTGCTGAAAAGCATTATGCAAGTGCTAAGCATTTATAAATATTATAAACCACCCTAAGAAGGTCACTGTTGAGTTATAGTAACTCACAATCTCTCCCCCTTCATCACTTCTCCCAAGACTGCATGCTGTCTCCACAGTACTTTCAGCCCCTACATAACTAAAGAATCAAAAATTGATTGTGAGTCTCAAACATATTTCTAAGTATCAGAACTACTTTTGGTCTCACTTATCTAACAATTCAGTAACTCTTGCCACAAGAAGCTGAATTTGGACTCAACAGGCCTGTTGCTTGCACTGTGCATTTGGCCACATGATCAAAGCTAGGGTGACCAGACGTCCCGATAAAATCAGGACCGTCCCAATATCTAGGCGTTTGTCCCGCGTCCCGACCAATGTTTGTCCCGATATTTTGCGGCACTCCGGGTTTCTTTTGCTCTGCTTTCTCTCCCCACCTCCCCCCATCGGCAGCACTCCTTTTTTTTTTTTCTTCTCCGCCGGTGACACCCCCCCCATGGTCCCCCTAATCAAAGCAAATATTCTATACACTTTGTATCAAAGTGTACCACAGCATATGGTCCATTTTTGACTTCATCTTGCATTTATAATGCATCTTTAAAGTAATGCTAAAGTGATGTTTCTTCCTGGAGTCATACCACAAGCTGTGATTCTGTTATATCTCACAAGCTAAGTAGGGTCAGACAGGTTCAGTATTCAAAGGAAAACCTAGAGGGTTACAAGAAGAGTTCTTAGGTGATTCAGTATGAGGAATACGTCCCTTTGATTCAGTATTGAACCGATGCCACATCGTGGTGTTAGGGGCACTTTGCTGCCGGAGGCACCATCTTCTGAATGAGACACACAATTGAGGACCTACCCTCTTGTTGTCATTAACAATCCATTTGTCCTTTTTGTAAAAAATAGAGGTGTTAAATCCACTGTTCTTTTTGACTTAATTCCATTTTCCCTTCCTAAATTCCCCTGCATTCTGAATTGGGTATGGCATTCTTCAATTCCTACCTTAATCTGTTGTGTAGTGCTCCTGAAGACTTAAACATTTTACTTCAAAAGTGCTGCCTTTCCATTGAAAGGTAAGGAATATATTGGGATCACTTTACTTATCTCATAGGTACATTGTGACGCTTAATGTTTTTAAAGCATTTTGTGGTCTTGGATAAAAGATGATCTACAAGTGCAAATTATCATTGCTATAATGTGAGGCTCTAGGGTGGCTTGCTAACATATAAACATAGTATTTTAGATAGTAAATTATAGAACTCTTTGCTTATTACTATCTCTAGGTACCATGTTGTCCCTCTTGGCCCACAGCAAAAAGGTATAATTTCTGTAGAACCACCCCAGTATAGCTCCATGTAAAAAGGAGACTAATGTGAAAAGGGAGCTTTTTAACTTATTTTTTTGCCACTGCCTTGTTCCATTCTCATAACATCCCAACAGCTTGTCACAGGTTTTACCAATGTCATCAAAGTGGTGGGCATCAGCAGGCTGCTGCTTGCTGAGCTTGTGACTGGTTGGTTGGAACACACCAGTCAATCACAAGCCAAGAAGTTCCCTTTTATATAAACAGACACTCTTTGGGCCTGAGGAAAGACAGCAGAGGACAAATTGCATCCTCTGGATATTTGCAGGGTGATAATGGGCGGTAGCAACAAAGCCAGAAATCTCTCAATTGAATGAGGAAATGTTGCCAATATTTTCAGAAATACAGTATTTAAATGTTAATCACTGACGTGACATACCTAATGTCATGTCCTGAGGAGTAACATGAGACAAGTATCTCAATAGCAGTGCTTATGTGGACTCTTGGGAACAAACAAATTCAGAGATGCAGAGCTTGATTTTTCTCTTATTTACACTTGCTGTACATCAGTGTAATTCTATTGACTCTTGATTCTCACTACATAAGAACGGCCAAACTGGGTCAGACCAAAGGTCCATCTAGCCCAGTATCCTGTCTTCCAACAGTGGCCAATGCCACGTGCCCCAGAGGTAATGAACAGAACAGGTAATCATCAAGTGATCCATCCCGTCACCCATTCCCAACTTTTGGCAAATGGGCTAGGGACACCATCCCTGCCCATCCTGGCTAATATCTGCGACAATACCTATTGATGGACCTATCCTCCATGAACTTATCTAGTTTTTTTTTTGAACTTCCGTGAGAGCAGAATCAAACCCAACGTATCCAAGTATTCACAAATGTAAATATTACATAATGTATGTGAGTGACAGTGGTACAGCCATTGTTCAATAGCCTTTGAGCCTGGGGGTCAGATCTGGGTTGGCTTTCCCCTTGGGAAGCACAAGAAGATTCCTAGATCTAAACATACAAATGTTTTCTAGGTCTAAGGTTTCATAATAACAAAATTAAGCAAATACACTTTGATATTGTTAAAGTATCTTTTATCTGGTTGCAATAAGTGGAATGTTGTCCACTGATTGGAGTTGGTGGGGTGAAGTGCTGGAAATCCTGGGTTCTGTTTCTGGTTCTGCCATGGATTCACTTGGGTGACATATTCACTCACTCTTGGCTTCAATTTAGATATCTGGAAAATGGGGATAATATCTACCCCAAGGAACGTTGAGAGACTTCATTAATGTTTGTAAAGTGCTTTGCAATCCTTAGATGAAAAGTGTTATGTAAATACAATTTATCATTATTATTAAAGGTTTTTGGCACATTTTCATACTTTGTTGGAGCATTGTATATATTAACACCAGCCTGTTGCAGGGTAAATTTCTCTCTAGCGATGCTCCTGTCCACAATGCTGAAAGAACTTGGCACAGTCTTGTTGCACTTGGACAGAGTGAGTTGGCGGTGATTGGGATACTGTTTGCCAAGATAGTCTAATCACCGACCTCACCACCACTGCTGAACCTGACAAGAACACGTGTGCTCAATTTCATCATGTTAGAGTGAAAAATAGTCCTAAATTTACATAGCTGCTTAAATATTTCCACTTGCATCTCTACATAGCAGGTCCAGTTACTAAAAAATAATGAGGTGTGAGATAGAGACTTCTGTTTCCAGGCTATACTAAGAGCAGATGCAATTTCGACATACAGATCACCCCTGCTCTGTGCAGTATTCTTTCTCTGACTTTTTCAATATTCACCTAGATTCCTTCCCTTCATATAACCATCACAGAAACAAAACTTGGTGCCATCTGCAGGAAGCTTCCCAAGATTGCACTATAAAATTTCAATAAAACAGCTCACATAAAACTAAAATGAGTAACTTTTTACAAATGAAGAGAGATAATGGCTTGTGCTGTAGCCTTTGATTTTAAGAATAAACATTTCCTTCTTAAAATGCATTCATATTTATAACCAAAAAGCGATAATGTCATTTCAATTATACATACAGTACTTTATACATACAGTACTTGGACAAAACAAAAGTCTTAATTCAGTATTTGTGAAAGGTCCCTTAGCAAGAATACAAGAAAGCACCATAGATGTATGCACTTGAGCATAATTTGCAAGTCCTCAAATAGCAGCTGTTACATTAATGAGTATACACAGCTGACTTTTACTTCATCTTTTCTTAATGAGGTTCAATGTAATTTCTTCTTCAGCTTTTTTTCATTAAAAGCTTCAGAGAATTTTAGTTCAGTTTGGACTTACCAGACTCCCCTGGGAGAAATTCCTCCCACCTATCCCTACCAGTGTGTCAGAAATCCTTTATTATGTGACTTGTTAGGGGCTACTGGAATTGAATTGCCTCCTAATGCATCTTAAACAGCTTTTTGGCAGCCAAGAATAGCCAATCAACTATCTTGTACTTCTGTCTCTTTATTTGTATTCAGTCTATCTCCAATTAGCTACCTCAAGTGAAGAAAATACTCAAAGGCTAAATAATTTATTTGTGTGTGTGTGTGTATGTTAAATTTCATTAATCCAGTCTGTTTTATTTCTTTGCCCATTTCTAACTAGGAAGCACCTCTTCTGAAAATTGTAATGTTTGGAAGTTGAAATTGCCCTCCTCGTGATAGATGGATGAATGAATGTGGTATATGTAAGGATAGTATTTGAAAACTGTTTCAAAACCAGTACTCCTTCCGAATTAGGACAATTGGATATCTTCTTCTTAGAACCAGCCCTTCAGCTTTTAACTCATGAGCCCAGACAACCCATTTTGACCCAAGCCCAGATAGCCTTTACTATTTGAGAATCCTGGCCAAAAATGCAAAGCTTTGCCTGCATCTTTCATTAGCAACTTAGCCTCATGATGCTAACTAAATATTCCACAGTATCTGTCAGCGTTAACCTTGCACTCTATCAAAGCTAAGTTATGATAAGGCAGTGTTTATACCGCAGCAGTATTAAAAATAAAAAGGCTGCCAGTCAAACTTCTGATGACACACAGAGTATTGAAATAAATAGCTGATAATGCACAACGTGTTGAAATAAACGTGCATTATCCGCTATTTATTTTTATACTAAAATATGCCATGACAGTAATAGCAGGCAGTGTATTAGAGGCAGTTATCAATTATCACTGTTTTGTGAGACAAATTTACTAATTGCTCTGTTTGAAACATGTTTTCAGTGAAGACACCATGAATAACTGATTTGCGCTACTCATTTGGACACTGTGTTCTTGGAATTACTTGTGATGGAACACAGTACTACCCAGTTAAGACAAAAAATACAGCTTTATTTTGTAGAGAAGCTTTCGTGGAAAATTGTATCCCCAAATGCCTTATACTTATGCCAGACGGTTAAAACTAGAGATGAGCCCAACCTAAGATGTCCAGATCTAGCTCTAAACTTCTAAAATTCTAAAAGAAAGCTGTTCCAGATGGCCGGAGCTGCAGATGAGGAGGTTGCTGTATCAGCAATAGTGACATTACTTGAATGGGAAGCTCAGAGGCCAACGTTACATAAAAATGGTGACCAGAGAGACTGAGATGCTGGACATACAAATAAGTTTAAACATCAACTAGAAATCTGTGTGGGGACATTGGACTTATATGAGAACGGTGTGATATGGTTGTGCTTCACGTCAGAATGCAGGGAACATCAATCTATGTATGCTGTAGTCTGGAACTTGACAGGTCCATAGAAAAGAGAGTGACGGTAGTCAAGATAAGAGGAGATGAAGGTATGGATGGGGGATGAGGCAATAGCATGCATCTCCAGTTTTCTGAAGGTGATGACAAATATACTTGTAGAGGTAGTAAAGGAACAGAAGAAAAGTTTGTCTCTAGAATGAAAGGTCAAAATTGAAGATGGAGATAGATTCTAGTTTGTGTTCTCATGATCTTTTAGGAGTTTGAAAATGTCTCTCTGCCTTTAAAATACTGACTGAACCAGAATGCCTGCAGGAATGTTGGGGAACACAGCCATGGGCACCTTTTGAAAGAGTGCAATGTATACCCCATCTTGCACTGCACCTATTCTGCTGACTGGTGCAGCAGATGAACAGTGCAATAGCTGTATTACTTTGGTTCGTCTAGTGCAGTGTTTCTCAATCTTTTTAATACCAGGGACTGGCATGCTGCCTTCCTAAACTGTGACAGGGAGATCTCAGAGACCAGTGCTCATCTACGGACTGGTTACTGAGAAACACTGGTCTAGTGTCCTTGTTTGTCCTAGACATCTTGAGTGTGGGCAACAAAATGGCAGATGAAATTCACTGTTGATAAATGTAAAGTAATGCACATTGGAAAACATAATCCCAACTATTCATATAAAACAATGGGGTCCAAATTAGATGTTACCACTCAAGAAAGAGATCTTGGAGTCATTGTGGATAGTTCTCTGAAAACATCCACTCAATGCGCAGTCAAAAAGGTGAACAGAATGTTGGGAATCATTAGGAAAGGGATAGATAAGACAGGAAATATCATATTGCCTCTATATACATCCAAGGTATGCCCACATCTTGAATAGTGTATGCAGATGTTGTTGCCCCATCTCAGAAAAGGTACAGTACAGAAAAAGGCAAAAAATGATTAGGGGGTATGGGGAGAGATTAATAAGACTGGGACTTTTCAGCTTGGAAAAGAGACAACTAAGGGGGAATATGATAGAGGTCTATAAAATCATGATTGGTGTGGAGAAAGTAAATAAGGAAGTGTTAATTACTCCTTCTCATAACATAAGAACTAGGGGTCACCAAATGAAATTAATAGGCAGCAGGTTTAAAACAAACAAAAGGAAGTATTTCTTTACACAACACACAGTCAACCAGTGGAACTCTTTGCCAGAGGATGTTGTGAAGGCCAAGACTATAACAGGGTTCAAAAAAGTACTAGATAAATTCATGGAGGATAAGTCCATCAATGGCTATTAGCCAGGAATGGTGTCCCTAGCCTCTGTTTGCCAGAAGCTGGAAATGGGCAACAGGGGATCGATCACTTGATGATTACCTGTTCTGTTCATTCTCTCTGGGGCACCTGGCATTGGCCACTGTCAGAAGACAGGATACTGGGCTAGATGGACCTTTGGTCTGACCCAGTATGGCTGTTCTAATGTTCTTGGGCACTAGGGCTTGGGTTTTCAAAGGCATCTAAAGGTGTTAAACATCCAAATGCCATTGATATGTGATGGGTATTGGCATCTAATTCCCATGGGTCCTTTGAAAATCCC
Organism: Emys orbicularis; assembly: GCF_028017835.1. Classification (NCBI taxonomy): domain Eukaryota; kingdom Metazoa; phylum Chordata; order Testudines; family Emydidae; genus Emys; species Emys orbicularis. The sequence continues at coordinate 67,731,502 of NC_088686.1, read as the reverse complement.
TGCCTAGGAATGCTGAAACAAGAATTGTGGCTGCATCTTCTGCAAGTATGAACCTTCCCTCCCTGACACACACACGCACCCAACCAAGCCTAACTACAATCAGTGCTGCATATTTGAAAAAGAAAATTGTCAGTTATTTTAATCCAATGTAAAATTTAAAAATGTGACTAAAATATGCAATGGAAAATATGGTTGTTCTATAGTAATGCCTCTCCTGTGTCTAATATTTCCTTGGGCACTTACATTGTGGTGTTTAGATCTATTTACATTGCTTCTGGCCCTGGAAGTATCTCCTCTCTCTCTCTCTCATGTTCCAAACTGTGCATCCGTACCTAAGTTAGATTCAAGTCTGAAGTCGCAATTAAATGTGGTCGCTTGTATAATTTGGCTGATTAATTGGCCAGTGATCTGGCCTATAATTAGCATCATAGGTCTATAAATTACCATTATGTTAATACAGAAATAATTGCAGGTACTGAGGCTGGTAATAAGTTGCATTTTATATCCTTCTGTAATAGCAATGTTTTATCACTCATTTATTGAGAACAATTAAGTTTCAGGCCCAAGGTGCAATGTGCAATTCACAGTCGCACACAAATAGTACATCAATTTATAAACCTGTAGGGGAAAAGGTAGTTGAAAGGACATGAATAATACTCCAGGCCCGAAGGAAAAAGAGAGGAAATAAAATGGGGGGGGGGGGGGAAAACCTGCCAAAAGTATGGTCCTTTCAGTGTAACCTAGATACAAAAGAGTGCTGCCTTTCTCCACCTACCCTACCCCCATATCTGAGCTGTATGTGTATCAGCACTGTATGCTTTTGTGAAGGATATCATACTTTCTAAGAGGCACAACAAAGTAAACTGAAAGCTTGCGGAGCTCTCACAAAGAAATCATAGGGGTCGTCATGCTTGTGTGCCCATACACAATGTTACTGTTATTTTTAATCAGAAAACCTAGTACAAACTACTAGAAGGGCAGCACAAATACTAAGCACTCCCCTGGCTCTCTGTACTTTATGTTCACACTTGTGGAAACAGAGCATGTATGATTAGTTTCTAATGTTCAGTGAACAAAAAACAAAATTTATAACATGCAAAAAAAAACCCATTCTGTAGAAAAAACTGATGCAGAATAAGTGTCCCTTTGGTAGGGTTACCATTCGTCCGGATTCCCCCGGACATGTCCGGCTTTTTGAGCTAAAAATAGCGTCCGGGAGGAATTTGTAAATGTCCGGACTTCCCCCCCACCCCTCCCCCCATGCAGAGCAAGCGCGGCTAACAGGGCAGCCGGCCGGATGGTGCCACTTACATGGGGCTCTGACAGCCAGAGAGAGCCCCTCCTCCTCTCCCCTGCAGCAGAGATCCCTCCCTCCCTCCCTGCATTCGCAGATCACCTCCGGCAGTCTGGAGCTCCTCCCCCGCTCCTCCTTCACTGCTGCCCAGTGTGCCGGGACGAACGGCTCAGGCCATTCCTGAGCAAGTTCACAGAGACGTTAGGCGAAGGCCAACAACAAGGGGGCCAGGGGGTTGGAGAAGGGGCAGGGAGGTTTTGGAGGGGGCAGGCAAAAGACGGGGGGGAGTTCAGGAGTTCGGGGGGGGCTTTCTGGGTACAGGTAGGGGGTAGGCTCCTGGGGGGCAGTTAGGGTGGGGGGGGTCTTAGGAGGGGCAGTTAGGGGACAAGGAACAGGGAGGCTTAGGTAGGGGGTGGGGTTCTGGAGGGCAGTTAGGAGCAGGGGTCCCAGGAGGGGGCAGTCAGGGGACAAGGAGAGGGGGGGTTGGATGGGTTGGGAGTTCTGGGGGTGGGGCTGTCAGGGGGCAGGAGTGGGGAGAGGGATCGGAGCAGTCAGGGGACAGGGAGCAGAGGGGTTTAGATGGGTCGGGAGTTCGGGGGGGGGGCTGTCAGGGGGTGGGGAGTGGTTGGATGGGGCGTGGTAGTCCCAGGGGTCTGTCTGGGGGTGGGGGTGTGGATAAGGGTTGGGGCAGTCAGGGTACAGGTAGGGGGTAGGGTCCTAGGGGACCAGTTAGGATGGGGGGAGGGTCTCCGGAAGGGGCAGTCAGGGGATAAGAGGCAGGGAGGCTTAGGTAGGGGGTGGAGTCCTGGGGGGCAGTTAGGGGCAGGGGTCCCAGGAGGGGGCAGTCAGGGGACAAGGAGCGGGAGGAGGGTTGGGGGTTCTGAGGGGGGTGGGAAGTGGGAGGGGCAGGGGCGGGGCTAGGGCAGGATGGGGGCGGGGCTAGGGCGGGGCTCCTCCTGTCCTCTTTTTTGCTTGCTGAAATATGGTAACCCTACCCTTTGGAGACCGATGATGGTGTAAATACTCCTGCTGCACTGAGTTCCCTTCTCTCTCCCTTCAAGAGATGATAGTGGGCCTGCCTCTCATTGAGAATAGTTTGGCTCACCTTCCACATAGCTGCCTCTTTTCTGTCTTGCTCTGCCAGCTTGCATTACCTTTATTTATATTGAGCACAGTAAAGCCCAGCCTCTGAAATGCTGAAAGGCTTTTCTCTCATTTTGGCTGAGCTCAAAAATACGAGGTGTTCTGAAGTGACTTCTTTCTGGCTGGGATACAGGACCGTTCCCGACACATGTTCATCAGCACAGCCTGACCTCCTTTTAACGCAGCAGATCTACTTAACAGTGAAACCACATTGTGAAAAGCAGCTAATTGGTTTAAAAAAACTCATTTTTTGTTCCTCTAAGACGGTTTTCTGTAAACTCACTAGAGGGAACGAAACCAGAATGCAAACAGTAGTTTGTAAATATACGTAAACACATGATGTTTTATATAATGTCTGTCATGCCAACTGCATTCTAAAACTTTACCAAAGTAAACAGGGTGGTTGAGTATCAGGAAAGAAAATGTTCAGGGTTTTCTTTGTTTCTTTCTGAGTTGTGGATTCGGTTTGCTTTAGAAATAAACAATGGCAGAAGGTATGAAAATTGAAGATTGGATCAAGGAGAAAGGAGGCTGTCAGTTATGATTGTATATGAGATGTAGAGTGTGAGGTGAAGACACAGGAAGAGTGTATCAGACCCTAGAAGCAGGTAACAGAAGATTCTCACACCCCCAGTGCCAAAATTGTTTGAAGGGAAAAAGAGGAAGTCACTACTAAATGAGATGAGCAAGTGGGATAAGAGCAAAGAAACAAGAAAAAACAGAGAAGTAGAGCACAGGGGTGGGTGTGGGATGGATATTCACCTGTGATAACACAGAGAACCCATAAAAGTGTGGATTGGAAGGCCCAATCATCTACTCTGACCTCCTGTATGACACAGATTATAGAATTTCACCCATTTACAGTGTACTGAGCCCAATAATTTGTGTTTGACCTCAGTGGCCTGTGTGTGTTTGAGCTGGCTCGCCACTGGAAAAGCTCTCACTTTATCTATGTTGCTGCTGCTGTTCTTGTCACTTATAGATTGTGTGTTTTTTCTTTCTGGACCAAGAGATGGTTTATCACATATAGGGAACAACTCTTGACATTGATACATTTTTGTACCCATTGACCTTGGTAAAGCAGGAAATATTACAGGTATCCAATCCACCATACAGACTAAACATTTAGAATCCTATTCTCCCATAGTAATAACTTAAACTGAGAGTCATCCAGAAGAAATCAGTGTGACGGTTCTTGGAATAATGTATTATTCATAGAATAAAGAGGCAGATTTGGGCCCTTGATGTTTAATTAGTGATGTTATTTGACTGGTCCAACATTTTTGTGGTTCTTATCCTCAGGCTGTTAAGCTGTTTTGCTAGTTTTCAGTGACTTCCTGTGGCCAAGTGAGGGAAGTTGTTGTGACTGAGGACATTAAGGCAATTGGAAAATCCTCCATTGATGACTAATTATAAAGCCTCTCTTTTAGTTTAAACAACATGGGGGCGGGGGGGGGGGGAGAAGGTGGCAACGGCGAAGCTAACCCCATTAACCCCCTATCTATGCCACACAAGTACTCCATCTATTAAATAGTCAGCTGGAAGAGGAATCCTGTCTTTAAAAAAAAAAAAAAAAAAGTCTCACCACTAGGAAGATTTTTGGTGTTGTTCTGCCTGATTGTTCCTTTCCTTGGCTCCATCTTGTTGCTTGAGTGTAACTCCCAAACACAATTCCTCTTCTTCCTATGGGCTTTACATTCTCCATAAATGTATAGGTAGTTATGTCTCCCCTAAGTTATCATTCAATCAAACCAAGCATCTTTAGTCTTTAATCTTTTCCTCCTAGTTGATTCCTCTGGCCCCTTAATTATTTTGTTGTCTTTACATAAGAATGGCCATACTGGGTCAGACCAAAGGTCCATCAAGCTCAGTATCCTGTCCTCTGACAGTGGCCAATGGCAGGTGCCCCAAAGGTTATCATCAAGTGATCCATGCCCTGTCACCCAATCCCAGCTTCTGGCAAACAGAGGCTAGGGACACCATTCCTGCCTATCCTGGCTAATAGCCACTGAGGGACCTATCTTCCAAGAATCTATCTAGCTCCCTTTTGAACCCTGTTATAGTACTGGCCTTCACAACGCCCTCTGGCAAGGAGTTCCAGAGGTTGACAGTGCGTTGCATGAAAAAATATTTTCTTGTGTTTGTTTTAAACCTGCTACCTATTAATTTCATTTGGTGGCCCCTTGTTCTTGTATTATGAGAAGGAGTAAATAATACTTTCTTATTTTCTTTCTCTATACCATTCATGATTGTATAGACCTCTATCATATCCCCCCTTAGTCGCCTCTTTTCCAAGCTGAAATTACCAGAATTACCTACAAACAACCTCAAAGCTTATGCAGAAGCTGTAGCCTGAAATAAATGTCAACATTACAATTTTAGCAAGCTCACGTGTAAATCCCTAAAAATAGGATTTTGATCATACAAAAACAGGCAGGCACTTTTTTATTAATAATTAATATTGTATTTTTTAAATTAAAGTACACGTATATAGAATATATTAATATATTACAACTATAAATCACAATACAAGTGACTAACCGATCATGATGTAGACACCTGGCTTATAACTATTTACTGTGCAAAGCATTCTCTCACTAACCACTAGTGAATTATATGTGAGCAAGTTGATATTGTGAAACAGTTAATAAAACAAAGTAATCCAAAGGAGAGAACAGAAGAGAGTGGTTATGATGGGGTGTCCACCCCCACACAATGCCTGAAGGGGTGAAGGTGGCTAGCTGGGCCAATTAACTGCCCAGGTTGCACCTGGAGGAGGAGGCAGGGAGTAGAGATTAGAGATTAATTAGATGAGGCTCAGCTGGACAGACACAGGAGGGGGCTGTATAAAGCCCAGTCACTGGGAGCAGCTGGGGCTGCAGGGAAGTAGTCTGCAGTTATTCCCTAGCTGGTGGGAGGTGTGTTTGGGACTATAGCGTCTACAGTTATTTCCTGGGAGGTGGGAGTTTGGGCTGGCAAACCAAAGGGAGCCAGGAAGGTAGGAAAGGCTCAGGGGAAAAGCAGCAAGGTATAGGATAGTGCAGGCCTTGGCTGCTGATCAGAGGGTCCCTGAGCTGGAACCTGGAGTAGAGGGTGGGCCTGGGTTCCCTTACCAGCCATCGGGGAAGTGGCACAGACCAGCCAGTGGAGAGCGGACAGTTCACTCTGGAATACTTTGATACCCTGGAAAGGGAGAAACATACTGACCTGGCCAGAGGGCCAAGTTACAAAGAGGAAGCTGCAGCTCCTGGAGTGAGAGAGGGGCCACAGGATGAGAAAGGATGACAGGCAGCCAGAGGAGGGTGTGGCACCCGGAAGGAGCTAATCCCCAGAGTGACCAGGAGGAAGCGCTTCCTGTGGTGAGTGGCCCCATGACAGGGTGATACTTACTTATCTCCAGATATCAGCAAAACTCTGTCATGGATGCATGTGTGGTACATAGGGTACTGAGGGGATATGTTGAGGTAATTTCTCACAATACAGGTCACAAAATGAGCCCTACATTACATATCCTGCATGTTTTACTCAGTGCTGCACGTGAGTAAAGAGTAGAGCGTTAAATGAAATCATAGCAATCATTTTTGGCTTGCCTTAGGAAGGGAGCCTCATCACATTTTGTAATGTTTTATAAAGCATTTTTCCTCACATGGGGTCAGCATAGATGTCCAGTTCCTCAGAATGATACTTTTGGGAAGTTAAGGGTCTCTCTCTTTTTCCATGGGCCTAGAGAACATGTACACAAAGGCCTGGTCTACACTAGGAGTTTATGTCGAATTTAGCACCATTACATCGAATTAACTCTGCACCCGTCCACACCACGAAGCTATTTAGTTCGACATAGAGGTCTCTTAAATTCGACTTCTGTACTCCTCCCCAACGAGGGGAGTAGCGCTAAATTCGACATGGTGTGGATGGAAATCGACGGTAATAGCTCCGGGAGCTATCCCACAGTGCACCACTCTGTTGACGCTCTGGACAGCAGTCCGAGCTCGGATGCTCTGACCAACCACACAGGAAAAGCCCTGGGAAAATTTGAATTCCTTTTCCTGTCTGGGCAGTTTGAATCTCATTTCCTGTTTGGACATCGTGGCGAGCTCAGCAGCACTGGCAACGATGCAGAGCTCTCCAGCAGAGATGGCCATGCAATCTCAGAATAGAAAGAGGGCCCCAGCATGGACTGATCGGGAAGTCTTGGATCTGATCGCTGTGTGGGGCGATGAGTCCGTGCTTTCCGAGCTGCGCTCCAAAAGACGGAACGCAAAGATCTACGAAAAGATCTCCAAAGCCATGGCAGAGAGAGGATACAGCCGGGAGGCAACGCAGTGCCGCGTGAAAATCAAGGAGCTGAGACAAGGCTACCAGAAGACCAAAGAGGCAAACGGACGCTCCGGATCCCAGCCCCAGACATCCCGTTTCTACGAGGCACTGCATTCCATCCTAGGTGCGGCCGCCACCACTACCCCACCACTGACCGTGGACTCTGAGGATGGGATATTGTCGACGGCCGCTTCCTCGGACATGTTAGCGGACGGGGAAGATGAGGAAGGAGATGAGGAGGACGAGGGAGTCGACAGCGCTTACAACGCTGATTTCCCCGACAGCCAGGATCTCTTCATCACCCTTACAGAGATCCCCTACCAACCGTCCCCAGACGTTAACCCGGACACAGAATCAGGGGAAGGATCAGTCAGTAAGTGTTTTAAACATGTAAACATTTATTTTTAACAGAACAGGAATATTAACAATATTAACAATGGGTTTTTCATGATTAGTTTGCCCTAGACGCTTCATGTTTCAGTCCTTGGCAGTGCGACTACTGAAAAAAAATCTAACAATGTCCGGTTTAGCATGATTGGTTTGCCCTAGGCGCTCTACTGTTTAGTCCCTGCCAGTGCAGCTACAGTAAAATCCGGTCTATATGTCCAGGGATAGAGCAGAAATCCTCCTGGGACATCTCCACGAAGCTCTCCTGGAGGTAATTGGAAAGCCTTTGCATCAGGTTCCTGGGGAGAGCGGCCTTATTGGGTCCTCCGTGGTACGAAACGTTTCCGCGCCAGGAGACAAGCAAGTACTCCGGGATCATTGCCTTGCAGAGCATGGTGGCATACGGCCCTGGTCTTTGCATGCTTTCCCGAAGCATCCTTTCTTTCTCTGTCTCTGAAATCCTCATCAGAGTGATGTCGCTCATGGTGACCTGCTTTGAATTAGGTAGGGGAATGTTAGTTTTGGGACTGCTTGCCTGTTCCTTTACAGAACTGTAACCGGCGGTTTACAGCCACGCGGTGGAGGCGGGAGAGGGGCAGCATACAGGGATCTTTCCCTGGGACAGCCACGAGGGGGTGGGACAGGGGCAGAGTTCATGCTTGCCGGATTGCTGGCAGCAGGGACTGGCATTGCTTTGAACGTGAAAGGAGGGCAATGCTATTATTAAAGTTTTAAGCAGCCACAAGTCTACGGCTTACCATGTCGGCCTGCTACACAAATTCCGCTGTCCTGCCCCGCTTCTCAGATCTGCACTGCAAGACCCCAGGCACTGAATGCGAAGGCCGAAAATTCGACCTTGTCCTGAGTGCACATGTGATAGGTGCTGTGCATGGTCTTGTTCACAGAGAAAGACTATGTTCTTTGTTCACAACTAAATTTATCTTTCTGAGGAATTCACTCCCTTTTTCCCATCCCACAGCTGCGACTGTCTCCCGACCTAGCCTGGCATCACACTCCCAGAGGCTAGCGCAGATTAGGCGTAGGAAGAAGAGGACACGGGAGGACATGTTCTCGGAACTTATGGGCTGCTCCCGAGCTCAGGCAGCCCAGCAGACCCAGTGGAGGGAGAACTTGTCCCAAATGCACCGATCACACATGGAACGGGAGGAGAGGTGGCGGCAGGAAGACCAGCAGGCAACTCAAACGCTGCTTGGACTAATGAGGGAGCAAACGGACACGCTCCGGCGCCTTGTAGATGTTCTGCAGGACCGGAGGCAGGAGGACAGAGCCCCGCTGCAGTCTATCTCTAACCGCCCTGCCCCGCCACAAAGTCCCATACCCCCCTCACCCAAAGTCCCAAGAAGAAGGGGCGGCAGAGTCCGTGAAAACTCTCACTCCACCCCTGCAGACTGCTCAAGTACCAAAAGGCTCTCATTCCCCAAAATTTGATAAGTCCTTTCCTTCCCGCCTCACCCAAGCCCCCGTCCCAGTTTCATCCCCCAGTTTCATGTGTAGTTGCTAATAAAAAATACGTTTCTGTTAATTACTGTTTCCATCATGTTCTTTTAGAGGAGACAGAGTAGCAGCCGTGTTAGTCTGTATCCGCAAAAAGAACAGGAGTACTTGTGGCACCTTAGAGACTAACAAATTTACTCTCAAAATTTGTTAGTCTCTAAGGTGCCACAAGTACTCCTGTTCTTTTTTTAGAGGAGAGTCTGTCTGAAGGGGGGGAAGGGGGTTGGTAATTGGACAGGACAGTCACCTTTACCAGGGTACAGAGGCGGGGGCAGGTTCAGCAGCAGGGCACACACACATTGCAGTCACTAGTTACCCTGGTCAGTCTGGGAGGTGGTTTTCATGTTCTGTGTGTGGGGGGGGGGCTATGTGACTTTGTGGCGGGGGAGGGCGGTTAGAGATCTTATGCAGCGGTCCTTAGCCTGGATCACAGAGCCACGCAGCAGGGGATCTGTAACCGTCCTCCCCCTGCCACAAAGTCACATAGCCCCCACACACAGAGTCCCGAACAGGAGGGGTGGCAGGCTCCGTTGAAACAACCAGTCCACCACTGCGGAGCCTGTCATTCCTGGAGTTTAGAAGCGTCCTTTGCATCACTACACTACACCCGCTCCCCACCACAGTCTGCGTCCCAGGTTCAACACTTTACCGAGAAAACAGTAATAAAGAAAACGGTGTTCATTAACAAAATTCAAGTGATTTTATTTTTAAACGTGTGTTGGAAGGGGGGGAACGGGGTGAACGGGGTATGTAACTGGAGAGGATAGTGAACATTTACTGGGTAAAGAAACAGGGGCAGGTTCAGCTTCTCTGTAAACAAACTTAATAGTCACAGGTTATCCTGCTCACTCAGGAACCTAGCTTTCAAAGCCTCCCGGATGCACAGCGCGTCCCGCTGGGCTCTTCTAATCGCCCGGCTGTCTGGCTGGGCGTAATCAGCAGCCAGGCTATTTGCCTCAACCTCCCACCCCGCCATAAAGGTCTCCCCCTTGCTCTCACACAGATTGTGGAGCACACAGCAAGCTGCAATAACAATGGGGATATTGGTTTCGCTGAGATCACAGCGAGTCAGTAAGGTTCTCCATCTCCCCTTGAGACGTCCAAAAGCACACTCCACCACCATTCTGCACTTGCTCAGCCGGTAGTTGAAGAGTTCTTTTTCAGTGTCCAGGGCGCCAGTATAGGGCTTCATGAGCCAGGCTGGGTCCCCGAGGATGACTATAGGCATCTCCACATCCCCAAGAGTTATTTTGTGGTCCGGGAAGTAAATACCTTCCTGCAGCCGTCTAAACAGACCAGAGTTCCTGAAAACACGAGCGTCATGAACCTTGCCCGGCCATCCGACGTTGATGTTTGTAAAACGTCCCCTATGGTCCATCAGTGCTTGCAGCACCATTGAAAAGTAGCCCTTTCTGTTAATGTACTGGCTGGCCTGGTGCTCCGGTCCCAGGATAGGGATGTGAGTTCCATCTATCGCCCCACCGCAGTTTGGGAATCCCATCGCGGCGAAGCCATCTATGATGACCTGCACGTTTCCCAGGGTCACTACCTTTGAGAGCAGTAGCTCAACGATTGCGTTGGCTACTTGCATGACAACAACCCCCATGGTAGATTTGCCCACGCCAAAGTGGTTCGCGACTGACCGGTAGCTGTCCGGCGTTGCAAGCTTCCAGAGGGCTATGGCCACTCGCTTCTGGACACTCAGGGCTGCTCGCATCCGGGTGTCATTGCGCTTCAGGGCAGGGGACAGCAACTCACAAAGTTCAAGGAAAGTCCCCTTCCTCATGCGAAAGTTTCGCAGCCACTGGGATTCATCCCAGACCTGCAGCACTATGCGGTCCCACCAGTCCGTGCTTGTTTCCCGGGCCCAGAATCGCCGTTCCACAACATCAACATGACCCATTGCCACCATGATGTCCTCGGCGCGGGGTCCCGTGCTTTGTGACAGGTCTGTGCCACTCTCAGACTTCAGGTCCTCACCGCGCTGCCGTAGCCTCCTCGCCCGATTTCTCAGCATCTGCCTCTGGGAAAGGTGGATGATAAGGTGCGAGGTGTTGACAACGGCCATAACTGCAGCGATGGTCGCAGCGGGCTCCATGCTCGCAGTGCTGTGGCGTCCGCGCTGTCACTGACCAGAAAAGTGCGCGAACTGATTTCCCGCCGGCGCTTTCAGGCAGGGAGGGTGGGAGTGACGGTTGGATGACGACAGTTACCCAAAAGCACCCTCGACACATTTTTTCCCCCAGAAGGCATTGGGGGCTCGACCCAGAATTCCAATGGGCAGCGGGAACTGTGGGATAGCTGCCCACAGTGCACCGCTTCCAATGTCGACGCTTGCCCCGTTAGTGTGGACTCACAAAGTCGAATTACTGTCCTTAGTGTGGACACACACGTTCGACTTTGTAATATCGATTCCACATATTCGATTTAAGTAAAATCGAACTACTCTCGTAGTGTAGACATACCCAAAGAGTGCTCCTTAAGGGAGTGCCAGTAACTCATTTGCTTTAGCAATCCCCATGGTCTTAGCAATTGAATTCATAATCACACTGCAGATGAGGGCACACTCTAGGACTATTGCAGATCAGGTGTAGCATTTTCGCTTTATAGTCCCTGCTCTTCCAGTATAGTGTATCTGATATGATACCAGGCCAGCACAAGTGGTTGGGAGTCCAACAGCCTGTAAACCAAACTGTCCTGATTCTATGATCCATAGAAGAGCACTAGATATGTTGACGGATCATATTAATCAGGTTTTATGGGTAATAACTTGAGATTGTTCTCCTGTAATGACTTTAAACCGACATTCATGACTCACTGTCTTTTCAAACACTTAAATATGTTTGAGATCAAATTGATTACATACTTTATAGTTCTGTGTATTGTTCGTTCTGGTGTTAAGGGAGTGGAGAGTGAATTTCCCCTAAAATAGCTAAGTGGCGGATCTTTAGTTGGAGAAATTTTCATAATTGGCTCTGAGGCAGCCCTTTACTACACAATATGAGAAGCAGGGTCGGCTCTAGGCACCAGCGCTCCAAGCATGTGCTTGGGGCAGCACTTTCCAAGGGGAGGCACTCCAGCTCCTTTTTTTGCTTGGGGCGGCAAAAAACTTGGAGCCGGCCCTGATGAGAAGTCAGTCTAGAAACAGGAGGGTTTATTACTGCTTTCCCACTTGGATTATCAAGTGCAGTACTACATACTTAGTAGAGGTATCAGAAGGATATGGTGGCTTCACTCAGGCTTGTTGTCTTTCATGATACTTCAGAGAAGTTGTGTGAAATAAATTGCTCATCAGTTCGTTGATGGGGATGGGGGAGACATACTGCATTCTATATATTCTGTGCCAAACACACCTTGCTGTTTCATATTAATTTAATGGTTTTGTTCACAAGGTTTTTCCTATTTTATTTTCTCAACTTCGTAAGCAGAATTTAAAAATAACACCATGAAAGAGCCTAATGGCTTTAAAAGAAAAAGGGGGAAATGGCTCTTAAGCTGACATCTCCAAAAGGCTATGAAGTTGCACTTGATATATGCTATAATTCTGCTCCATAACTAGGAAAAGTTAAGCAATAAATTATCACCCTTGTGTGGCCTACATCTGCATATACCATAGGATATCAGTTCCTGAGATACATTGCATTCGGGGCATCTCAGTGAATTAGTGGGGCCAACTGCAATGGCAGCCATTGGACTGGAGGAATCTTTTTGCATCCTAGTCTGTTGGGTGCAGAACAGGTGGCTGGGAGGCCACATACCTTACCCCTATGCAGACTATTTCAGGGGAATTTGAGGGGCAAGTGGACCTATTGACAAGCCTCTGAAAAAGCAGGCTGGAGGGGCAGACTAACTGATTTTTTCCTTGAAGTGAAAGGAGTTTAAAAACCACTGCACTTCTCCTCAGAAGACCTCTAAGGACCTAACTGGTTGAATCCCATGGGCACTTGCACATGCTTACATCCTATGGAAGTCAAAGTAGGACTAAATACACTTTCTACTTTCCCTACTTGCTTATCAACATAGGATAGCAGAAAAGTTAAAGTGAAGCATGTGCTTAAGAGCTTTGTTGAACCAGGGCCCAAAAAACTAAAAGCAAGTTGGGGGTGAACCTATGTTTGCTGTGGGAAAAGAAAGCAAGAAGTAGAAGGCTACGCCCTGAATCTTCTTATCTTTGGTCCCTTCAGAGGTTGGAGATGTAAGGGACATTTCTTCCCTTCTCCTCCTTGCATGTGTAGGAGCAAAAGGAAGTTCCCAGTTGGCAGCAGCTAGCCAGAACTAGATCTGGTCAGCATGTGTGAATGTGTGTTCATCAGCCAAATATCACTAATAATAACGCTTTATGGAAAATCTCAAATTGATTCATCCATCCATGATGGTTACCCAGTCAACCACTGAGAAACCTTTTCCTCCATTTTTTAAGCATAGAATTGGAGTTGGTTTGAAAATGTATTGTATTTTCTGCCCCCCCCCAATCAAAGAAGATGAAATATTTTCATCAAATTTTAGATTTTGCATCTCAAAACCAAACTTTAAAAAAAAAAAAAAAAAAGTTTTGACCCAGAATATTTGACCGGCTCTAACCAGAGTGTCTGGAAATAGTTTTGTGAATAGACCTAAATTCAGATACCATCTATCAAAATTAATTTCTATTTTGGAATTTATATAATATAAATTCGGGGGGGGGGCACACTCAAAAGCTCCTTGAAGTGTGAATAAAACTGGTGTGAATATAATGATCTGAAGCAAAGGTCTTCATTTACTGAATACTTTGGCTGAGAGGAAAAGTTGCCAATTGAAAGCAAATGTGCCGATTGCTCTTGGGAAATGCTGATGTGTTAAATGCTGGTCTGTTGATCAAACATGCAGTAGGATTTCCTTCACCAGTTGGGGGTTTTTCTGAGTTCTCCTGGTATTTTTCTTATGCAAGAATTCCCTGTCCATGCTCCAGTTGCAAATGAGCACCCTTGATCTATCTTTGTTTAAATTGTTTAGTATCATGTGTTTGTGTTATACATAGTTCCACATCCACAATTACATTTGTACCCTAACTAATGTATAAACGATATAAAATCCACATTTTGCAAAGCATAAGGCAACCACTAATTACTTAGATTGCAAGGTCTTTAAGGCAGGGACCCTCTTTTAGTTGTGTGTTTTGTGCGGCACCTAGCACAGTGGGGTCCCAGTCTATGACCAGGGCTCCTAGGAGCTATGGTAATATAAATAACTGCCCAGCATTAGGAACAAACTTATCCTATGGGTAAATTATATTGTATTTATCCACTATAGGGGTCTTATGCCTTCCTTAACCTTGTGGTCATGCATTGGTTCAAAGATTGGGTGCTGGTTGGTAGAGGGGCTAGCTTCACATTCAAGTGGCATTTCTTCTCTGCAAATTTCTGCAATCCAGGCCATTGGCTCTTTAAGCTGAACATCCTCCACATTTTCTGCTTGCAAAGATGGAGTCCATTTCTGAATTTTTTCATTGCTTACTTGACCAGCCAATACTTTCCCCTAGCAGTACAGGGAAGCCAGGCTTATATTATTCACCATATTGCAGAATCAAGCTGTGACCGGGGTCCTAGTGGGGAGCCAGCTGTGGTCACCCAGGGTGAACTGCAAATAATGGGGCAGACAATCCCCAAAAAGCTGGTGGATATTCCAATACTTAGATTCATCAAACCAGCACCTTTATTACCTTACTGGTTACTCAGAAGTCCAAACAACACAGTTCCCTTAAAGTGATCCAGCCTCAGGCCCCGATCCAGGTACCCACATCAAATCTGATGAAAATTTCTGTAAATCATAGAATATCAGGGTTGGAAGGAACTTGAGGAGGTCATTTAGTCCAACCCCCTGCCCAAAGCAGGACCAATCCCCAGACAGATTTTTGCCCCAGATCGCTAAATGGCCCCCTCAAGGATTGAACTCACAACGCTGGGTTTAGCAGGCCAATGCTCAAACCACTGAGCTATCACTCCTCTTATTTCATCATATAAAAGAGATGGTTCTACCAATCCCAAAGGATCGGACACATTACCTCTCAGGTTAATGAATGTTTCAGATCTTACCCAAATACACGCTACAGCCAATTCTTATTAACTAAACTAAAATGTATTTAAAAACAAAAGAGATTATGGTTAAAAGATCAATGTACATACAGACATAGAGCTCAATTCATTGAGGAGCAGATTTATAGCAGAGATGATGAGCTTTGTAGTTGCAAAGAGTTCTTTCAGAAATAGTTCATAGGTTATAGTCCAATGTCCAAATCTCATATTCAGGGTGTACCAGCATAACTGGAACCTCAGTCTTGTGACTCAAACTTCCCTTGACCAAGCCTAAGCAGATCTGAGATGACAGAATCAGGACCCAAGGATCTTTTATACAATTTCATGTCCTCTTTGACAAATTGGGATTCTCTTGGGGAACAAAAGGTAATGAGGATGACTTTGAAGGAGGTCCATCGCGGGTACTTAGCTATATGAATTAACATAAGGCCATTTGCCTTTTCCTCCACCATTCACAGTATATTTTAAAGAGAGGGGATATCTCTGTATTCATGTGTTTTACAATTCATTTAAATGATCTCAGAATACAGCATAGACAGGGACTGCTGATTACGTTGTCGACCCTACCCCTACATATGTAAATACACAAAAACACCAACAACATCTCCCCACATCTCTTCTGTGGGTTATTTATTTTGCAGGATGTTTAACCTTTTCTAGTCATGCATCACACAAGCCCATTGTCATTGCTCTGAATTTCTGTCCCTTTTGGATCTGACAGTTACTGTAAATAGTAGACTTTGGGACAGTGTAATTTCTGCCCTTCCCTCTTTGTCCCTCTCCGTGTCCTTACAGCATGTCTCTCTGTTAGGAGGACTGGATACAGTTCATGACAAAGTGTACTAATGTCAGTCTATGTAACAGAGGGGTCACCTGAATAATACAAGTTGCTCTCTGCAGCCGAGGAAGTTTGTATTGAACTGGAGATGAGGACTTGGATCTATGCATGTCATCTTTTGAAAGAAAGAGAAAGCAGTCCTATAAGTGCATGGGGACTGATACAGTGCCATTTTCATGGGTTCCTCATAACTATTGCAGGTATTTATAAACATTTTTGGTGAGGGACTCTCAAATAGTGTTTAAGAAAAACACATAGAAAGTTTTCAATGCTTGCTAAAAGAGAAAAGAAACAAAAGTATAACAATTAACACTTCGCACTTCTGTAGCATCTTCTACCATCTCATCTCAATGAATTTTACAAATGCTTATCCATTTAGCTTAACACCATCCTGGAGAGATAGGAAATTACTGTATTATTTGCCTTTCACAGGTAGAGAAACTGAGAACAGAGGTTAGGTAACTTGTTTATGTTCATGCAGGAAATGTGTAGGCAAAATACCTGAGTCTCCTACTCTGAATTCTATGCCTTTTAACCATGAGACCATCCTTCCTCCATGTTCCTTTGAACATTTCTCGAGTTCCAGGGATAAAATCCTACCTTATTTGAAGCCAATAGCAAAACTCCCATTGACTTCACTAGGGCCAGGATTTCACCTCAGTTCTATATTATGTAGGTCACTGTCACAATCCACTCTTTCTGAAATTCATGCTCTGAGCAGAGAGAGCCCACCTCATATGCTCAGTTTACAGGTTCTTGATTTCATAGTATTCTGTCCTTATCAGTGCACAAGCAAATTCTTCAGGTTTTATGCACCCACATACTGTATAGGGAAGATTATATAACTATGCATTAAGTGAATCACACAGGTCAAGCCAGTGAATATCTTTAACATTTTAATACGTACAGATGTTAACAAAAGTAACCAAACTAGGTCTGTCAAGTGATTTAAAAAAATTCATCGTGATTAATTGTTGGTTAGGAGCTCTGATGTGCTGTGGGGCGCGGGGGGCACCTGCAGCTCCAAGCCCCTTTGCCTGAGGGGGGCCCAAGATGTAAATCCAGCTGTGGGGAGGAATGGTGTCGCTAGCCTCTGTGTGCCGGAGCTGGGAATGGGCGACGGGATGGATCGCTTAATGATTGCCTGTTCTGTTCGTTCCCTGTGAAGCACCTGGCATTACCCACTATCAGAAGACAGGATACTGGGCTAGATAGACCTTTGGTCTGACACAATTTGACCATTCTTATGGTTGCGTTTTATAGTGTTTAAAATTTCCCTTTAGAGAGGAAAATCCTGATGAAGTGATGTTGTGTTTTGTGTGACACCAGCAGTGTGAGCACCCACTGGAAGAAATGCTTTCTAACCTGCCTCTGCAACCCCCAGATTTCTTGAGTAAAGAGTAAGGCCTCTGTCAAAAAATGTTACGTTAAATTGTGAAGCAGACAGAGAAATCTATGCTTCATGTACTTTTTTTCTTTTTCTTTTTCTTTTTCTGCAGACGTCCACCATAGGTCCAGGTATTAGGTCCAGGCATTTCATGTGGGTCCCATGGCGATTCTTTGGATACCAGTTGATGTTGCAAATTAATTGCTTACTGTTTTGCTGAGAAACTGACAAACCCCATTAGGTAATTCTTAGATGGCCTTGCAAATGCTAAGACCGGCTCTGACAGCAATAGCATTTTTGTACCTGTCCTCGAATGGAAAAAGGGAAAAACACATCACAAGTTACTGCAACTTCACTAGAATTACAAGAGCTGCTGTTACTAGAGCACTTTTCTGGCCTTACCAAAGTGCTGGCTTTTATTACTAATTGGTCTATCAATATATTTTGTTGAAATGTAGGACATGACTTTCCTCTGATATACACGGATATATAGGACTTTAGTGGAGTTACTCCTGACATACCAGTGGGGAAAATCAAGCTGTTAGGACTGAGAGTGGGCTGAAACTGTCTCAACAGCAGCAAAACTCTGCCAGTGTTTGCAGGCAAAAAAAATTGGAGTTAATAGTTGCTTGTTACTTGAAATGAATAGCTACAGTGTAAATTATCCTTGTCTCCAGAGACTGTTCTAAATTTTTTGGGTCATTTCTGATTCATTGCTCTATGTAAAGCTATGGGATTTGGAGCGACAACGCTCCTTTAGAAAAGGAAGGAGAAAAGTAAAAATAACAAAACTTCTTCTATGCTTCTGATTCTGTATGTACATCCCCAGGTTATAGACCATTTCAGATGAAAATACCGACTCATGTCCTTAACTAAAATTGCATCTTTTCAGGGGGATAAAGAAAAAGTGTGTGTGTGTGAGAGAGAATTTAGAGTTAGTAAAAACTGACAACCTTGGAGACTGAAGTTGTCTGTCAGCATAAGCAGCAACAGCAGTACAAGCTTTCCTCTTGCTGTGTCTCCATTATAACTTAAGTCTGATGAGAGGGGAGCATTTCTAGGGATGGAAGAGTTCAGTGTGCTTGGCCTATTCAGTCTTTGGCTGCTCTGCTGAGATGGACAACAAGGGTGCCAAATTTGTGATGGTGGATTCTGAGATGTGACACTTGTCCACTAAGAGCTGCACTGTGGACTAAATCATTTCACATAGCCATTGAATAGAATGGTTTTGCTTTCAATTGTCATGCACTCCAGTATTCATCACAGTAGTTAATTTCATGTAGAAATGTTATATGCATGTGTGCACACTCAAGTGTATCAAATTTGTAAGCAGCAGGACATGCCTAACATTCCTCTAAAAGGGTGGGTCCCTAAGCCATTTTCATAATAGCATCTTTAATGAGCCATTAAGAATGTCCAAGCTTTTTAGTGATGAAATTCATCATTGGCTCAGCATGTGTCCCTGTTTTAAGCAACAGCCTTGTTTAAAATTGCTACTTATCCAATTACTCTCTTTGCCACTTGGTATACAGCCAGTGTCAAAAAGTGTAATGTCCAGTTGCCAAGTAAACAGAAAAATCCATCTGCTACTGTTTCTGTTTGCCAAATGTAAGGTAGTATTATCACATTTGGTCTTTTATTTCCCAGTTAGGAGGAATGTTTTGCCTGCCCACACGTTTGAAAGTAAATTCATGCGTTCCTCAGTGGTACTTGGTGAGTTCTATAATCATGCTGATGTTTGTTTTGTGTATACAGTTACTAATCAGCTGCCAGAGAGGGAATGAAGCTTTCCTTCTTGATGGCACAAATAGTTGTTTGATATTAGGGTGGCCACTTTCTTCAAGAGTAGAACAATAGCTGCATTTTCACCTGGGGTCCAGTGGTCTCTAATCCCAGCTGTAGCACCAGTACATGTTTTACATAGCTCCGTACAATAAACTTTGATCAATGAATTCTAGGATTCAAATAAGGCTGGGGCGTGGCGCATCTTCCTCTTCCTATAAAATGAATTCGTCCTCAGGAAGGGGGAGAGTGGGAGCGTCATTTCTTACCGTGAGGCAAACCTGCAACCAAACCAGGACTGCTCACACAGGTGCCCTTCCAACAGAGGTGAGGTGAATCACCACTCAGGCATGCAGCAACAACCCATCTGCACTGACTTACCCTTCCAAAACAGCTTGCAGGCACTCAGCATTCAGCCATGTGGTAGCAACTTGTCCCTGAGCTGAGCCTGGGTCAGATAACCCCCAGACTCAGGTATTTCCCCAACCCAGCCAGAGCTGCAGATCAGTCTCTGCAACACTACCTGGTCAGTAACCTACCCCATGCGTGCCTCATGGTGTATCAGACTTTAGAGACTCCCAGCTCCTGCTCCTGCCCCAACCTTGCCTGAACCCTGTTCTGTTCTAGTCTTGTTCTTGCCCTGCTCTGACCTCACTCCAGCCCTATTACTGACCCGCTCCAGCCTTGCCTTTGCTTCCTGACTCTGACAACGCGGCTTCGACCCCTGGCTTACACCTGGACTCTGGCTATGGTACTGATTCTAGCTTGTCTATGGACTCTGATCTTGGTTCAGACCTCAACCTGTCCCCAGATCTTGATTCCAGAAGCACCCTTGACCCAGTCCCAACTCGACATCTGTCTTTGACTTCTGCTCTGATCATTAGGCCTAACAACTGGTAGACAGTATTGGACACTTATCTTCTCTAAGAATTTGGGGTGGAAAGTGTACAGTCAAAGACCCATTCTGTTTTAATTGTGCATACACTTATATGCCAATATTTAATGCATATTGTTCACTGTTGATAAATCATAACATTTCATTAGTTTAACAGTCTAGTCCCTTATCTGTATGGGGAGTTCTCCTCCTGTCCCAGTCTCGCATTGACTTTAAGTGACTGCCTTGGTGTGTCTCTCCAACCAGTTCATTTTTTCCCCCTCTGTCAATTTGGGCTTATGGGATAACTACTGAAGAGTGCAGTGGGAAAGCTCTAGATTAGTTGTCCCTACCTCCTGCTCTTTTATTTTTCAGTCCTGTGTACACATTATCTTAATCAAGTCTGACAGGGAAATTACAGTGCCTTTTTCTCCTCAGCTTGATCTAGAGAGAGTCTTTCTCTCAACTGGTCGCTTGCTAACAGAGGCTGCTATAAGGCACCAGGCAACCCAATTGTGGCCAATTTCAAGTGCAGCAATAAACCAATAAGTAAGAAGAAACTGAGGCAGCATGGGTAATTCTGTTGTACAGGAGATTGAAACAATTGGCTGGGGGGGGAGGGTGTGTTCATTTTGGAGGGGAAGCAGCATCATTCAAGAAAAAGCTCTATTATGGTACCAGGTGATAAAGTCCTAGACCAGTGGTTCTCAACTAGGGGTCCAGGGCCCTCTGGGGGGCTGCAAGCAGGCTTCAGGGAGTCCGCCAAGCAGGGCCAATGTTAGACTCACTGGGGCCCAGGGTAGAAATCCGAAGCCCCGCCACATGGGTCTGAAGTCTGAGGCCCTGAGCCCCATTACCTGGGGTTGAAGTTGAAGCCTGAGCAATGTAGCTTGGTGGGGACTAGGGTTGCTAGGTGTCCAGTTTTTGACCAGAAGACCCGGTCGAAAAGGGACCCTGGAGGCTCCAGTCAGCATCACTGACTGGGCCATTAAAAGTCTGTTCGGTGGGGCTAAGGCAGGCTCCCTGCCTGGTTTGGTTCCGCACGGCTCCCAAAGCTGGTGGCATGTCCCTGTGGCCCTCAGGTGCAGGGGTGGCCAGGGAGGCTCTGTGCACTGCCCCTGCCCTGAGCGCTGGCTCCACAGCTCCCATTGGCCAAGAACCACAGCCAATGGGAGCTGCGGCAGTGGGGCCTGCGGGCACAGGCAGTGCGCAGAGCCGCCTGGCCACGCCTCTGCCTAGGGGCCACAGGGACATGCCAGCCGTTTCCGGGAGCCACCGAAGGTAAGTGCTGCCCAGAGCCTGCACCCCGAACCCCCTACTGCACCAACCCCCTACTCCAGCCCTGAGCCCTCTTCCCCACTCCAAACCCTGTGGCCCCACCCCAGAGCCTGCACCCCCAGTCGGAGCCCTCACCACCTCTCGCACCCCAATCCCCTGCCTCAGTCCGGAGCCCCTCCCACACTCTGAACCCCTCAGCCCCCCCTGGCCTGGAGCCTGCTCCTCCTCCCCACACCCTCATCCTTGGCCCCACCCCAGAGCTTGCACCCTCCCAGCCAGAGCCCTCACCCCCTTCTGCACCCCAACCCTATGCCCCAGCCCAGTGAAAATGAGCGAGGATGGGGAAGAGCGAGGGAGGGGGGATGAAGTGTGTGGGGGTGGGGCCTTGGAGAAGGGGCAGGGAAGGGGAGGGGCCTGGGGCAGGGAAGGGGAGGGTAGAAGGCGGGGCAAGGGTGTTCTGTTTCCTGCAATCAGAAAGTTGGCAGTCCTAGTGGGGGGCCTCCTGTTGCATGGGGCCCCAGACAATTGCTCTGTTTGCGACCCCCTAATTCTACCCCTAATGCTGACTTTTATATCCAGCAAAAACAGGTGTTGTGGCACTTGTGGGCCATGGAGTTTTTATAATAGGTTGCAGGGGGCCTCAGAAAGAAAATAGGTTGAGAACCCCTGTCCTAGACTATAAGTGCACTCAGGATTTGGGGGAGTTGGTTGCCTATATTTTCCCTTCTTATTAAACATTTGATATAAGTACTTTAAATCAGCTTATTCTCAGTCTCAAGTCTAACCCTAAATATGACATAGCAGGATCCCATCTTTTATCAAATGTGCTCAGCCACAAGATAACTTGCCTACCTGTCAGCTTCTCAAATTGAGGCAGGGATCTGAAAATGAAGCTGAGTTCCTTCTGGCTCGCACATCAGCACCGTTCATAAAAAATAATCAATAGACATTTTTGGCCTCAATTTTGAAACGTGTTGAGCACCCACCACTCCCTCTGGCTTCTGGTCAGTAGATGTTTATGCATGAGGCAGAATGGAAAAGTGTTCAGTTATTTTATTTATTATTTATCCTTCAAATTTCTAAAATGTAACTAGAGGGGCTCACCCTGTGCTGTGCCTGCCTAGCTGATACATTACTGTCCATAAGCACATCCACTTCAGCCTACTTCTTCCTCAACAGCCTTAATGAAAAGAGATAAAACTGGGCATTTCAGAGAATCAGAAAGGTAAACAAATTTGGGCTCTGGCAGACCATGCAAGGAGCAAGTTCCAAAATTGAGGGCCCTCCACAGAGGACACCCTGCCAGCTACTCCTTCAAATTTATGCTGAGGCAGCTTCAGCTTGAGCTCCTCTGCTGACCTCAGTTGGCGCACGCAGCCTGGCCATCTCCAAGCCTTAAATAATCATGAGATTGGCTTAATCATGAGATTTAAAAACAATAATGGTCAATTTGATGTCCTTTTCATTTGCCTTCTGGGTTCACATTTTCAGTCTTTTTCTCTGAAGTGACAAGGACCAGAACTTTTTTTTAAATGAAAGTTAAGGAGCTGAGTATTGAAAAGTTCTCTGTGTGTCTAAGAGTGGGTACATTCATATCCAGAGAGGAGATTATTTTCTTTCATATTTGATTGTTCTTTACTTTTTTGGGAAAGCGGGATCCTTGAGTTGTGAAGCAAGATATGTCAAATATTTTTTTTTATTTTGAGATCTTTGAGTAAAAGTGTTTATATATTGCAAAGTATGTATGTCAGGACAGGATTATTATCCCCATTTTACAATTGGCAAAGTGATGCACGTGTGATTAAATGACTTACCCGAGGTCACACAAGTGAGTCAGTGGCAGAGCTGGGAAAAGAATCAATTAGTCTTGATTACCAGTAGTAGCAGTAGTAAAATATTATATTATGGTAGACCCCAAAGGTCCCAAATTATCTGGGGCTCTATTGGGCAGAGCGTCATACAAAAACAGAAAAACAACAATCCATGACTTGAAGAGGGGCTGTGGATACAACGCACCAGCAAATGAATATGGTGAAGAATTGGTACAGCTTTGTTACATGTATTGTAGGCTTTGAGGTTTTAAAATTGGCGGTAGAGGGAGGGAATAGAAAAAGAAAAGAAGGGAAAGGAATAGGCACAGCTCGTTACCTGCCCAGCCATGATCAGCAACGTGGGTTTTGTAGGCATCATGGCAGAGTTGAATCTTAAGGTGAGAAATGTGCCTACACTAACCACTAGACCATATTCATTCATGGAGGATAACTCCACCTGTCCTTTCTCCACCTGACTATTCTGCTTCTTTGAACCCATGCACTGCTGGCTGCCCAGGTAACCGGATACTAATCTAAAACCTGGATCTTCTGGGCTAAGCGTTATGAAAAAATATATACTTTTAGCATACTTGAAGGAAACCTATACAGTACTTGAAATAAAATGGAAGTAAGCTGCTACTTGTATAAGGAAAAATAGATGAGTTGGCAAGTTACACAACATGTAGGGTCAAATTTTATTCCTGTTATTTCTCCATTAAAATATATGAAGTTACACCAAGTAGAAATTTGATTGTACATGCTCTTCTCTCACTCTCATGCAAATTGCTGCTGGTGTCACCTCTCCCTATATACCTCCTTTTTGTTACTTCTCTCATGTTTCCTCCTCTTCTTATCCCTTTCCTCAGTATTGCTCTTATCCATCCTGTCCTGTTTCCCTTGTAGCAGTATGTCCATCTTCAGCTGTTCAGAAGCCATCAGCTAAACTTATACCTCTGATGTCACTTCTGAGCTATCTCAGTCAATGATTATACTTCACCTGAAGCTTAGTTGCATACTGCAATCCCATTGGTTAAAATAAAATGAGGCATTTGCAGAGAAACAAAACATGACCTTTTCCTCCATAGGTCACTTAATCAGAAATGCGTATCCTTATTGCATGTATACAGGTTGCTGGATTTCAGATGATACCAGTCATTTTAAAATCCGTGGCCCAATGGCAGAGCCTTTCACCAGAAATATATTCATTAATTCATGAACTCATACAGACTTGGGAAATTTGTAATATAGATATTTGTGAAGTTTTTTGAGCTCTTCAGAGGTAATGTTCTATAGAATTGGAAAGGGTTGTTTTATTTTTTTTATTTATTAACATAGACATTTCAGTCTCTCTCCAGCAGAAGCTAGTTCAATAAAAGATATTACCTCACCCACCTTCTCTTAGGCCATGTTTACACTAGTGAGCTTACAGCAGCACAGCTGTACTGATGCAGCTGTAAGATTGCTCATGTAGCTGCTCTATGCTGACAGGAGAGAGCTCTTCCGCTGACATAGCACTGTCCACACTGGTGCTTATGTTGGTGTAACTTATGATGCTCAGGGGGCTGGTTTATTCACACCCCTGAGTGACATAGGTTATACCGGCATAAGTGGTAGTGTAGAGATATTCTAATGGCCTGGGACCAATAGGACTACAACAACACTGTGTATCACTATCAAAGATATTAACGCAAAGTCATTCCCATTGTCTGTCAATTTACATTGACTCCAATTAACAGTCCCAAGGTCTATAATTTTTTCCAATATTCTCCACTAGTGAAACCGTATCCTATTATCCATCCTGGCTCTCAGGATTGCCACCAGGATACAATATGTATGCATAATATATCACCTCTGTGGCCACTTCATTTTG
Organism: Emys orbicularis; assembly: GCF_028017835.1. Taxonomy (NCBI): domain Eukaryota; kingdom Metazoa; phylum Chordata; order Testudines; family Emydidae; genus Emys; species Emys orbicularis. The sequence goes on along the minus strand of NC_088686.1, from coordinate 67,706,935 downwards.
CTGCATGTAATTTGATCGTTATCAGGTGACGTGAAGGGACACCATGCAAAATAGTTTAAACTTCAAGTTAGACTGACAGTACCTAGGATATTAGGAAATAGGCCTTAGAGATGGAAAAGACCTCTTTGATCAAATCTGTTCCCTTTCAAGGGCAGGATGCCACCTCCTACTACAAGATATGTAGTTGGGAAATGTACTCTGGAACTCAAATATTACAGTGAGAGAAATATCTAATGTTCAACAAAATACAACTATATTGGCTGTAGATATGTTTGCAAATCAGCTGGAGAGGGAATGAATGAAATCCAGAATCATGAAAGAGTTCTTATTTGTAAAAGTTTCAGAGACATTATTATAAATACTGGTGAGTTTTAAAAGAATCATAAAGAAATAGGATTTTTAAAGGGCTTGTATGTGGATCTTCTAAGGCAAAAATAATCAAGCAGCTTTCTTTGTAAAGTCATTATATTTTAACTATAGGAGTAATAGATTCAGTATTTTCAAAATTATGCATAGCATGGTATCTAAAAAAACACTGCATTTCTCAATACTTAGAATAAGAAATAGCTCAGGTATCTTGGAGGATGGATCAGTAACTGCTTGTCATTGTTGACTTTTAAAATCTGATCACTCTCCCCTTTCATCGATAGAGGTGATCTGTCCATATGTGTTAGAGGCACACTGCTGTGGGGGCATTGTGTGGGAAAGAAGCCTGCTCTGTCAACTGAAAAAGAACTTCATTCTCCAGGGCTATCAATCTTCCACTTACATTAAATATGCTGCTTAAAATTGACTGATTTATTTCTGAATTGCTCAAAATTCCTGACGGACATGGGCTTCCTCCTGACATGGAACAGAGTATGGAAAAGAAATGCTGTCTGGCTAAGGACATGAAGTCAGACCTCCTGTAATCTATCAACTACAGGATAGGTGCTGAATTCAGTAGATAAATTTCACATTTCCTACCCAAAATGCTCATTTTCATTTCCTGATCCCTCACTATGGATTTTGACCAGAACAGGTAAGTTCTGCTTCATAAACCTCTTTCATCCAAGTGCAGGAAGGCACTGGTGATGTATTGCTTGCCTCAGACATGAGGTGGACTTCCATATAAGTTTGTCTAGCTGTAAAGATTCAGCTAACAGACGGTGTCGAATGCTGGAGTAAAACTACATAACTCTATACAGCCACCCTGCTAGGAGGTAGGTCTACTGGCTGCTCTAGTATCATCTATTTAAAGATATAAAAGAGTTGAATAACAAAATAATTCTATACTGCATGTGCAGTTAGAAGAGGGATGACCTTTAGGGGCCTGATTCCTGTCCCACTGAAATCAATGGGAATCTTTTAATGACTTTAACAGGTATGGATCAGACATTACATCTCTGACTGCACTGTATTTCTTTCCTGTTCTATATGGAATTCTCCATAAATTAAAATGAATTATGTGAATGAATATGGGTTTATTGATGATACTGACTTCATTAACTATCACATGATTAGTGTTTGCTTGACCTAATCAGACTCTCTTCCATTAGATTTAATGTACAGATTATCTGAAGGTTGTTTATAAGGGTGTAAGCACCAAGGAGGGAGAAGAACTATTTGGGGAGATAAAGGAAGGTATAATAGGACGAAACTGAGAGAGAATTTAAAACAAATACCAGGAAAAAGCTCTGCCAATGAGATCTATTACATTGAAGAATCCCCATCACTTGGGACATTTATATCTGAACTGGGCCAAACACTATTTAATATACTCTAGGGAGTGTCCTGCAGTCTCAAGGAGACTTGTGTGTAGCCATAGCTATTTCTGATCTATCTATTGGTAATCTATCAATTGAGGAATTGTTAGCATTATTACTATATATTCTCCTTCATTTGTGTTTTCTGTTGTGTACTCTACTTTTTTACTCCCCCCACCACCACCTTCATTAACAAGGCTTTAAAAGGGCTCTCTCCCTTGATTGGTTAAACTAGCTATTAGGTAATTGTATCACTATTTAATGGTGGAGATCATGGCCCCCACATACTGGGTCTGATTCACTGACACTCTCCTCTCTTGGCTTGATTTGGGGAAGAATGGAGAGCAGCATTCTAGATGAAGTGCGTGTCCAATACTAAAGAGATGTGTTCCTTTCAGTATGTCTAGCCTACTAGGAAGATCTATTCCCTTTCCATTCCTCTCCCCGAGTCCCCATCACCTAGGGGAGGGAGAGAACATGAAACTTCCTTGACTCTCAGCCCCTGCTCTGCATGCTGTAAGGCATAGGAAGGAGAAAGAGCTGAAGACCGGCTCCTCACTCTCCAAGCAACTGAGGGGTGGGAGGTAGCTCAGAATTTGTCAGACACCAGCTAGGTAAAATCTTGAATTTACTATCTAAGACTAATACCACAATGCCCAATTTCTCTCCACAAATGGGTCCAGTGCTCTGCCCTGCTGGGAAGGCCTTTCCCCAATAGCAAAGACAGTGAAGTCATGGTCGAGAGATATTGGACTTCCACCAGGGTGCTATCCTTGGATTCTGATGTGCGCACTGTATTTTTGGTGTTGGTATTTGCCAATACAGTAGGTTAAAGCTTTTGGCAACTGTGTTCTTCTTTACTGTTCTCAGTACCTTCTAACCTTTAGCTACAGTGCTAGAGTGGCCCAGAGGTATAGAACCACAAACAATTTCCATAAATTAAAAAAAGATAAAAATAATCCCTTAGAATACGTGCAGTACGAATTCCAGGATGGGACTGTGCAACACCAATTCCTTAGCTCGCATTTGATGATGTGCAAGCAAAACTGCTTCCATGTATTCCTCCTACCGATCCATGTGTGTATTAAACAAATAAAATAAAACATAATGTGTCTAATGAAAATTAATCTGAGCGGGGGTAATGATTGCCTAGTCAACCATGTTCCTCAGTTTAGTCAATCAATGATACTGTATTTGAGTGACCTTCCAACTCCTCCTTTGCCTCTCAGAGGACATCATCCCAGGAGAGTTATGATGATGAGCTTTAATCTTTTTTTGGATCTGAGCTACTTAATGAATTTTCTTCTCTCTAAGGATTGCCAGTCTTTGCTGTCATGAAATTGCTTCTCAGGATCGTGAGCTATATTTTTGTTCTGCATAAATGCAGTTTCCTCTGCATGGTGGCTCGCATAGATTAAGAAACCTTTTCAGAATGCCGACCAGCCACTTGGAACAATCTTGTATCCCTTGCAGCTTTTATAATGGCTGTTGGAATTACTGAACTGACTTACCTGAGAGCATTGTAATGTGGGTAATAAAACAATATGCCAATGTACATCATATAGTATGATACAATTATAGTGAATGTTATGTATTGTTAAAACAAACAAAGAAAAAATAACCCTGTTTCTTTAGAAGAAAAAAAAATCTGTTCACAGTCTGTGCGGTGATTAATTTGCAGCCAGTTACAGTATGTTAATCTAACCAATGCACACTACAGAGTTAGGTTGAATGTCTCATTAAGGAAAATGAGTCCATCAGGCTTTTTTTAACCATTTGCTCTTTGTAAAAGAAAGTGCCACCTTCAGATAGTTATGGAATAAAAAGACATCTGGGTGGTAGGGTATAGAAGGCATAGTAGATTAAGGGATGGAAGGGAGATCTGTGGTTCAAGGCATAAAGCTAGGAGCCAGGAGACTTGAATTTTATCCCCAGCTATGCCATAGCCTTCCTGTGTGACCTTGAGAAAAATAATTTACTCGTTCTGTGCCTCACTTTCTTTATCTGTAAAATGAGGATAGCAGGAGTGTTCTGAGGCTAAAATTAATGAATTTTATAATGTGTTTTGGAGTTCTCAGTACTGTACTGTCCACCTGTTATCTGCCTACCTTCGTATTTACATGGCCCGCTTCTCCAAAGGTCTGAAGGTATCCCAAGTACTTAAAAACAGAAACAGTAATATCAAAATCTCTAGCCCCTGCCCTCCTTCCCTGTCTTTAGGAGAAACGGCTTAATTCTTCAGAGTTGTGTTTTTGTTTGTGTGACTGAGAGAGCGTCTGTGATTGTAGAATTTGGTCAAAGAAAAGTGAGTCAAAGAAATGGCTCTTGCATTTAGTTCTGAAAGTGATGAGGGCTTTGGTCATTCTCATCTTTTGCAGGAGCAAATTTCAAAGTTTACATCCAGCTCCTGAGAAAGTTCTGTCCGTCACCACCCAGGGCATCATATTGGTCAGTTGAATTGCTCAGGCAAAATGTATCTGTTGTGAGTGGCTGTAAGTGTGGAATGAGATGCAGTCTCCGAGATAGCAAGGGCCAGTTCCGTGGGTCCAGCTTTATAATTACTGTAATTGTTATTTATTTAATTTGTTGCAAACAAAAAACCAATTCCCAGGGAGTATAGCAAAATTATTCACTGTTCTGATGGTATTACAGTCAGTCATTGTTAATTGATGTTAATTACAGGTTTTCTTTTTGGGTGAATTTAAATGTGCCATGTGAGGAGAGAGCATAAATATCTGTTAATTTACAATCCATAATGTTTTTTGCAAAGGCATGTGTGATCTGAATGTGAGAAGCTGTATTGCCTTATGGATTGTATGCCATTACTCATAACTAGATATCTCTCTGGAGGCTGGAATAAAAAAACCAAAAAGCAAATCTTGCCGGGGTGAGTGTAGTATTGACTGGTTACTCTGAAATTCTAATCCCAATACTAATAAAGTTTACAAATTGATTTAGGTTTACTGGGCCTGGCTGCACTTCCATTACCTCTCTAGATACATTAAAGAAAACTTGTAATTTATAGAGAACATTGTAGAGGGAAGGCAGTTGTAACTCCTTTGATATCAACATTTTAATTCCATGCTCTAAGCTCCTGACTGATTGCGTGGATAAATGTGACAGATATGGCAATTTCCTGCAATATCCTGGACAAACCTTATCTAATTAAGTAAAATCTTACTGTATTAAGTTCATGTATCACTGTGGGTGAGAGATTGTATGTACTTCCATGGGGGAGGGGAACCACAACCCTCCAGGAACTAAGAAGAGTGGAGGGTGGCTGGGCAAATTCACTCAGGTTATAACACTTCCCGAGAGGCACCACCATTTGGAGAACATAAGAACAGCCATACTGGGTCAGACCAGTGATCCATCCAGCCCGGTATCCTGTCTTCCAGCAGTGGCCAATGCCAGGTGCCCCGGAGGGAATGAACAGAACAAGTAATCATCAAGTGATCTGTCCCCATCACCCATTCCCAGCTTCTGGCAATGCATGGTTTTGCATCCCTGCCCATCCTGGCTAATAGCCGTTGATGGATCTATCCTCCATGAACTTATCTAGCTTTTTTTTTTAACCCAATTATAGTCTTGGCCTTCACAACTTCCTCTGGCAAAGAGTTCCAGAGGTTGGTTGTGTGAAGAAATAGTTCCTTTTTTTTGTTTTTTAAACCTGCTGCCTATTAATTTCATTTGGTGACCTCCTAGTTCTTGTGTTATGAGGAGTAAATAACACTTCCTTATTTACTTTCTCCACACCAGTCATGATTTAAGTCCCAGTCTTATTAATTTCTCCTTATACGGAAGCCATTCCATCCCCCTCATCATTTTTGTTGCCCTTTTCTGTACCTTTTCCAATCCCAATATATCTTTTTTGAGATGGGGCAACCACATCTGTATTCAAGATGTGGGCATACCATGGATTTATATAGGGGCAATAAGCTATTTTCTGTTTTATTATCTATACTTTTCCTAATGATTCACAACATTCTGCTAGCTTTTTTGACTGCCATTGCACATTGAGTGGATGTTTTCAGAGAACTATCCACAGTGGCTCCAAGATCTTTCTTGAGTGATAACAGCTAATTTAGATTCCATCATTTTATATGTATAGTTGGGATTATGTTTTCCAATGTGTATTAGTTTGCATTTATCTCCATTGAATTTCATCTGCCATTTTGTTGCCCAGTCACCCACTTTTGTGAGATCCCTTTGTAGCTCTTCGCAGTCTGCTTTGGACTTACTTATCTTTAATAGTTTTGTATTATCTGCAAATTTTGCCACCTCACTTTTTACCCCTTTTTCCAGATCATTTATGAATATGTTGAACAGCACTGGTGCCAGTACAGACTCCTGGGGGACACCGCTATTTACCTTTCTCCATTCTGAAAACTGACCATTTATTCCTAAACTTTTGTTTTTTATTTTTAACCAATTACTGATCCAGGAGAGGACCTTTCCTCTTATCCCATGACTGCTTACTTTGCTAAAGAGCTTTTGATATTGGACCTTATCAAAGTCTTTGTGAAAGTCCAAGTAGACTATATCCACTGGATCACCCTTGTCCACGTGCTTGTTGACCCCCTCAAAGAATTCTAGCAGATTTGTGAGGCATGATTTCCCTTTACAAAAGTCATGTTGACTCTTCCCCAACATACTGTGTTCATCCATGTGTCTGATAATTCTGTTCTTTACTATAGTTTCAACCAATTTTCCTGGTACTGAAGTTAGGCTTACTGGTTTGTAATTGCTGGGACTACCTCTGGAGCCTCTTTTAGAAATTTGGCATCACATTAGCTATCCTCCAGTCATCTGGTGGTACAGAAGCTGATTTAAATGACAGGTTACATGCCGCTGCTGCAGAAGTCACAGTGGTCCTGGAAAGTCATGGAATCCGTGACCTTCATGAAAGACTTGCAGCCTTACCCATTATTACTGAGTTTTATATTTTCTCCCTTCCCTTCCCATCCATGCTTACCCAGGATCTATAATTTATATGGATGTTATATGCCATTACCAATAGGGCACAAAAACTGAAATGACTGGAGTTGGGAGCACTAGAGCCATGGATTGTCGGTGCTTGCAAGATAATGCCCCTAAAAGCCAAGGAATGCATACGATTTTTGAAGAGTAAAATTAGGCTGCAATGATAGCACCAAGTGCTACTGTCCATACTCTAGCCAAATTCCAATTGGTTTCAATGGCAGTTTTAACAGAGAGGTCTGTATGTGCCCTTTATCATACAGTAGGCCATGGAACACATGCTATCATAATGAATATATTATCTGCTTCTGCAAAAGCATGACTCTAACCATACACTATGGTCACAGCATGCAAAAGGGTTATCTCTGCTGATGCAAGACTATAGATGCTAGAATTAGCAACTGTAAGTATTGTGTGGCGGGAGGGGATGGGCTGGCTGATTAAATCTGTGTTGTCCAAAGAATTTTCTTTCTTCCAAAGACCCACAGAAGTCAAAGAACAATGGAATCCCACAGTGATGTTTAAATTTCCTTTCTAGGTTCTTATTTCAAGTTTAATGAAACATTTTAAATTAGTCACTAACAAGCATAGAAATAATTACCAACATCAGGCATGCAAACGCACAGATCAAATTGCATGCCCTTGCACATAACCCTAACTCTAAGGAAACAATAATTAAAGCATGCTACAAATGAGTGCCTGGTTGAGGGAAATTGCATGAAATTATAAGCCTGTAAACATAGCACTGGGCCTACTGTGTCAAGTTTAGAAAGCTCTGTGCTCACATTGCGCTCTCTCCTTCACCCCCTCAGTTTGATGATGATGGGGATGGGGGGAGAGCAGAGTCTTGTATCTACCAAGATGGTACTCACAATCCCATGTTGTTGTTAATGATTTTTTTTTCTTGGATATCTAACAGTTGTCATTTCCAGGACCCAAACATCCTGGACATTTGAATGAAACGACACTGAAGCAGAGAGACAGTCTGTCTATTGGCTCTGGCCTGTCAACAGTGGATAGGACTGTTCTGGGGTGATTACAACAGTTGGAAGTGAGGTCCTGTGCTCCTAGCTGACCTAATTGCTTGTTCTTCCTGCCAATGCAGGATTGTTCTTCACAATAAAAGTGACAGTAGACAGTCAGTCACGTGTGTTCATGTATGCATGCATGTGGATGCAGGAGAGATTTAACTAGCAATTGTCTATTGCCTGCAGCACATAGTTTTGTTCTAGATTGGCCTCTGAACAAGCACTTGAAAGCATCTGATCTTTCCAGTGCTTGAGGTAAACATTCTCTGACTTAGGGGAAATATACCCTTTGCTGGCTCAATGAGTGAGTGATGTTTCCTAGGGGCTGACTCAGAGAGAGACAAAGGGACCTGCTGCTGTGACTAGCAAAGGGAGCTCTTTAGCCTAAGTGCTAGATGCCTGTGTCTTTGGCTACAAAAGATGAAGTTTTTAGTCCCAGCTGCCCATGTATTAGTGTGATTTATCTAATACTTGTCTGTTGTCTTCAGCACAAGCATTCTTTCCAGCTTCCCATCTTCATCATTAGTGAAACATAAAACCTCAATTTCCATGAAACAAAACACTGGCCTCTATAATCCTAATACAATGATGAGTAAGAAGTTTAACTAATGTTCCCCACTGGGCTTTAACATTTCCATCTTATCATGACAATGTAGTCTTGGTTTTTATGTTGTCTTGTTATATCCGGGGGAAACTGAAGCACAGAACATTTCATCTTAAACATTTCATCTTATTTGTAAAATGTTTTGGAGTGCAGATGGTCTTCAGAAACCTGTTTTAAGAAAATGTTTTTAAAATCATGTATTTTCACTGGAACCCTTTTATAAGGATGGATTTAGGAGATTCCCATTTGGATTGTTACACCCAAATGATTGCTATATCCAAAAGCATAAAGTGAATATCCTAAATCAGAAATATGAATAAAAGCAAAATCTCTAGGCCTTATTGTCACTGACTAGCACTTTGTATGTGATTGGAGGGGTGAGGGGAGGAAGTAGCATACAGCCACGTTTGCTCCCTTGGTTCTCTGCCAAGTAGAGCTTTGAGATGAGGATTGAGATTGTTACCTCAACTAGGAAATACATAAAAAATTACCCTTCACAGGCTATCTAAGCTCAGTGATCTCTATACGTAATGCTCGTTAAAAGTGAATTTTATTGAGTTTGGCTGGTATCCTTTTGTGATTCATGTTTATGTCCATTCGTATTTTGCAATGTAAAGCCCCATGTCTCTTTGATCATTCTAAACCAGGGATCCAAACCTGACCATTGAATATATTCATATATGTATTTTTCAGAGAGTTCCAGAACTGCACAATTTCCTGAAACTTTTTCTTGAGTAGCGTGTACTTTTCCCTACCATAGAAGAGTGAATGGGTGTTGCCAGAAGATTTCTTCCTTGAGCAGCCAATTCTTGAAACTGGTACCAGCTATAGTGCTTGCTCTTGGCTAGAAAATGAGATCCTGTTAATTAACATGTTAAAATGGGACTTTGTACTCAATGTAGATGGGAACTAGCATGACATCAGCTGGTCATGGGTAAGCCCTGGGATGGAGGCATCTATTGATTTTTCTTTTTTACCCTAAAAGTATGGTGAATGGTGGGGGTTAGGGAGATTAGAAGTGGTGCAGACAAGTGCTATAGGGCAGGCTTTGGCAGGAATAATTGTTTAAAAAAATATGCCTAGACGTGTTGTTGTTTTTTCTGACCCTAAATCAAGTTGCTGTTTATTACTTTGAAATTACAGTATATAATAAACCTGCTCTTTAAAATGTAAAGAAAGATCAATTCTGGCTACCAAGACACCTAAACAGGAAAACTTGACAAATGTCGTCTGCCTCAAAGTTTTAATCGGTAAAGGGCAACTTGTTTATAATAAGTTATATATGTTCCAGTATGTATTTAACATCTAAGTCAAACGTCTAATTCATAGTCATCTTTACAGTATATTTACTATGCCACTTAAGATGCCCCTTTTATAAACATTATTTTGCAATGATAGTACTCTGTTCTAAGCCTTAATTGATACGGTTTTCACTAAGGTGGGTGGTGAAGATTTCAAATCCAATCGGATGAAGGTCAGGTAGGATTAGACCTTAGGTTCTGAGATAAAATGGTCCAAACTGGTTCAGATTAGCCCCTGTATCTCTGAAGACCTTGCTTGACCTGCAGACAGAGGAGGAGGAGGAGTTGTTTTTTTACCCACTGCCAAGGAGACCGACGTTGTTAACCCATCCACACCAGTCGTGGAAGAGTCTAATGCAGACAATGGCATTATGCATCATACAGCCCATAGCTCCCACTGCCTCAGAAACTACTTCTTTAGTGATGTGCCAGCAGCCACTTTAGTTTGCCTCTGGCTGTGAGACCATCATTGAGATATTGCCCATCAAAAGAACACTCTACTCTTTTCTTCAATAACTATTAGTGCTGGCTGCCAGCCTGAGAGAAACAGTTGTGCTCTTGACCACTGTAGACAGGCTGATGTAGCTGTTGAAAACAGTGATTGTAGAGAGACCAGAAAAGCTGAAGTACTTGCACAATATAAATTGTGGCAACAGCTTTCTGGTATCACTCTATGAATGCGTGTGCGGTAGCATCAGCAAGACTAGGGCCACAGTCAGTCCCCGGAATACATCTTTAAACCTTGAGTAGGGGCAACAGGAGTTGCTAAAATAGGTGCTGCTAAGCCAGATATGTCATTGGTCCATCTCAAAGATCATTTGTGCTGCCTTTTTGCCACCAGCAAGCACATCTATTGTTTTTTATTGAGCCAAATATGTGTAAGGTGCCTTAAGAGATAGAGATATATATAATACAAAGGGCCAGAGTCTCAGGTGCACTGGAGCAGCAATTGGTGCACCTGAAGAGGGCAGGGGCATAGGTGCCTTCCTGCTGGCTTTCCATGATTTCTCTTTCTTTCTCTTCCACATCCTGAGGGCAGTCTCAGGGCCCAGGATTGCCTGAGTGCAGGGCATTAAAATGCCAGCCCCCTTCCGTTTCCTGTACTGGTGGTTAGGGCCATAAGCAGGTGGCAACTCTACCAGTATTATGCTATCTGGGGATTCCCCTATGACAGCTTTCAACCCTCTTTCTGCTGCCAAAGTGGTACAAAGAGGATGGAATGGGGCTAGGATTTGATCCAATGCTGCTGCCCCAGTTGCTTACAATCTAAATAAGAGAAGAGACACAAAATTGGAAGAGGAAGCAGGAGAGGTATAGAGTATCAAAGGGGTAGCCGTGTTAGTCTGGATCTGTAAAAAGCGACAGAGTCCTGTGGCACCTTATAGACTAACACACGTATTGGAGCATAAGCTTTCATGGGTGAATACTCACTTCATCAGATGGGTGAATGCATCTGACGAAGTGAGTATTCACCCGCGAGAGGTATAGAGAATTTCTCCAGCTTATCACAATTGATGTATACCAGTTGCAATAAAACAGTGACCTATGATGACAAGCCTGAACCCCCTATTGGTACATCTATAGTCATATTATATCTACCACAGGTGCATCAACACCAATTTGCTGCTGCTGCTAATAATAATAATAAAAAAAAAAACCACAACCCCACTGTCCCTTACTCCTTTTCTTCTCACTCTGGAGAAACTCTTAAAATGCAAAGTCAAAGAGCACTAACATTAAGCTACCAAAGAAAATTAAGATCTTATAGCAGGTGGTGCCACCTGCCTACAATCTGCTTCAGAGAGGAGTGCGGCGCATGATAGTGATTCATATTGAGGGTGGAGGAGTGAGAGTAGGGCTGCTGACTCAGGCAATGAACGCGTTCTTGGAGATGAATATTATTAGTTCCTGTGCCCCCACATCACACTCACACTCTCCACACTGTCACTCTCCCCTCTCATGTTTATATCTACATATACTGTATGCAGTGTGTGTGTGTGTGTGTGTGTGTGTGTATATATATATATATATACTGACCAAATAAATCTCTCTGTGCTTGGCTAGTTAATTACGGCAATACCTGTGGGCCAGATGTGCAGAGCTGTCATCACAGCCGAGCCTTCTGTACTGTATGCCAGTTTCTTTACTTAGAGTGGGTCATGAGTGTGGCTCTGTTAGAGGATGTCTGAAAAGCTAGTTTGTTCTATGTTAAATACATTTTGTATTCACTGGAGGGGGGGGGGGGGAATTGCACTCTTTGCAATTTCCTAAAGCTTTTGGAAACATGTCCAGGATTCAAATCCTGTAGTCCTGGGTTTGACACTGCAGGGGCTTTCTGTAAAAACTAGTGAATTCTGGCTTGCACATTAGTAAAGCTGCTAAGGCACATGAGGATGGCATATAATAGAGCAGAGTTAAATGTTTGCACTGAAACCCCAAAGCAATTGATATTCAACTTGTTTGGGGATCTATTACAAATATGAAACCCAGACCAGATTTCCTAAAAGGATTGTGAAGGTCTGTGAAACTTTGGGGTGGACCTGGACCCAGTTTGTTTTGCATCAAAATCATGCAGAATTACTGGCTTGAGATGCTGATGATGATTGATGATGAAAAATGAAGGGGTTCTCATGACTAAGGTTTGCTTTCAGATTTGGGATTTGTTCAAATGTGAGACTCAAAGTGATTGCAGAGCAAAAAGAGGCAGAGAAATGCAGATCAAAACTGAGGAAAATTGTTTGCAAATGTTTGTATGAATCCTGTCAGATAAAACCCACCCTGTTTTGGGAAGCTCTATTAATAGCTGAGAAACATATCTTGTCCCCAACTAACCTGTGCTTACATCTAGGGAAGTACAATAGCAGCAAACAGCTTTTCACAAAATGTTACTAGTTTTCTTGTATGTAAAATTTTGTGAAAAGATGGTTTCACATTAAAATTGAAATGTTGCATATTTTGGTGCAAAACATTATTTAAATTAAGTATTGAGGATTTACTTAAATGTCTTCGAATGGAAAAAACTACGTTTTTGCATAATTTAAATTTCACCCAATCAAACCTAAATATAATGGCCTCAAATTTTGTGGCTTTCAAATTTAATTGTGAACATTGTGTTATTCAATGCATGAAAAGATACTGTTAAAGTTCAGTTCCAGAAATGGGCAAAAGTTCGAGGGTTTATTTTAACCAAATTGCTAACACAGAGGTAAACATTAAAGCTTACATTTTAAAAGTGGCACTCAAAATTAGAGGCCGCTCTTGAAAATTTGGTTCAAATGTACTAGACTGTTGATTATGTTCACTTACTATGTCTGTCTATGCCTCCATCTGCCATGCAAGAATGGATTTAGAATCTAAAAATGAATACATCCCATGTATACCACTAAACACAGAAGTAGTCTGCTCATTTTGCCCATCTACAATTTTTATCATTACAGCAATAATGCAAATTGGTTCATCCAAATAACTATACATGAAAGGACAGACTATATTAAAGCATATCCTTGGGTATATGAGAGTACACTCTCTACTTTGTATCCCTGGTGGTTCTTCACTCTTTTCTTTTTTGAGATCTCTTAGCTACCAAGGATTTTTTCTCAAGTGTCTTGGTGACCCTTGGTTACATTAGAAGTGATGTAAACATACGTCTAGTATTTCTTTTTCTGGACACATTTTCCTCCCTGCCACACTACAAGCAATCATTAAGGTAACATGCCTCTTCAACCAAATATATTCAAATGTAACTTTCTGTCAGTCAAAAGCTATGACACATAAGCAGCTGAGGCTGTGTAAAGAGTACAGCTGCTGTGAGAATATATGTTTTTTCAGTAAATCATGAAAACTGTATCAGGACACAAATGCAATTTTTAATTATTGAAGTAGAAAACTGACACATCCTGTTTTTCATGTCCAAATTGGCTCCACTGGACTCTGTGTAGATGATGATTTTTAGGATTACACATTTTTGAAGGTGGGTGTCAGAGTACCACCTGAGTGCACGTTACAAGAAATAGCAAAATGCTGAATTCCCAAAGAAGGAGCCACACTGTTCTCATTTCCCTTAGTCAGAGTTGCCTTATTTGAATATAAAACAAATCCAGGTGGTCAGTTCTGTGATCATTGCTTGGGTGCCTCTGAAACTCCTTTAAGAATAATACTACTAATGTGTTTTTTTGTTGTTGCTTTTTTTTTATCCAAGGAGCTGAAACACTCTACAAAAGACAGTATGATTCCTGTTATACAGATGGAACAGCTGAGGCACAGAAAGAAGTTTTGACCTGCTCAAAGACATACATTGAGCAGGAACATAATTCATATCTCCTGATTACTAGTCCAGTGCACTGTTCACTGGACCACACACGCCCTCTAGGCAAATCCCTGTAGAAAGCGATAGCACTTGCAACATGCCTTAAAAATAGTAGGATTTGGGTTAAGTGAGACCTATTCCAGGCAAAACCCACCATCATTGACTTTCCACTAAGAAAGTTCAGCTCTTGGTCCCCACATGTTCTTCTTGGGGGACTGTCAAGAATCCCCACATTAAATTAATTGTTATGGCAGAGTGTTTATCAAGAGGCAGCCTCTCAGTTTTCTATGTCCTAGTCCTTTTATTATAATTATTTTATTTAATTTATTCCTATTTGTGGTGGTTCCTGGAGGCATATGTTAGAATTGGAGTCCTGTTGTGCAGGTACTGTATGGTACATAGGAAGATGTTCCCTTTTCTGAAGAGTTTACATTTGAAAGAGAAGATGACAGTTTTAAAACAGGATCTTATAAGAGCCTTAATGATGACTATTGGAATTTGAGCCGCAATTTGATTTGCACCCCACGTAGAGGTTAGAGCACTGCTGTGGTGTGTTCTTACCAACAAGCTAAAGAAGTTGGAATTCCCAGGTGACCTGCAGGATCACCCATCAGTAGAGTGTGCTACAGGAGTCTAAAGCTTAAGGTGACAAAAGCATGCATGATTGTGGTTAAGGCTATTTGAGAGGAAGAGGTGCAGTCTCGTGGCCAGCTAGAAGCTGGAAAAGGGCATTTCTGGCCATTGCTTTTATCTGGAAATCCAGCAGAGATGATTCCAGGAAGGCCCTGAGATTATGCACCTTAGTGCCAAATGGAGGACAAGATACCTACATCTGAAGACGAGGTCAAAGCTACTGTCAATTCTTCAAAATGCTGCTTTTTTTTTTTTTTTTTTTTCCCCTGGACTCAGCTGAAGCCTTTCATTGAAGTGGACTCTGCTTGATGCAGACATTGCAATAATAGAGGGCCAACATTATCTGTTTTCTGTAAGGAAACAAATAGCGGTGTGCCAGCCGAAGATTGTTACACTAGTCATATGCCAAAATATTGAAAATATCAGAGGAAGAAAACATGAAAAAGGTCTAGTTCTCCAGCTCACCAATATCATAATATCTAGCTCGTATAGAGCACTCTTCCTCCATAGATCTCAAAATGCTTTACAAAGGAAGTCAGTATCATTAGCCCCATTTTAGAGGTGGAGAAACTGAGGCACAGAGGGGCAATGACTTGCCCAAGGTCACCAGTAGGCCAGTGATAGAGCCAGAAATAGAACCCAGACCCCCTAAGTCCTAGGCCACTAGGTCTATCCACTAGGCCACACTGAAAGTAAATAATTATCCAATTACACCTTTCAGTAGAATATCTGAAATGCACACATTGGATGTCTGATTCAAAGAAAATAAATCTCACTGTATACATAGAAAAATTATTCAAAAATTTAGTCTACAGTGTAGTAGGAATATCGCCTGAGATATAAGGCCTTCTATAGAATCATAGAAGATTAGGGTTGGAAGAGACCTCAGGAAGTCATTTAGTCCAATCCCCTGCTCAAAGCAGGACCAAACCCAACTAAATCATCCCAGCCATGGCTTTGTCAAGTCATGCCTTAAAAACCTCTAAGGATGGAGATTCCACCACCTCCCTAGGTAACCCATTCCAGTGCTTCACCACCCTCCTAGTGAAATAGTTTTTTCTAATATCCAACCTAGACTTCCCCCCACTGCAACTTGAGACCATTTCTCCTTGTTCTGTCATCTGACACCCCTGTGAACAACCTAGCTTCATCCTTCAGGTAGTTGAAGACTGCGATCAAATCCTCATTCACTCTTTTCTTCTGCAGACTAAATAACCCCAGTTCCCTCAGCCTCTCCTCATAAGTCATGTGCCCCACCCCCCTAATCATTTTCATTGCCCTCCGCTGGACTCTCTCCAATTTGTCCACATCCTTTCTGTAGTGGGGGGGCCCAAAACTGGACACACTACTCCAGATGTGGCCTCACCAATACCGAATAGAGGGGAATAATCACTTCCCTCGATCTGCTGGCAATGCCCCTACTAATGCAGCCCAATATGCCGTTAGCCTTCTTGGCAACAGGGGCACACTGTTGACTCATATCCATCTTTTCATCCACTGTAATCCCCAGGTCCTTTTCTGCAGAACTGCTGCTTAGCCAGTCGGTCCCCAGCCTGTAGCAGTGCATGGGATTCTTCTGTCTTAAGTGCAGGACTCTGCACTTGTCCTTGTTGAACCTCATCAGATTTCTTTTGGCCCAATCCTCCAATTTGTCTAGGTCACTCTGGATCCTATCCCTACCCTCCAGCATATCTACCTCTCCCCCCAGCTTTGTGTTATCCACGAACTTACTGAGGGTGCAATCCATCCCATCATCCAGATCATTAATGAAGATGTTGAACAAAACCAGCCCCAGGACAGACCCCTGGTGCACTCCGCTTGATACCGGCTGCCAACTAGACATTGGGCCATTGATCGCTACCCGTTGAGCCCAACGATCTATCCAGCTTTCTATCCACCTTTTAGTCCATTCATCCAATCCATACTTTTTTAACTTGCTGGAAAGAATACTGTGGGAGACCATATCAAAAGGTTTGCTAAAGTCAAGATGTATCACATCCACCACTTTCCCCATATCCACAGAGCCGGTTATCTCATCATAGAAGGCAATCAGGTTGGTCAGGCATGACTTGCCCTTGGTGAATCCATGTTGACTGTTCCTGATCATCTTCCTCTCCTCCAAGTGCTTCAAAATGAATTCCTTGAGGACCTGCTTCATGATTTTTTTCCAGGGACTGAGGCGAGGTTGACTGGTCTGTAGTTCCCTGGATTCTCCTTCTTCCCTTTTTTAAAGATGGGTGCTATATTTGCCTTTTTCCAATCGTCCAGGACCTTCCCCGATCGCCACGAATTTTCAAAGATAATGGACAATGGCTCTGCAATCACATCAGCCAACTCCCTCAGCACCCTCAGATGCATTAGATCCAGACCCATGGACTTGTATATGTCCAGATTTTCTAAATAGTCCTTAACCTGTTCTTTCACCACTGAGGGCTGCTCACCTCCTTCCCATACTATGCTGCCCAGTGCAGCAGTCTGGGAGCTGACCTTGTCTGTGAAGACTGAGGCAAAAAAAGCATTGAGTACTTTAGCTTTTTCCACATCTGTCACTAAGTTGCCTCCCCCATTCAGTAAGGGTCCCACACTTTCCCTGACCACTTTCTTGTTGCTAACATACCTGTAGAAACCCTTCTTGTTACCCTTCACATCCCTTGCTAGCTGCAGCTCCAGTTGTGCTTTGGCCTTCCTGATTACACCCCTTCATGCTTGAGCGATATTTTTATACTCCTCCCTATTCATCTGTCCAAGTTTCCACTTCTTGTAAGCTTCCTTTTTGTGTTTAAGCTCACCGAAGATTTCTCTGTTAAGTCAAGCTGGTTGCCTGCTATATTTGCTATTCTTTCTGCACATAGGTATGGTTTGTTGCTGTGCCCTCAATAAGGCTTCTTTAAAATACAGCCAGCTCTCCTGGACTCCTTTCCCCCTCATATTACCCTCCCATGGGATCCCGCCCATCAGTTCTCTGCGGGAGTCAAAGTCTGCATTTTTGAAGTCCAGGGTCCCTTTTCTGCTGCTCTCCTTTCTTCCTTTTGTCAGCATCCTGAACTCGAGCATCTCATGGTCACTGCTGTCCAGGTTGCCACCCACTTCTACTTCTCCTACCAATTCTCCCCTGTTTGTGAGTAGCAGGTCAAGAGGAGCACGGCCCCTAGTTGATTCCTCCAGCCAGGGCCGGCTCCAGCATTTCTGCCGCCCCAAGCAAAAAAAAAAAAAAAAAAAAGCCGCAATCGCGACCGGCGGCAGCAAATGGGGGGCGGGGAAGCCGTGATTGGCAGCGGCAGTTCGGCGCAGGTCCTTTGCTCCTAGAGGGAGTGAGGGACCTGCCGCCCCCGAATTGCCGCACGTACCGCCCCTCTCCCTTGGCCGCCCCAAGCACCTGCTTGTTAAGCTGGT
Organism: Emys orbicularis; assembly: GCF_028017835.1. Lineage (NCBI taxonomy): Eukaryota > Metazoa > Chordata > Testudines > Emydidae > Emys > Emys orbicularis. The sequence goes on along the minus strand of NC_088686.1, from coordinate 67,688,945 downwards.
GCCTGGAGCCGGCCCTGCCTCCAGCACTTGCACCAGGAAGTTGTCCCCAACACTCTCCAAAAACTTCCTGGACTGTCTGTGCACTTTGGTATTGCTCTCCCAGCAGATGTCAGGGTGATTGAAGTCTCCCATGAGAACCAGGGCCTGTGATCTGGAAACTTCTGTTAGTTATCTGAAGAAAGCCTCGTCTACCTCATCCTCCTGGTTTGGTGGTCTATAGCAGATGCCCACCATACATTACCCTTGTTGCTCTCGCCTCTAAACTTAACCCAAAGACTCTCAACAGGCTTTTCTTCAGTTTCATACTGGAGCTCTGAGCAATCATACTGCTCCCTTACATACAGTGCAACTCCTCCACCTTTTCTCCCCTGCCTGTCCTTCCTGAACAGTTTATACCCATCCGTGACAGTGCTCCAGTCCTGTGAGTTACCCCACCAAGTCTCTCTTATTCCAATCACATCATAGTTCCTTGACTGTGCCAGGACTTCCAATTCTTCCTGCTTGTTTCCCAGGCTTATTGCGTTCATGTACAGGCACCTAAGATAACTAGCCAATTTTCCTACTTTCTCAGTATGAATCAGGAGGCCTCCCCTGTTGCACCCTCCTCCTTGTGTTTCCTCCCAGTATCCCACTTCCCCACTTACCTCTGGGCTTAGGTCACCATCCCTTGGCGAACCTAGTTTAAAGCCCTCCTCACTAGGTTAGCAAGCCTGCCTGAGAAGATGCTCTTCCCTCTCTTCAGTAGGTGGATCCCATCTCTTCCTAGCAATCCATCTTCCTGGAACAACATTCCATGGTCGAAGAATCCAAAGCCCTCTCTCTGACACCACCTGCATAACCACACATTTATCTCCACAATTCGATGGTCCCTAACTGGGCCTTTTCCTTCAACAGGGAGGATGGACGAGAACACTACTTGTGCCTCAAACTCCTTTATCCTTCTTCCCAGAGCCACATAGTCTGTGTTGACCTGCTCAAGGTCATTCTTGGCAGTATCACTGGTGCCCACATGGAGAAGTAGGAATGGGTAGCAGTCCGAGGGCTTGATCAGTCTTGGCAGACACAGTCACAGCCTGAATTCTAGCTCCAGGCAAGCAGCACACTTTTCAAGTTTTCCATTCTGACAGTAGATGATGACTCTGTCCCCCTTAGGAGGGAGTCCCTAACCACCACCACCACCACCCGTCTCCTTCTCTTGGGAGTGGCGGTCGTGGAACCCCCAACCCTAGGACAACGCATCCCATGCCTTCCGGTTGATGGGGTCTCCTTCTGATCCCTTCCCTCAGATGACTTTTCCAAACCATTCTCCGCCATAGTGACTGTGCAGAGAGCCTGAAAACGGTTTCTTACCTCTATCTGCGTTGGGGGTACATGGGTTCTCCTCTTTCTTCTTCTGGAGGTCACATGCTGCCAATTTTTTCCCCCATTCTGCACTGCCCTCTCAGATTCTTCAGCATTCTGTGCCTGCAGTACCAAACGCTGACTTCTATCCAGAAAATCTTCATTTTCTCTGTTGCAATGCAGGGTTGATACTTGGGTCTCTAGTCCTTTAACCTTCTCTTCCAATATGGAGACCAGCTTGCATGTCGTACAGACGAAGTCGCTCCTATGCTCTGGGAGAAAGACAAACATGGCACATCCTGTGCAGGTCACAACAGCTGATCACTCACTATCCATAATGTCTTCCTTCTAAGAGCCTCTTCAGATGTTGTATTTACTGCTCACAGAAGCCTGAAAGGGAAAAAAAAAAAAACTGTGGGAACCCCCAAGCGAACTCCCAGGCAAACTCCCTCTGTTTGCCTGTATCAGAGGCCTGGTATGAAGCCTGGGCTAAAGTAGTGGTCAAAGCTTTGCTGATATAAAGCAAAGTCAGGTTTTGAACTAGAGGCAGGGCCTGCTCACAGAACCTGGCAAGAACAGGGATGATATTGCAGAAATATACATTCATAAGTAGTGCCAGGCACAAGAATACACATACAAACACATTCCAGAAGGGTGGTACCACAACACCTTGATACCAACACATTCCCCAAAGATAACAGGAACATGCTGACCCATCTGAAAAATAGGATCAGGATGATAGCATTTTGGATAGAGATGTTCTGATCGAACCAACACATATAAGGTAATGGGTGGCACATAGATATGTCAGAGGGAGGCACCTGGCCACATTAGAGGGGCATTACGAAACTTGTTTGTATCGGTGTATAAAGAGATCTCAGAGGGAGTGTCTTTGGCCAGCCAAGGGGAGAATGGAAAGTCCCACCATTCACTGAGCAGCGTCCATTGTCACGGGCATACATGTCTTAGTATCCTCATAGTCCGCCAGGTGCTATTACCGTGCTTCGTTGACAATAAACCTGACTTGGTGCCTTCGTACCTTAATGGATCTTGTGGTCATTGGGAGGTTTGCTTGAGGTCTGCTGTGCCAGCTACCTGCGCAGAGACGGGATGGCACACAGAGAGAGCGCGTGCGCGCACACACACAGCCAAACATCTGACAACATACAGGAGTAAACTATAACATGCTGAATTCCTTCTTTGATTAATCAGCTAAATAGATTTCATCAAATACCAAATATGAACCTAGACGATGTCACATAATTGTTTTAAAAGTCAAATTTATTCCACAAGCAATAATCATACCATACTCTGTGCTTTATAAGCTAAAACTGCAATACAATGTGCACTCCATACTGCAGGGGTCGGCAACCTTTCAGAAGTGGTGTGCCGAGTCTTCATTTATTCACTCTAATTTAAGGTTTCGTGTGCCAGTAATACATTTTAACATTTTTAGAAGGTCTCTTTCTCTAAGTCTTTAGTATATAACTAAACTATTGTTGTATGTAAAGGAAATAAGATTTTTAAAATGTTTAAGAAGATTAATTTAAAATTAAATTAAAATGCAGAGCCCTCTGGACTGGTGGCCAGGACCCGGGCAGTGTGAGTGCCACTGAAAATCAGCTCGCGTATCGCCTTCGGCACACGTGCCATAGGTTGCCTACCCCTGCCATACTGAATTCTTCAGCCCTGATCCAGCAAAGCACTTGAGCATATGCTTCACTTTAAATCTCAGGCATGGGGCAGAGCCATCTGGGCCTGTGACCCCAAATTGTCTTAATATAGCCCTTCATAGATTCTTCATAGATTCTAGGACTGGAAGGGACCTCGAGAGGTCATCGAGTCCAGTCCCCTGCCCGCATGGCAGGACCAAATACTGTCTAGACCATCCCTGATAGACATTTATCTAGCCTACTCTTAAATATCTCCAGAGATGGAGATTCCACAACCTCCCTAGGCAATTTATTCCAGTGTTTAACCACCCTGACAGTTAGGAACTTTTTCCTAATGTCCAACCTAGACCTCCCTTGCTGCAGTTTAAGCCCATTGCTTCTTGTTCTATCCTTAGAGGCTAAGGTGAACAAGTTTTCTCCCTCCTCCTTATGACACCCTTTTAGATACCTGAAAACTGCTATCATGTCCCCTCTCAGTCTTCTCTTTTCCAAACTAAACAAACCCAATTCTTTCAGCCTTCCTTCATAGGTCATGTTCTCAAGACCTTTAATCATTCTTGTTGCTCTTCTCTGGACCCTTTCCAATTTCTCCACATCTTTCTTGAAATGCGGTGCCCAGAACTGGACACAATACTCCAGCTGAGGCCTAACCAGAGCAGAGTAGAGCGGAAGAATGACTTCTCGTGTCTTGCTCACAACACACCTGTTAATACATACCAGAATCATGTTTGCTTTTTTTGCAACAGCATCACACTGTTGACTCATATTTAGCTTGTGGTCCACTATAACCCCTAGATCCCTTTCTGCCGTACTCCTTCCTAGACAGTGTCTTCCCATTCTGTATGTGTGAAACTGATTTTTTCTTCCTAAGTGGAGCACTTTGCATTTGTCTTTGTTAAACTTCATCCTGTTTAACTCAGATCATTTCTCCAATTTGTCCAGATCATTTTGAATTATGACCCTGTCCTCCAAAGCAGTTGCAATCCCTCCCAGTTTGGTATCATCCGCAAACTTAATAAGCGTACTTTCTATGCCAATATCCAAGTCATTAATGAAGATATTGAACAGAGCCGGTCCCAAAACAGACCCCTGTGGAACCCCACTCGTTACGCCTTTCCAGCAGGATTGGGAACCATTAATAACAACTCTCTGAGTACGGTTATCCAGCCAGTTATGCACCCACCTTATAGTAGCCTGTGCACAGATGTTTTCTGATGGGGTGTCACGTCACTTTATAACTGTCTTATGTATTCTGGAATGTGTCTTGTGTGTAGTTTTAGAAATATCATGTTTTAAATAACACATGAGATGTTGACTAGAGATGGCTTCAAAACTATCAACTGTTGATTCATGAGATTTGATAAGAGGTTTCATAAGAACTTGCAACTCTTTTCCACTGGTTTCTCCAGGGATAAGAATTCTTTCAAATTGCCTTCATTGTAATGATGACCTTCTCCCCCTGCAGTTTATCATGTGGCCCACAACCGCTATTCTGCATGGGCAGGTGTTCTGAGGATTGCACATTTTAAAAAAATTGACATCTTAGTCACCTTCATACTGAGGTTATTCAGGTACTTCTCAAGCGATCCTCCTGAAGAGTTAAAAACTTGACCTAACCCAAACACTAGTGAAAGTGTCTGTCAGAAGTGGCAGGCTTTCTGTGCAACATGTACCGAAATGCAGAAAGAAGTCTGTACAGGATAAGCAGGATGCAGAGTTTGCTCAGGCACTGTGTGTGTGTGTGTGTGTGTGTGTGTGTTGCTGTCAAGTGACATTTGAGTCAATTAAAACCCCACTGCTCTTAATTAACTGTATGGCATTATCATTAGCAGCTGTCTCTGCTATTGTTTTCATTATTAATTATGGTGATATAAACTTATAGTGGTAGCAATTTCCACAGGGGATTTCTAGGTTTATGCAGCAGTGGAAGAAAGAAAAAGGAAATATTTACACTTTTTTCTGGTATTTTTGCTGGCAATTCTGAGACTTTGTTTGGGTAGTGGTCTGGGAGTTAATCATTTTATTGCATTACTTCTCTCTGATTACAAAATGTCTCTTGTTTGGCTTTCATTTAGATGGCAGTTTTCATCACTTAAATAATCACATTGATTGTCTTAAGTGAGCCTATATTTTTGTCAATTTGTTTACTACCAATCTGAATTCTTTAGGCTACTGCTTTAACATAGGACACTACCAGGACATCCTTCTATCTGGGATCCTTTCCAACTGTTCACTAAACAGGTGCGCCCTTGCATCCTCAGATAAATACACCTTTGTAGTATCATTGCGCAATTTTTGTTTCACAAGTTGGATATCCACATAAGTCAAGTGGTGGAGGAAGTTATTAATTCTAAGGGATCTAAGAATTATCAACAACCGGAGAAGGTATAATTGGATTTGTTCACCGCTTTGTCCCCATCCTTCCATAATTTTAATAGAAATACAATGAGATGACGCCCAGTGGAAATGACAGGGGAACAGAAAATTCCCTCTGTGTCCACTCCAAATGGTGCAGACATGGTTAGGTGCTGTGTGTGTGTGTGTGTGTGTGTGTGTGTTGAGGTTGGTGGGAGGTTTCAGTTTTCTCTCAAAACCGTTTTGGCCACTGTAGGAGAAAGGATACCAGGCTAGAAGGACCAGCATTTTTTCCTCAGTGTTGTCATTATTCATATTATTTACTGAGTGCCGATACTCTACGAGGCAGTTTACAGAACATAGAAGATGGTATCCCTGCTTCTAGAGACTTACAATACATGGGTCTCACACTATGATGTGTTGAGGCTGCTGTGATGCTGTATAAAAAGAATAATCAGATGTACACGACTGTTGCAATCACTAATGTATCATTACTGTTGCACAATTGCACTAGACCTGATAAAAAGTATGTCATGTAAGATATCCATGTTTGCCCTGTTTCTTACAGTCTGCCCTAAATGTGGCATTCTCAGCTGTGACCCACACCAGGCACGGTCCACAGTTGCTCAGCACTTTGCAAGAGACACTCAACTCCTCTGATATCTAATATGAGGTTAAGGCACTCAGCACACAGCAGCATTGGGCCTTAGATTAATTACAGACCTACATTCCACACTAAGCATGCTGGATGTATTGGCAGGCCCTTGCATGGCCCCAGAATATGGAGCATGCAGAGGTGGCTTAATGCCCCTCTATCACTGCCCGAAGTGCACGACCGAAGTAATTGAGAATTAGGCCCTTAATCTAACAGCGGTAGCCAGCTACTTCGCCAGCATCAGTTTGTGTAAAGAGGTCTAAAAGTTTTACTCATGGTTTCATTTACCATTAGATATGCAGCCAGGTTAGCCTTGTGCTACAGAATGTTGAAAATCTGTACTCCAAAGTTATCAATGACTTGCTGTCAAACTGGGAGGACTTATCTAGTTGGATCCAGTGGGGGTCTGTCCTGGGTCCAGTATGCTTATAAAATTTGCAGATGACAAGCTGGGAAGGGTTGCAAGCACTTTGGAGGATAGGATTAGAATTCAAAAGGACTTTGACAAATAATAGAATTGGTCCGAATTCAACAAGATGAAATTCAGTAAAGACAAGTGCAAAGTACTGTATTTAGGATGGAAAAATCATATGCACAAATACAAAATGGGGAATAACTGCTGAAAAGGATCTGGGGGTTATAGTGGAGTGGATCGCAATTGAATATGAGTCAACAATGTGATGAAGTTGCAAAAAAGGCTAATATCCTTTTGGGATGTATTAATATAAGTGTTGTATGTAAAAAATGGGAGGTAATTGTCCCATTCTACTTGACACTGGAGAGGCCTCACCTGGAGTAATGTGTCCAGCTTTGAGTGCCACACTTCAAGAAAGATGTGGAAAAATCAGTAAGAGTCCAGAGGAGAGCAACAAAAATGGTAAAAGGCTTAGAAAATCTGACCCAGGAGGAAAAGTTTAAAAACAAAACAACACCCCCCCCCCCAAACCTGTGCATGTTTTATCTTGAGAAAAGAAGATGAGTGGGGCCCTGATAAATCTAAAAGCTGTTGTAAAGAGAACGGTGATTGATCTCCGTGTCTACGGAAGGTAGGACAAGAAGTGATGGGCTTAATCTTCAGCAAGGGAGATTTAGGTTAAACTTTCTAGCTACCAGGGTAGTTAAGCTCTGGAACAGGATTCCAACGGAGGCTGTGGAATCCCCATCATTGGAGGTTTTTTAAGAACAGGTTGGACAAACACCTATCAGGGATGGTCTAGGTTTACTTGGTCCTGCCTCAGTGCAGGGGACTGAACTGGATGACCTCTCAAGGTCCCTTCCAGCCCTACATTTCTAAGATTCTATAAATCCCCAGCTTCTTGACAAGTCCGTGCTCCCAGTCTCTGGTCCACAGGTACAGGCTGCAGACCCTTGCTTCTGTACTAGGAAGACCATAGCAGAGACAGCTTCTTTGTGCTTCCCTGGTGCAAAAGAAACCCACTGCAATAAATAAGATGACTATCTTTGGTTAGCCTTTATAATAGTGTTTTAAAACTTCCCTGTATTAATGTCTAATGCAGGGTTAGCTCCTGGGTAACATTAAATCCTTGGAGTGTTGTGATTGTTACAATATCATTGCTTGAAAAAAGTTACTCTCAGGAAAAATATATCAAGAAGGAAGGTGTCACAGTGAGGGGGTGAACTTCATCTGTGACCCCTTCTGGTCTCTTCAAACGCATCCCCTCAGGTCTTAGGCCTCTAGCCATCTCCTGTCACTCAAGGTGGAATCCCACAATGTTCCCTCTTGGACAGCACTCTGGGTTGCAACCCACGTGTATCAACCATGATAACTCAGCAGGGCTGACTTGTGTCCAGACCCTGCAATTCTGTTCCTTTTTGAAGCCATGACAGTGGCAACCAGTGAACAGCCAGCCTTCTTTCTGCAAAGTATTGTTTGTTAGAACAAAAACATTTAAGAGAAAAACCGATCTTAAAACAATAAAACAGACTAGACACATAGCTAGATAACCGGTAAACTAGACATCTTCTACTTGGGGACCTGGTCAGTTTAACTTCATGTAGTCTCCTCTTCAGAGCCTCTTCCTGCGTCAGCTTGCCTCCATATCACAGCTCACTGACCACTCCCCTGTGTCAGAGAGTGTCACTTTAATTCTTGCCCAATCCACTGAGCACCTCCTTTACAGGAATCAAGTCACTTTTAAACTGTAGACCTGTAACTCCCAGCTGTGGTGAAACAAGACAGGAGATAGGATCCTTGAAACTAATAGCCTCCTCGTGTCTTTCAAGTGTGTGCCTGGAGTTTCTTATCTGGGAAGCCATTGTGTTGCCTTCTTTCTCAGTCTGCATTGAATTCAAGCATTATAAACATTCCACTGTCCGTAGTATACGTTTTTTATATCAGTTCAGTCATTCATACCGTGTAACCGACCATAGTTATACAGTAACTTTACGTAGGTGACCAGGTCACATACAGGTCACATACATTACTGCATCTCAGTATTCTTAGATTATTACATAGCCTTTTCGTGACTGTCACAACAGGATTATTGTATTCTTTAACTACAGCTTAATACAATATAAAAATTACCCAGTAAATTCAAGTTTGTCCTTGTTGAAATGATACACATTGGTAAGGCTGCATCTGACATTCAAGGTTAATTTAAGGGATTTAATTCTTGTCTTTGTTTAAAATTCAACTTTTCCTTAACTACGAACCTCCTACAGCTCCTCCATAATATCAACAACCTGTAAATCCAGGAGTATGAGGCTAAGAATAAGGAAGTTGTCTCCAAACTCCATATCAAATCCATCTCTAGGAAACTAACTGATAATTCTTTAACTTAAATGTATCTTCCAGTTATGGAGAAAGAACTATTGTTAACAGGCATCCCTTATTTTAGCAGGAGAAAAAAAAAAAGCTATCCTCCAAAAAATTCGTATGTCATATGTTGTATATTCTTTTAATAGTTTATTTTAGAATTCATCAAGTTCTGGACGATGTTAATGGGGAGGACTTTTGCCTGTTATAGAATGATCTGTGTCTTCAAGTTCATGAAAGGAACATCAGGATCATAGACAGACGCAGATACAATATCTTTTAAAATTCAAGTCATTATATTTTAAAAGCTGCAGTTAATTGATTCTAAAGAAAGACCCACCAAAAAAAGAGCAGATGGGGTTATGAAAGGGCAAAGTCTGTAGAAAGCAAGTACATAAAGACTGGAGCATGTTCAGTTTAGTTTAAGTAGTAGTTAATAATCAGGGAAGTCAACTCCTCTATAAAAAAATTAATAAATCCTTGACCTCTCAAAGATGTTGTTTGTTTAAAGTTGCAAATGTCCATCTATTTAATCTGATTATGTATAAATAGTATGTTTATAATTTGTGCTGTACTATATGGTGTATAAAGATATGTCTACACTAGGAAAGCTTTGTTAGTATAGGAACATCAGTATTGTACTGGCAAAGTGCTCCTAGTGTGAACCCAGCTACACCTGCAAAACTGAGCTTTGTATCCGTATAGTAAAATCACCTATAAGTAAAACAAGCTATATTGATAAAAGTGCAGTTTCACTGGTATAACTGCATCTATACTAAGGGTTTCTGCCAGCACATCTCTGTTGATCAGGGATCAAGCCTCATCACACCCCTGACCAGCATAGCTGTGCTGAGAGAAGTCAGTAGTGTAGACAAAGCCTTGGACAGATGTGTACGTTATGAATTGTATCCATAGACCCTCTTCCTCTGTCTTCCTGACTTAGAGAGACATGCCAAGTGGTGGGTGAAAATGTAGGACAAAACATGGGAGGGGGAAATGGTAGTGGAGGGAAGATGAGTCTATTTTTGGTTCTAGCTATTAATATAATTGCCAAGGTCTGAAAGCAGATGCTTTTGAGAGGAATTCTGAACTTTTGTTGGGAGACAAGAAAAAGGCTGTTGAAACCTGGAGATTTCCAGAGCTGTAAAGTCTAGTGTCCCAAAATTCTGAACTGTGCAGTTTAAATGTCTTTGGGTTATGTTTTTCTCTTTCTTTCAAATAATGGCCACGGAGTTAGGGTGACCAGACAGCAAATGTGAATAATCGGGATGGGGGTGGGGGGTAATAGGAGCCTATATAAGAAAAAGACCCAAAAATTGGGACATCTGCTCACTCTACACGGAGTGGCATAATTGGGGCTAAACAAATCTGAACTTTTGTGGTTGAAAATTGACCTGGTCTCTTCTGCATAATGACGTTATCTTGGATTCTAGTAATCCTGAATTAAAAACAAATATATGCAAGTGAAGGTTGGGTCCCTTAAGCCCTTGACTTTTGCGGTCGGCCTGGATTTGAACATCTCCTTGCAGCTTTATTTATAACAAAGTGTGAGAGAGATAATTGAAATGCCTGACAAGCAAGAGAATGGGGAACATACCTCACAGCTAAGTCTCATTATACTGACACTACAGCTCATTTTGGATCTAAATTACATACATGCCACATAAATCTGCTTCTATCCAGCTATTACTATATTCTCTTATAAATCACAGAAGCACATACGTACTTTACGATTGGTAGGATGAGTCTCCAATTCAAGACAGAGGATCTTTCACTCCCAAAGTGCTTAATGTAATGAATTATGGTCTTATGTTTCCAGTCTAAAATGTATGAAAGTAGTTATACTTTTCTTTCCTGATTTGAGTAAACTCCAACAGGGGGGATATCCCATCTTTCCCCCCTTTCTCCTCACCTCTCTACCCTCCCCAACCCCCCGCGCCGACAATGGTAAACCAAGGCAGCAGGTACAAGCGTGTGAACTTCATGCAAACCACACTCTCCCCCACCCAAAAAAAAAAATGTGCAGGAGGGAAGGTAGAAATGTTGCTTTACATGGTTTGTCCTGGAGAACTCTTACAGTAAACCATGTTCATCACCAGTTATGCTACACTCATTGCTATCACCCATTGTCACCAACAGAGAATATTCCTAGAGTATACAAGACCAAAGGGAACAATGAGAGAGACAAGGTGGATGAGATAATATCTTTTATTGGGCCAGCTTCACGCACCCTGTGTCTCTAATATCCTAGGACCAATATGGCCACAGCACCACTGCAAACAAGAAAGGGAACTATGGATTTCCGACAGAATATATTTTGCCCTCACATAGTGCTATGTACAGCATTATTCTGAGCTTCTTCCTGCTGCCTTTACATTGGATCTAGATAAGTAGGGAAGGTAGCAAGGGGTACAATTCCAGTTGAAAAACGAGGAGTCCTTGTGCCACCTTAGAGACTAACAAATTTATTTGGGCATAAGCTTTTGTGGGATATAACCCCCTTCATTCGATGCATGGAGTGGAAAATACAGTAAGCAGGGGTGTGTGTGTGTACATATATATATATATATATATATATATATATATATATATATATATATATATATATGCATGCGCACACACACACACACCACATGAAAAGATGGGAGTTGCCTTACCAAGTGGGGGGTCAGTGCTAACGAGGCCAATTCAATTAGGGTGGATGTGGCCCATTCCCAACAGTTGACAAGAAGGGATGAATATCAACAGAGGGAATATTATTTTTTGTAGTGACCCAGCCACTCCCAGTCTTTATTCAGGCCTAATTTGATGGTGTCAAGTTTGCAAATTGATTCCAGTTTTGCAATTTCTCATTGAAGTCTGGTTTTGAAGTTTAGTTGAAGAATGCCACTTTTCAGTCTGTTATTGAGTGTCCAGAGAGATTGAAGTGCTCTCCTACTGGTTTTTGAATGTTACAATTCTTGATGTCTGATTTGTGTCCATTTATTCTTTTGCGTAGAGACTGTCTGGTTTGGCCAATGTACATGGCAGAGGGGCATTGCTGGCACATGATGTCATATATCACATTGGTAGATGTGCAGGTGAACGAGCCCTTGATGGTGTGGCTGATGTAGTTGGGTCCTATGATGGTGTCCCTTGAATAGATATGTGGACAGAGTTGGCAATGGGGTTTGTTGCAGGGGTTGGTTCCTGGGTTAGTGTTTCTGTTGTGTAGTGTGTAGTTGCTGGAGAGTATTTGCTTCAGGTTGGGGGGCTGTCTGTAAGCAAGGACTGGCCTGTTTCCCAAGGTCTGTGAGAGTGAGGGATCATCCTTCAGGATAGGTTGTAGATCCTTGATGATGCGCTGGAGAGTTTTTAGTTGGGGGCTGTAGGTGATGTCTAGTGGCATTCTGTTACTTTCTTTGTTGGGCCTGTCCTGTAGTAGGTGACTTCTGGGTACCCTTCTGGCTCCGTCAGTCTGTTTCTTCGCTTCCCCAGGTGGGCATTGTAGTTTTAAGAATGCCTGATAGGGATCCCTGTGTGACAGCGTACCCCATAAGGCTTTATGGGGGGGTGTTTATAAATGTATGTATGATATAACTGAAATATGTTTTGTGCTGCCTGTGCCATGTAACATATCTCCGTAAAGGTTATGGTCTACTATATCTATTCATCCTTTGTACTTATATACCATTACTGTGACGGGTTAGATCACAGAAACCCGCTTGGGAGCTGCCACCTAATGTGCCAAGACTACCCCTGCTCCTGTTTTCCCTGCCAGCTCAGGACTCCAGCACCCTGTCTTGCTGAGTCAGACACTACTGTCCGGCTCCAACACAGACCAAGGGTCTGAATCACTTGTCCTAAAGCTGCAAGTTTACCCAAAAACAGCTTACAGGAGTGTGCTTGTCTTTAGCACTCAGATGCCCAACTCCCAATGGGGTCTAAACCCAGATAAATCCGTTTTACCCTGCATAAAGCTTATGCAGGGCAAACTCATAAATTGTTCGCCCTCTATAACACTAATAGAGAGATATGCACAGCTGTTTGCTCCCCCAGGTATTAATACATACTCTGAGTAAGTTACTAAATAAAGAGTGATTTTATTAAATACAGACAGTAGGATTTAAGTGGTTCCAAGTAGTAACAGACAGAACAAAGTAAGTCACCAAGTAAAGTAAAATAAAATGCGTAAATCTACGTCTAATCAAACTAAATACAGATAAGTTCCTCACCAGTTCCCGAATGCTCCCTTTTACAGGCTAATCTCCCTTTAGCCTGGGTCCAGCAATCTCTCACAACCCCGGTAGTCACTGTCTTTTGTTTCAGTTTCTTTCAAGTATCCTGGGGGGGTGGAGAGGCTCCTTCTTTAGCCAGCTGAAGACCAAATGGAGGGGTCTCCCCCAGGTTTAAATAGGCTCTCTCTTGTGGGAGGAGACCCCCCTCCTCCCTCCTATGCAAAGTCCAGCTCCAAGATGGAGTTTTGGAGACACCTGGGCAAGTCACATGCCCCTGCATGACTCAGTCTTTACAGGCCGACGCCATTGTCCACATGGTATCTTGCATGTCTCCAAGAAGACTTCTTATGTGGATTGGAGCATTCCAAGATGCATTGTTCCCCAAGTGTTTCCCGATCAGGTACTTAACCTGGCAAATTCCTTCCTAAAGAAGCTGACCAAATGCCTCACCAAGCTTACTTAGAAATCAAGCAAGCATACAGCCCATATTCTTAACCTCAAGTAGAAAATGGTATATAAGTACAAAGGATGAATAGATATAGTAGACCATAACCTTTACGGAGATATGTTACATGGCACAGGCAGCACAAAACATATTTCAGTTATATCATACATACATTTATAAACACACCCCCATAAAGCCTTATGGGGTACGCTGTCACACCCTGTAGGTGTTTGTCTCTGTCTGAGGGATTGGAGCAAATGCGGTTGTATCTGAGGGCTTAGCTGTAGACAAAGGATTGTGCAATGTGGTCTGGATGAAAGCTAGAGGCATGTAGGTAAGTATAGCGGTCAGTAGGTTTCCGGTATAGGGTGGTGTTTATGTGACCATCGCTTATTTGTACTGTAATGTCCAGGAAGTGGATCTCTTGTGTGGACTGGTCCAGGCTGAGGTTGATGGTGGGGTGGAAATTGTTGAAATCACGGTGGAATTCCTCAAGGGCCTCCTTCTGATGCGTCCAGATGATGAAGATGTCATCAACGTAGCGCAAGTAGAGTAGGGGCGCTTGGGGACGAGAGCTGAGGAAGTGTTGTTCTAAATTAGCCATAAAAATGTTGGCATACTGTGGGGCCATGTGGGTACCCATAGCAGTGCCGCTGACTTGAAGGTCACCTATCCTATATCCCACAAAAGCTTATGCCCAAATAAATTTGTTAGTCTCTAAGGTGCCACAAGGACTCCTCGTTGTTTTTACTGATACAGACTAACACGGCTACCCTTCTGAATTCCAGTTGAGTATGCTGGGATTTACCCTCTAATTCCACTAGTGGAATTTCTGCAAGTCAGTCCCTGGGGATCACACTGAGAATGTCTTCTTTCCATTTTGAAAAAAAATATCAGTGGGCGCTAGGTGCCTAACTGCCATTTGTGTCTTAGAAAAATCTCCCCTGTAAGTGAGAGGAAAATTACTCCATGGGTTGATGTTTAAATAATGATGGTATTTCGGTGTCCCTGTCTTCCCCTGCAGTGACAATCCCTCTAAAAATAGTGATTCTTATAAAATAACCATGAACTTCCTTCATTAAACTAGCTCCAGTACTTTCTCCATTTGGAAATGCCTGTATTGGAAAGAACAATGACCGGTATCTGAGCAGGCTCTGAAAGCACCATTTGTTTGAGAGCTATTGATGACCCTATAACTCATGCATGATGGAGCAAAGCTGAGCCAAGAATGAGTTATGAAAGGTCACTAATATCCAGCATTCAGGGTCAGCCCACGGATTTATCTGGTTTGGGGATTTCTAAAAATGTTTTGTTTGTGAAATTTGTGCTCATAAAATTGAAGGACTGTTACTACTGGCTAGAGTCAATCCTGGGTCCAGTACTAGCCAATATTTTCATTAATTATTCGTCTAATCAAGTGGGGAGTATGCTGATAAAATATGCAGGTAGTACTGCTGAAAAGGATCTGGGGCTTATAGTGTATCACAACTGAATGAGAGTCAACAATGTGACACAGTTGTGAAACAGACTAATATCCTTTAGGGGTGTATTACAGGAGTGTTGTATGTAAGAAATGGGTGAGGCTTTAGCTAGAGTACTGTGTCCAGTTCTGGATGCCACACTTTAGCAAAGATGCGGATAGATTTGAGAGAGTCCAGAGGAGAGCAACAAAAATGATAAAAGGTTTGTGAGGAAAGGATAAAAAACTGAACATGTAACAGTAACAGGAAACTTGGAAATGGCAGAGATGCTTAATGACTTCTTTGTTTCGGTCTTCACCGAGAAGTCTGAAGAAATGCCTAACATAGTGAATGCTAATGGGAAGGGGGTAGGTTTAGCAGATACAATAAAAAAAGAACAAGTTAAAAATCACTTAGAAAAGTTAGATGCCTGCAAGTCACCAGGGCCTGATGAAATGCATCCTAAAATACTCAAGGAGCTAATAGAGGAGGTATCTGAGCCTCTAGCTATTATCTTTGGAAAGTCATGGGAGACGGGAGAGATTCCAGAAGACTGGAAAAGGGCAAATATAGTGCCCATCTATAAAAAGGGAAATAAAAACAACCCAGGAAACTACAGACCAGTTAGTTTAACTTCTGTGCCAGGGAAGATAATGGAGCAAGTAATTAAGGAAATCATCTGCAAACACTTGGAAGGGGGTAAGGTGATAGGGAACAGCCAGCATGGATTTGTAAAGAACAAATCATGTCAAACCAATCTGATAGCTTTCTTTGATAGGATAACGAGTCTTGTGGATAAGGGAGAAGCTGTGGATGTGGTATACCTAGACTTTAGTAAGGCATTTGATACGGTCTCGCATGATATTCTTATCGATAAACTAGGCAAATACAATTTAGATGGGGCTACTATAAGGTGGGTGCATAACTGGCTGGATAACCATACTCAGAGAGTTGTTGTTAATGGTTCCCAATCCTGCTGGAAAGGCATAACGAGTGGGGTTCCGCAGGGGTCTGTTTTGGGACCGGCTCTGTTCAATATCTTCATTAACGACTTAGATATTGGCATAGAAAGTACGCTTATTAAGTTTGCGGATGATACCAAACTGGGAGGGATTGCAACTGCTTTGGAGGACAGGGTCGTAATTCAAAATGATCTGGACAAATTGGAGAAATGGTCTGAGTTAAACAGGATGAAGTTTAACAAAGACAAATGCAAAGTGCTCCACTTAGGAAGAAAAAATCAGTTTCACACATACAGAATGGGAAGACACTGTCTAGGAAGGAGTACGGCAGAAAGGGATCTAGGGGTTATAGTGGACCACAAGCTAAATATGAGTCAACAGTGTGATGCTGTTGCAAAAAAAGCAAAACATGATTCTGGGATGTATTAATAGGCGTGTTGTGAGCAAGACACGAGAAGTCATTCTTCCGCTCTACTCTGCTCTGGTTAGGCCTCAGCTGGAGTATTGTGTCCAGTTCTGGGCACCGCATTTCAAGAAAGATGTGGAGAAATTGGAAAGGGTCCAGAGAAGAGCAACAAGAATGATTAAAGGTCTTGAGAACATGACCTATGAAGGAAGGCTGAAAGAATTGGGTTTGTTTAGTTTGGAAAAGAGAAGACTGAGAGGGGACATGATAGCAGTTTTCAGGTATCTAAAAGGGTGTCATAAGGAGGAGGGAGAAAACTTGTTCACCTTAGCCTCTAAGGATAGAACAAGAAGCAATGGGCTTAAACTGCAGCAAGGGAGGTCTAGGTTGGACATTAGGAAAAAGTTCCTAACTGTCAGGGTGGTTAAACACTGGAATAAATTGCCTAGGGAGGTTGTGGAATCTCCATCTCTGGAGATATTTAAGAGTAGGTTAGATAAATGTCTATCAGGGATGGTCTAGACAGTATTTGGTCCTGCCATGCGGGCAGGGGACTGGACTCGATGACCTCTCGAGGTCCCTTCCAGTCCTAGAATCTATGAATCTATGTTTAGTCTTTAGAAAAGAAGACTAAGGGGGAATCTGATATGTCTTCATATATGTGAAGGGCTGTTATAAAGAGGACGGAGACTGATTGTTCATCATGTCCACTGAAGATAGATAGGAGAAGAAGTAATGGGCTTAATCTGCAGCAAGGGAGATTTAGGTTAGATATTAGGGAAAACTTTCTAACTATAAGGGTAGTTAAGCTCTGGAATAGTTTCCAAGGGAGGTTATGGTCCTACCTCACCACAGGAGGCTGGACCTGATGACTTCTTCAGGTTCTCTTCCAGCTGTACCTTTCTATGGCTATGTCTACACTACTGTGGTAAGTCGACCTACGCTACGCAACTCCAGCTACGTGAATAACGTAGCTGGAGTCGACGTACTTTAGGTCGAGTTACCACTGGGTCTACACTATGGGGGGTCAACGGGAGAAAAATCTCCCATCAATTTACCTTACTCTTCTCGTCGGGGGTAGAGTACAGGAGTCGACTGGAGAGTGGTCTGCAGTCGATTTGGTGGGTCCTTACTAGACCCGCTAAATCGACCGGCAGTGGACCGAACTCAGAGCGTCAAGACCAGCTGTAGTAAAGACATGCCGTATAATTCTTTGCTGGAGACAGGTTCTGGATGAGCCTTTCACTGCCAAGGCTGTTGCAGTCTGGAGCTCTGCCAATAGTCAGTCTTGACCTGCAGAACTTTGTGCTATTTTAGACCTGAGCTCCATTTCATGGAGAAGGCTGCCATATTGGGGAAGGCAGTTCCATTGTCCATGATCTGGCCTAAATAGAGGGTTTAGAAAGAAGCAGTGCTGCCGATTAACCTCCATTGTGGGCTGCTTGGGGCCCCACTACCGATTCAGTTCTTCCTGTGCTCCCTTTTGCAGATCATCTGCAGAATGAGACCACTGTGACCAGCAGCCCCAGTCCTTACCCACCCTCTTCTCTAAAGCTGATCTGATATATCCCCCTCCCCATGTAGTTCTGAGCTTTAACAATACACCACAATCCTAACCTGTACAATCCTCTGCTATTAGCCAGGATGGGCAGGAATGGTGTCCCTAGCCTCTGTTTGCCAGAAGCTGGGGATGAGCAACAGGGGATGGATCACTTGATGATTCCCTGTTCTGTTCATTCTCTCTGGGGCACCTGGCACTGGCCACTGTCGGAAGACAGGATACTGGGCTAGATGGACCTTTGGTCTGACACAGTAGGGCCTTTCGTATGTTCTTATGGTCTCCCAGTGCTGAGGTTTCAGAACAGAGACTGCCAATTAAATGATGGTCTTGTAATTTGGGTAGGTCTCTATAAAGGACTAGGATAAGATCATCAAACTCGCAGTTCACTGGTGATACAACAGAGTAATACAGCTGGGCAATTTTTTTTAACAAGCTTTTTCAGTGAAAAATGCAAATTTGGCAACATTAATTTCATGTTGATTTCACAAAATTGTTTTAAAAATCTGAAATTGAAATGTAATTTTGACAGTCATTTCAAATAGAATAATTGAAAATTTTAATTTCAATTTCCTTTATTTAAACAAATGAAAAATATTAACATGCTTCAAATTGAAATGAAATGTTTCATTTTGGGTTGAATGTAACACACTTTGACTCAAAGCTTTTTTTTTTTTTTTTTTTTTTTACTTTTGAGTCACTGAAATTTTAGAAAAAAATTCATTTTGGTTCAACCTAAAACTGTTTTTTCCCCCAATTTTTTGGAAT
Source organism: Emys orbicularis (assembly GCF_028017835.1). Taxonomy (NCBI): domain Eukaryota; kingdom Metazoa; phylum Chordata; order Testudines; family Emydidae; genus Emys; species Emys orbicularis. Next base: position 67,670,329 of record NC_088686.1, on the reverse strand, counting down.
TGTCAGCAAACCAAAGATCCATTATTTGCCCACTTCAAGTAATGATGGCTCAGAAAGTGTTCAAGGAAATAAAATGTGATGCCATCAGCTGAAAAGTGTGTCAAACTGGCATGAACCTGCACTGTCACACTGCAAACAGCTCATCTATATTGTGTGTGGCAATATAGCTTTATAGGAAAAAGCCAGCAAAATTCTGTAAAGCATCAGCGGAGAGTCCTGCAACCCGTACTGTGATATCCTGCCCTTTTTAGCTCTGTACAGTCTGCTGTGAGGAATACCAGTGTGATTGGGTGACAGACCTTGAATGATCTCATAAATAACAGAAGCTGTCTCAAGTGTCAAATATGAGAATCAGGAAGAGGAGGAAGGAGATGAATGGAAAACAGCATCTGCAGACAATCTGTAGCCTCTGCTAAAATGTAATAGCTGAAAAGTATAGTTCTGTTTAGATAGCAGTTTAGTAGATTTTGCTTTTTTCCCTCTGCCCCAATAGCTAAGGCTGCTTTAGCAAAAATAAGGGATCTGCTCAAACTTAAAATGCAAGAGTCTTCATAAAAATAATGTATATGCCTCATTTGAAATCTAGTTTGTAATTAGATCACTTGTCTTGAGTTACAGTTAACTTTTAAGGAAGATGGTATAGGAAGCCTGCAGTTCAGGCATAAACGAATTGTCATGGCTATTTTGCATCTGAATAATACCAATTTCTTTAAGATGAGGGGATGACGTTGAGTGTAGTGACAGTCTAGATGGGCTGAACTTTATACGTTCCTGAGCACAAAGAGAGGGGAACATGGACCAGTAGCAGTAGAACTTGACGATGTATTCCCTCTTTTTTAACATCCTGGTAGCTACTTCCAAAATAGTTTCAGTAACAATAGGTAACGTCAGGGATATTTAATATTCACTATAGACTAGACACAAAACTGTGTATCCATTTCCCAGCAATGGTACAGCTAAGCTAGCACTAGCAAGAGAGTAAGCACTGGTGTAGACAGAGCTCAGTTGTTTTTACCACTTCATGGGGAATAAATACCCAAATCTTGTCTATCCTGGTTCTTAGACCATTGCAAGCGTTGGTGCAGCTGAACTGTTACTGAAAGTGGGTACAAAGTGTTCTAGGGCAGACACTCCTGTGAAAAGGGTAGTGGAGAAGACTGATAACTTTCTTCTATACAATGTGACTCGCTGTAACAACAAAATATAATTTTCAAGCTTCCTAATCTCTTTCAGATGCACTCACTTGTCCACAAAGTTCTCTTTGTTGCCCTTAAATAATTTCAACCATGAAATGTAGTAGAAGAGTTTCTCAATCAGCTGACATTTGGATTGTTTTCGAGTAATCTGTGTTTTCACATGCAAATGGAGTTCAAGATGTTGAAAAGGGATTCATGTGGGCTGCCAGAAAGCTCATGGGAAACCCACTGTAGCATCTCCAAAACATCACAGCTTGGTAGAAGAAATTCTCAGGGAATTGGGGGTGGCGTGGTGAGAGGCCCTTGCTTGCAACTGATGCCAACATACCTAATGACTTTCTTGCTAACATTACTCATTCCAAGAACATTTGGAACACTGCATCACTTAAGCAAAAAAAGCAATATAAACACTGGGAATACTGTACAAGTCTGTTAGCAAACAGCTTCTTCACTGGCACTGAAATCTTCCCAAATCATCTTCCCTGATGTTGGGGAGCAGTGCCAAGAGAGAAAAATAATTAAATTAAAATAGCAAGCTGATGAAGTTGGTCCTAAAATTTTCTTCTATATGTGCGTTCCCTCTCTCTCTTTATCTTTGTACATGTATCTTTCTAGGTTCTTATAGTACCATAGTAGATGCTGCAGTCCTAGCAGATGGGACAGAGAGTTAAGAATGGGGAGTCGTAAGCTCTTTGCTTCTGTATACACCACATTGCTTTCTAGCTGATGGAATGTTAAGATCACCTCAAGTATACAGGCTTTGGGTTCCCTCTACTGGCTGAGCTAGTGGACTTGTTCAGTTAATTTGCTGGGTACAATTTTGTGCTTTTGGGGCCAAAGAACCTGAATTTTATTCTCTGTTGCTGCATTTTTGTTTCCTTCGGTGGTTTGTTGATATGGTGCCTATGTTAAACAAAGCACTTAAGCATATGCCTAACTTCAAAGGACATGTTTTGGGACTTACGCATTTGCGTAAAGTTAAATATGTGCCTAAGTTCTTTGCTGAATAGGAATGGATTTAAGCATGTTTAAATGCTTTACTGAATTGAGTCCTTAATGGACAATACACTTGGCTTCAGCTTATTAATCTACTCAGACAGCCTTACAAACTATTCCCTTGTTTCTCATCATTGTCCAGATAGTCCCCTTCCACCCTACCATATAAATGGTACTTCCAGGGATGATGATAAACCAATAATGACCACTTGGCCTGCCTTGTTCTCTATGCTACCTTTCATGACTTTCTTGTTCTCTTTAAAGGGTGAAATGGGCAAAAAGGATATGGTGTGGTTATTGTGACAGAAAAACCTTGAGAAACCTTATTGAATTAAGTTTAGGTATCTCTGGGGGACCATTGTATTAAATGCAAAGTTTTGCTATTATTGTGGCCCTACATTGTATGTAACCTCTCTAGGGGGAAGATGTGATATGAGGCCTGGAGGATCAAAGGATCATATCGAACAAAGTCCCAGACCAAAATGGTGTTGGTGAAGATTTCCTGGGGAATGCCTAGGAGGACGTCAATGCAAACTCCCCATCTGTAGCTATGAAAAAGCTCTGCTTTTTGAAGCTATGACTTGAGGAGAGGGTCTTGGTCTGCTAATTACCTATTACATGATGCCAAGATCAAAGGCCCAAGCTGTTTAAAGGAAAGACTGAACTATTCATGGTGGTTCTTGTTCTGAATCTGAAACCGTTATGATTTTGTAATCATGGACTGACACCCACCAGAACCTGAGGTTGGAGTTGGGGTGACCTCTGATAAGCTTTTTAACAACTGTGTAGGTTCTTTTATTGTTTGTTTAATGCGTATTCTCTATAATGCTTTCACTGTAAGAATAAATGTGCTTGCTTATGAAGAACTGTGTGGTAACTGCAGCAGTTACACTGTTCAGAACATCTGGAGAGGCAGCAAAGTGCAGACGCTGGCCAGTGTAGGCTGTCTGGCTTGCTGGGGATAACACGGTGTAGGCAGGGAACTGTACAGCCTGGAAAACCCTTACTCAGGAGGGAGAGAGACGTGAGTTTCTATCCAAGAGAGGTGATGGCTGAGAAACCAGGAGCCTATAGAGTATGTGACCGAATGCACCCCTGTATTCACACCCCACAAACTATTGTAATAATCTTGATACAAAATACGCCTAGTGAGGTATCATTTGAAAACTAATAAATCACTAGTCAGTAGTATCATAGTGAAAAGTCTGTAGCAACTTTCTATGTAAAGTAATGAAATCCCCCTGTATGATGTTAGGGCTATGTGGGTCTGAACATGTGCTACCATCAGGCAGGAGTGGTTAACCAGGTCTAGCTTAAACAAAGGCATGCGTGTTTACCTCAATTTACATATAAATAGTAAACAGGGTCCTTGAGACAGCAAGAGAGAGACAAGGCAAATCTGCATTTCGGCATACACGGGAGAAGAAAGAGCATGGGGGCACCTTTACCCCCAGACTCCATGTTGTCACTTTTACAGTTTGAATAAACTTTGCTTTGAGGGGTAGTCCTCAGAAGAATCCACTTCAAAGAGGAACTGGACTACAGAAGTGAGCAGCAAAAGCACCCCAATCTCTCTCTCTTGATCTTTCACCTAAGAAGACAAAGGAACCAGCCCTTTAGATATTAGGGGCAGATCCCGACTTGAGAATTAGGTCAGCTATGTTGCTGGGACAATATGGTAAGGATTTTACCTTGAGCCAAGCCTAATTAAGTCTTAGCTACGACAATGTGTTTTATCTTTATTTCTCTTGTAACCATTTTTTACTGTAATACCTTGTACTTGCACTCACTTAAAACCTATCTCTTTGTACTTAAATGAACTTGTTTTATTCTTTAATCAAAACTAATCCAGTGCTGTGGTTAAACTGAACTCTTTGGGTAACTCCAGTTAGAGTACCAAACTGTTGGATATTGACCCCCTGTAGGGGGCAATGAACCTATACTGTCTGAACTGGCAAGGGCTGGACAGTGCAGAACACATGTTTTGGGGAAAATTCGGGACTGGGAGTATGGTGGAGTCACCCTGCATGTAGTAACCAAGGCTGATGGAAGCCAGAGTGGGGCTGGTGTGTTACTGACAGGCCGCTGGGGTCAGTTGCTGGACTAGTACTGCAGCTATACACAGATACTCAGGGTGTGACCTGCATGCTGTTTGTGAGGGGCCCGGGTGGGGAGCAATATCAGCAAAGCATTGTGAGGCACCCAAGGTTGCAGGGCAGGTGGTGACACAACCCTTCACGAGTCTGGATTGCACCCCGGAATGTGATAGAGTGCCCTCAAGGGACCATGGGGGGGGGGGATACAGGTACAGTTGCCTAGAAATTGAGACCGTTGTTATACAGGACTGGGACTTGAAAGACGTAGGTTCTCTTAGCTCTGTCACTAGACTTGTATATATGAACACTTAGTTCATGGCAAGTTGGGGTGTAAATGTACTCTGCACTAGCCTGCTGTGCACCAAGTGTCCATGTGGACCCTGCTGCAACACACCAAAGGTTCCATAGTTTGCTTGTTTCCTATTTCAAAGTGGAATAGATCAAAGCGCATTACAGAACTTTCAGTGTGTGGCAGCCGGATCCATGTGGACACGGCAGTCTAGTGTGGGGTAGATTTACATCCCAGCTTGCCATGAACTAAGTGTTCCTACAGACAAGCCCACGGATTCTCTGTGTAGTCTTGGGCAAGCCATTTAGTCCCTTTGTGCCTCAGTTTCCCCAGTTGTGAAATGGGAATAATAATTACCTCCTGGGGTGTGGTGAGCCTTGATTCATTAATATTTTAAGTGGATAGAAATCATCAAATGGGCAGCACTGTAGACATGCTCATTGTAATCTGAGAGAGGACATGGGTGAGGTGCTATCTTTTATTGGACCCAGGGCCGGCTCTGGCTTTTTTGCCGCCCCAGGCAAAAAAGCCTCCGGCCGCCCCCCCCCCCCCCCCCCCGCGGGGGGGGCGGCGAGCCCCGGCGGGGCCTCCGCTCTCCCTCCGGTGGCCGCGGGGAGGGCGCCGGAGGGGAGGGCGGCCGGAGCCCTGGCAGGAGGGCTTCGAGCCCGGGCGGGGGCTCGGCTCTTCCCCCCCCCCCCGGCGGCCAGAGCGCCGGGGACAGGGCGGCGAGCCCCGGCGGCCAGAGTGCAGGGCGGCGAGCCCCGGTAGGGGCTCGCAGCTCTCCCCCCGGCAGCCGGGGGGAGGGCGCCGGAGGGGAGGGCGGCCGGAGCCCTGGGAGGAGGGCTTCGAGCCCCGGCGGGGGCTCGGCTCTCCCCCCCCCCCCCGGCGGCCAGAGCGCCGGGGGCAGGGCGGCGACCCCCCGCGGGGGCAGGGCGGCGAGCCTTGGCGGGGGCTCGGCTCTCCCCCCGGCGGCCGGAGCGCGGCGCCGCCCCCCTCCAGGTGCCGCCCCAAGCACCAGCTTGGTTGCCTGGTGCCTGGAGCCGGCCCTGATTGGACCAACTTCTGTTGGTAAGAGAGACAAGCTTTCAGGCTTACACAGAGCTCTTCTTGTAATTGTTATGTTACACAGGCAGGAGAGTGCTTCCCACACCACACACACACAAGGAAAGGTGACCTTCCTTACTTAATCCAATGCTGTGCATGTTCTTCAGTCTGAAGGCTAAAACTACTATTTCCAAAAGGTCAAGGGGCCACAATCAGTGCTTTGGGGAACATTTCAAAGGGAACAGGAACAACCCCCAAGTCCTCCTGCTTGAGTGTCTCTGGTATAGGAAAATCCCCAGTGGGTTTTGAGCCAGTGTAACTGTCTTCTGTGCCTCCCTTAGGGTGACCAGATGTCCTGATTTTATAGGGACAGTCTTGATATTTGGGGCTACCGGCCCCTATTACCCCCCACCTCCTGTCCTGATTTTTCACACTTTCTATCTATCTGGTCACCTTACTCCCCACAGAGGGAGTGGAGAGGCAGTGGCTGGAACATGCTGCAGTATGGCTGTCCCCAGCTGCTGTCTGTGTCCCTGCTGATCAGAGCCTCTAGGTTGCTTTAATCTGCTCCAGAGCTGGGGCAGAGAATCAAGGAACTGGAACTGATTGCTGGTATTCAGCTTCCCCTCCTTTTCCCCTTGCCTGGGCTGCCGTGGGCGGGTCTGTGGGGAAGGGGAGCCATCCAGGGCTACCACTAGGTGTTTTGTCACCCAGTGCAAAAAATGTTTTCGACCCCTGCCCCTCCACCCCAAAGGCACAAACACACAAACTGGGGATTAGGCACCCCCAGATGTTGGTGTCCAGAGCAGCCCTGGGCACCATCCTTTGCTCAGCAACCCTCCAGGCTCAGGCAAAGCTATCTGAGCCCCTCTCCTACTCCTGGAAGAACCCACAGCCTAGCAGGGAAGCAGGTGGCAGAACAGCCTGACCTCTCTCCTCTCTTTCCCTGTGATGCAGCAGATGGCCAGCGGAGGAGCTGCTAATCAGCTGCAGCACGGAAGGGACAGTAGCTATTCAAAATGTTGGGGTTTCAAACCAGGGCTTGCATGGGAAGCGGGGGAGAGGATACCCCCTAGTGCCTCCCCAAACCAATGTGGCTGTAGTTTAAAAGTCACTGGGTACTGTTCAGGGAGCCATGTCTTCATAATCCAATGTACATTTTCTTCTTAACACGCTTTGCCTCAAGGGACGGAGTTTACAGCCTCGAGGGTCACAGGTTGGACACCACTGATTTAATCAAATCAATTTATTATCTATCCATCCATCCTCTAATCTCTGTGTGTGCCTGACTCTGCCCACGAGAAACCATCAGCTGGAAAATGCAAGTTGGTTTCTGCTGTCATCTTTACAGACTTTTACTCTTGAAGAACTAGACTGTATAACACGTGGGTGGATTTTGGGCTTCAAATTCAGGTAGCCCCTCCAGGCCAAGCCTAGGACTATGATATGTCAGCAAGTTAGAACTCAGACAGAGCTGACAGCTGTTGCAGAGAGCAGTCCTGCTAACCTTTTTTTTTTTTTTTTTTTTTTTTTTGGTGGAATAAAAATGTAGAACTAACACTTTCAGATATTATTTAATAGCTTGTTTAATACTTTGTATATCTGATACCTACACTTTATGCAATACCTAAAGTAAAGAATTAATCTGTACTCCACCCCTTAGGAAATGCACAAGGTAAATATAATTCAGCTAGATACCGTGGTGATGGATGCTACAAGGAACCCCAAGGTAAATTTTATAGATGAAGAAACTGAGGTGCTGAGTAGTTTAAATAATTTGCTTAGTCACAAAGAAAGTTTGTTTCATAATCAGAAGATGTGAGTTCTAACTGCCAATCCTGTTAGCCATAAATCTTTCCTTCCCCAAGTCGTTTGAAATCCACAGTTAATTGAATGCTGCACATGTGGGCTTTAAAACTACAGAGATTCCTTTTAAAGGAAAACTGAAGTGTGTTTTACTTGCCAAAGTCCAAGTTCTATGTTTGCTTCACAGTTTCTAATGACAATCAGCTGCTTTAGTTGTTAGTGAAGTCACTGACTGTAGGAGGTGCCAAGTCTTGGCAGGTGAAGACAGAAACTATTATGTTCAATATATTTTTTTAATTTCGAAGTCCATTTTTTAAGTTTTGTATGAGCACAAAAAGGAAGGATGGCTTGGTGGTGGCACAAGACTGGGTGAACTGGATTCTAATTGGAGCTGGTTGGGAATTTTCCAATGAAAGATTTTTTTTTTTCATCAGAACGAAGACATGTCATGGGAATGTGCCAGTTTTGACAAAATTTTCATCAGGGAAAGTTTCTCAGATCAAGGATGGAATTTCTGGAGCAAGTGAGCTATCCCAGAATAGCCCAGCACATAAGGCACAATCCCACCCCCAAAATATGGGAGTCCCACGTGAGTCTCTGCTCCATCTCATATAGACAAAAGAATTGAACCTCAGTATCCCAAACCCCACCGGAATGTCCAAGCTAGCAGGCTGTTGGTTATTCTGTCGGGAGTCTCCCTGTTTCTCCTTTTGGAGCCATTTCTCTCTGTATTTTTTTAATCTCAAAAATTGTCATGGGGCAGGAAAACTTTCCCACCCATCACTAGTTCAAATGTTTGTAAAGGGTTCTGAGAGGCTTAAGTCAAATATACTAGAGAAGTACAAAGTATAACTATTAGGTCACATAGATAGATGTCTGTTTACCCCCATTTTAATACACGTGCAAAAGTTGAGGCTGACATTTTGAAGTCAGGCCACATTTTGAACCAAACTTAAATCTACCCTTGGGCTGGAGCGCCCGAGACTTAAGTAAACCCTGATTATAAGATGAGCCCCACCTGGGCTCCAGTCAAGGCTTCCAATACAGAAGGTGGCAGAAGCTGCAGGGAGGGAGTGTGTGTTTGAGAGGAGTAGCTGAGACTGCGAGAGGTCTGGTAGTAGGCTAGGGTAAGGGCTCTCAACCTTTTTCCTTCTGAGGCCCCCCCAGCATGCTATAAAAACTCCATGGCCCATCAGTGCCACAACTGTTTTTCTGCATATAAAAGCCAGGGCCAGCATTAGGGGGTAGCAAGCTGGGCAATTGCCTGGGGCACCACGCCACAGGGGTCCCTGTAAAGCTAAGTTGCTCCGGCTTTGGCTTCAGCCCCTGGTGGCAGGGCTAGGAACTCTGGGCTTGAGCCCCACACAGCATGGTTCAGCTTTCTGCCCTAGGCCACAGCAAGTCCTGGCCCTGCTTGTGTCCCCCGGGGCCCCCGGATGCCTGGTTGAGAACTGCTGGGCTAGAGAAGCCTGGGAAATAGTGTGCTGAGCTGAAACTGATGAAAGACTTTGTTTTGGGACTTTTGAGCTCTGTTTTTGACAAACTCTGTTACCAGCCTGGTGAAGAGTGAATTCAAGGACTTTGGACTGGAAACGTCATAAGAAAGGCCATACTGGTTCATACCAAAGGTCCATCTAGGCCAGTATCCTGTCTTCTGACAGTGGCCAATGCCAGGTGCCCCAGAGGGAATGAACAGAACAGGTAATCATCAAATGATCCATACCCTGTCACCCATTCCCAGCAAAATCACTGAGAGTGTTTACAGGAGCCCTGATGAATTTAAAATAGAGGTGGGTGGTGGCCATGGTAGTAAAACATGTATTCAGATAATTATTTGGGATCTTAACTAGCCTCTTTTATGGTTTTGTTTACTTTTATAAAGCTTTTTAGTTCAGTTTTGATAGCCCAAAGAGGAGATCTCTATTGTCGAGTTATGGAACACTGAGAGCCTTCCCCTGCTTCTACCCAAATGGGTTTGATCTACAACCAGCTTCCTTCAGTTTTAATTCACACTTCCAGTTTATATACTTGTCTCTTCTCTTATAAGCTGAGATCCATGACTAAAGGCTGAGCCCAGATCCTTCTGGAGAATGGTGCTAGCAAGGTAAATATAATAATAGATTGTATTTCAGCCTTGTTGACTTTATGCCATCTCTGGGTTTCATTCGCAAATGAATTACAATAGAATGATTGTAAGGAGCCAAAGCCATTAGAAACAAAGTTTGGTGGGCTTTCGTTGTTGTTGTTTTTTCCCCAACCCAAAGTGTGTATTCTCACATAGGTTCAGTCTGGGTGGAGAATGACAAGGCGTTTATCATTAGCTATTCTCATGTACCCAACTTTCCATGCAAAGCTGATGAATGAGTGAGCACTGCTCAGGAACATAGTCACTCATTGGCCCGTCCCACATTGGGGGCTATGCTTACTGCAAGTATTTTTGGTTAGCCCCAGATTGTTTTCCTGCTGGCAGTAGTAGAGTGACTCCCTATGAGTCATCTGGTAGATGTTTCTTTTGAAACAATGTTACTGAATAAAATGAATGATTATTCCCCAATTAAGATGCCCAGTAGTATGTATGTGAAATATCATATACCTTCTATGCTAGAGACTCCTTCAAATGAGAGGAATTGTTACCAACGTGTTGGGTTCCAAAAGAAAGCAATGAAGGTTGTGACATCTGTAGTATTAATTTAGATAGAATATACGGGTGTAAAGAGTTAAAGGTGTTTATATAATTTAGTTACTATTTAACATTAAACCAGTTTTATCCAAGGTATACAGAAACTTCAGCCTGCTTGGAACCATGGTGAACACATGTACAAGTTTGCTGGGGGTTTTTAAAAGCCTTTATTAAAGATACAGAAGAGAAGCCAGGGTGAGGAGAGGTTAAAGCTTTTGAAATGTAAACTATTAAATAAGGCTTGTATTTTAACCATGTCTATTAACTGCAGAGTTTTTAAAGGTGGGGGGGACACTTGGACTTTTTTTTAACAACCTGACTTCTGGAATAACACAAGCACAACACACGGTTTACTTTGAGATCTGGAAAACTTGTACCAGCTTTGGGCTGTTTAGGGCATTGCATTCAGTTGCATTTTGGCTACAGGCTTATAACAGTGTTGCAAAATATGCAGCTTTGACCAGCTAAGCTAGTTTTTTATTAGACTGAAGGAAAAAGGAGAACGAAAGAAAAGAGACAATATAAGGTAGGGAAGGAAAAGGACACATGGGGGACAGTGGGGAGCTGGTCAGGATTTAGCCAGAGCTGTTGGAGGTGGCGATGTTACTTGGCTTCTTTTTTTGGCCCAGTTTCATTAGGACACTTTTTAGGATTGTAATGAAGGAAGGTCTAGAGTTTTAGGAGATAGTGGAGGTGGCAGCCATGATGGTGAAGCTTGCTTGGTTTCTTGTTATTTAGTTACCCAGTGTTGCGGTTGCCTTTGTGGTGGGTTTATATATTTAAGAACCCCAAAAGGGAGTGATGGGTGGAATAGTTTCTTATTTTGTTTATCAATAGGTCTAATTTCAAATGCACCAATTCTGGTTTATTAATTTTTGGTCTTCTACTGTTTACCAGACATAATTTTGTCATAGTCCTTGAACTATATTCTAGTTCTAGTTTGTATGAATTTGGGCTGGGGGGGGCATTGCATTTTTTTCCATTAACGTTTATTATAGATTATTGTGACACTTTATGAACTTTCACTTTTTACACTTGAGCTTTCACTTAGGGTAATAATTGGGCCTACAAATGTACAATTAAGATGGCGTTTTGTTAACAAGCAGAGTATGGGGGTGGGGTTAGCATGATGATGCTAAAACAAACTTCTACTAAAATAACTTAACCTTTAACAATGTAAGAAACTTTATTTTTGCAGCTTTTTAAACTGCCTTTATGTTACATTAAACCTTTTAAAAGTTTTTCTATTTACAAAAACTGCAAACCTTATAATAAAAGAAAGAACAAAACAAAGTATTTAAGTTTTAAAATCAGTATAAAAAATTGACATTTTTCTCTAAACAAAATTAACAATTTACTCTTTTTATGCTTTTTTTAAAAAAAGCGTAACACATTTGAGAGTTTTAAACCCTTTGAAAATAATTGTTTGTTTGTCAAAGTGCCAGCTTTTGAGTACGTGTTAACCATTTAGATCCATCAGGGACACCAAAAATGTTCTTCTGAATTCGATGGAATATATGGGCCCCAAAAGTTAAAAATGTTAGCATAATCCAGTTACTGTTTAACATTACACAGTTTTAAACAAGGTTCAGGGTCTGGTACCTGAGCCTGCCCAGTACCATGGCAAACACACAATTAACTTTTTTTTTAACCTTTTATTAAGGTTAGAGAAAGGAAAGGTGGGGTGTGTGTGTGTGGGAGGGGAGAACGGGGATATTAAAGCATTTGAAATGTAAAGTATTCAGTAGGCTTTTATCTTATTGCTTGTTCCCTTTCCCTTAACTGCTGTAGAGTTTTTAAATGAAAAACATCTTTGTTTGACAGTCTTTTAGATTCGTGGTTCTCAACCAGGGGTCCAGGGCCCCTTGGGGGGCTGCGAGCAGGTTTCAGGGGGTCCTCCAAGCATGGTCAGCATTAGACTCACTGGGGCACAGAATGACATTATTACATTGAAAGACCCACCGCATGGGGCTGAAGCCTCGGGGCCCTGAGCCCCGTCACCTAAGGCTGAAGCTGAAGCCTGAGCACTGCAGCTTTGCAGGGGGCCCTGTGGCATGGGGCCCCAGGCAGTTGCCCTGCTTGCTACCCCCTAATGCTGACCCCAGCTTTTATATACAGAAAACCAGTTATTGTGGCACAGGTGGGCCATGGAGGTTTTTATAGTATGTTGGGGGGGCCTCAGAAAGAAAAAGGTTGAGAACCCCTGTTTTTAGATTTTTTTAAAAGGTGGCTGAGGTAGTAGCTTTTATTGGACCAACTTCTGTGTAGCTCGAAAGCTTGTCTTTCACCAACAGAAGTTGTCCAGTAAAAGATATTACCTCACCCACCTTGTGTTTCTAATATTCTGGGACCAACAAAGCTACAACAATACCGCAAACTGTCTTTTAAATAGTAATAACAGTCCATTTTTTGGGGGGGGGATAAGTTAGTTGAGATGGGCTGGTTTGGCTGCTGCTGTTTTAAAAAAATAAAATTAAGAGCAAGACAAACACCTAAGGGGAGAGAAAAGAACAGTGAAGATAGCAAATGCAGCTTCTTCCCTGATGTTGACTCTCATTTGCGACTTCACTGTTGGAAAAACACAGGCAGAACACATGGTCTTATCAGCCACTTTGAGATCTGGCAAACTTGTATCAACATTCGGCTGTTTAACACACTGCATATGGATGCCTTTCTGGTTACAGGATTGCAGCAGTGTTTCAAAATATGCAGTCTTGGCTGGCCAAGCCAGACTTTTTCCTTAAACAAATGGAAAAAGGAAAAAGAAGACATAAGGTAGGGAAGGAAGAGGACATATCTGGGGGGGGGGTGAGTGGGCCCAGGTGAAGAGGGGAGACACAGTCTCATGTCCCCGGTGGTGTACAGGATTCAGCTGGAGGTGGTGGTGTCATCTGGCTCGCTCTCTGGGCTAGTCTGGTCAGAATGTCGCTTCTTATCAGGAGGAAGGTCTGGGGTCCCAGGAGATGGTGAAGCTTGCTGCTTTGACTTCTAGTTTAGCTAGCATCATGGTATCCTTCACTTGTTTCAGGGGGAGTGGGGGGACAAAGTTTTTAAGAACCCAAAAGGGAGTAAGGGGGTGAATAGTTCATTCTCATTATTTTGTCCACCAATAGGTCTAACTTTTGACACACCAGTTTTGGTTTATTAATGTCTGGTTTTAACTTACCAAGCATAATTTTAACACAGGCCTTGAATTACGTTAGTAGGACTTCTTGTTTATACAAATGTAGCAGTTTTTGGGGAGGAGCGAGGATGTTACAACTGTTTCCATTAACTCTTATGGTCGATTATTGTAACACTTTATGAACTGTCACTCTTTACAGATAACCTTACAATTAGGCTAAATTCATAGCCCCAATTATCTCAACACCTCTTGTGGTATGGCACAGCCAAAGATTGATTTTACAGAAGAACAAGTGTATGACATGCTTCTCATCTCACTGGCTCACATACGAAGTGTCACTAAGAGCTGCAACTCCTTTCCACATATTGGATTAGCCATTTCATTTCTGTTGCATTCTTTTAGCCATTGTGATGTTAACTATTTAACAGGGAACTGAACTCATTTTGATAATCTCTGAACTAATCAAGACCATCCACATCCAGATAATGTTCTAGAATGCTTAAATGTGCTTGGGTTCCTTTATATTAAGAAATTTGTGTTAAAGCATATGATTCCAGCCAGTTCCCTGGGGACTGCAGACTGAATAATTGCATGTAGTATGGAATTATTAACTAACTGTATTGCAGAAATGTCTACAAACCCTGTTATGCCAGATACTGCAAACACAGAAGAAAAAGCTGGTCTTTGCTCCAAAGAGATTACAGTCTAAGACAAGAGACAATAGGTGGATACAGACATATATATGGGGGGAGCACAAGGAAACAACAAGACAACATTGGTCAATATGATAGGCAGTGGTCTCAGCACACCTAGCCATTGTCAAGACGTGCAGTCTTCAAGTATTCAATTTTCAGATGACAGGAATTTATGAAATGGTCACTGTTCTCATAATTCCCCTTTTTAGAGCTGCACTCAAAACAGACTAAAGATACTTGCTAGTCGTATTCTACTCTGATGTGCACCTCAATGAGTACCAGACATCAGCCCAGGTTCACCTGAAACTGCACTTCTTTCACTCAAAAGGTTCTTGAGCTTTAGTGGATCTTTCATTGAACATTGTTGGCAGTGTTGTAGCCATGTTGGTCCTAGACAAAGTGGGTAAGGTAATACCTCCAGAGCCAAATGGGTTGGGGAAGGTTAGGTAATATATTTTATTGGACCAACTTCTGTTGGGCTTCTCTTTCACCAACAGAAGCTGGTCCAATAAAAGACATCACCTCATCCACCTTAGCTCTCTAAGTGAATATATTGTGAGTTTCTAGTTTGTAATCTATAATGAAACCATGCTAGTTTCACTTGGATTTGGATTTTGTTGCAAACATTTTGCTCTGCTCTATGTACCAATTCCAAAACAAACAATGCATTGGGCTTCCATGGAAAAGTCTGAGCTCTGAAACTCCATGTCTCTCGCACATGTAGATTTCTGTTCTTAAACATCTACTCCATATTACAAATTAGATCCTAACAGTTCTCACTGACTTCAGAGGGAGCAGGATTGGGTTCTAGGAGCTGATTCTTCCATCTCCATCCCCAGAAATTGGACTGAGATCACTACAGTTATTTCATAGAGGCTAGCAAACAGTTGTAAAATGCTCAGAACCTATGACACTGCAATTCCAGCCCCAGAGGAGGTTAGAGCAGCTATCCCAACTGGCAGTTGTCCCCATGGGCTCCTCCATCAGCTGGGGATTGGACCGCATCAGCCTTCCAACTGTACCCCTCCTGGCTTTGATATGTCCCTTTGCTGGAGCCAGAGCTAGGGGAAAGGAGATGGTAGGAACTAGCTATGGTGGGGCGTGGTTTCTGGGTCAGATGAGAGATCTGGGGGAATTCTTAGCTGGGCAGATATAGCTTAATCATGGGAGAGAATCTGGCCCTCTACCTCTAACACTGCATATAGGCAATCCCTTTTCTAAGGAAAAACAAAACACTCAGGGGAATGTGTCCTTTGGCACAATAACTGGCTGAAAAGAGGAAAACTTGTCAAGCTGAATTTGGCATCAGAATAAAATAGACATTTTTCCAAGTATAGCAAAACATTTTTTAAACGTTTTTTTTTAAGGGATGGTACAGATGCATCAAAGTAAAGTAAATGTTAATTTTTCAATTGAAAAGATCAGAAATAGTTTTTTTTTTAATTGAGTACTTCAGATTTCAATTTTCATGAAAACTAGAGCTCCTGAAAGCTCTCTTGGCTGATTCTCACTAGACCTGGCATGAAATCTAACTCCAACAAAGTCAATAGTAACAACAACATAGAACTGATCTAATAGTGGTGAATCAGGCAATATGCTGTTTTGTGAATACAGAGACTATGGACCGAACTTTGATCTTGCTTACCATGGTGTAAATCAGGAGTAAGTCAATAGAAGACAATGTGGTGACACTGATGTAAATGCAGCATAACTGAGTCAGGATCAGGTTCTGTATTTTTAATAATCCTCACAAGTTGAGAGCACAGTGACAGCTGTAAAGGTAGTTTGGATTGGGTTTTTGTGGGTGTGAAGGCTATTATGCTACCAGAGCTTGTACTAACTTTTTAGATTTTTTTTTAATAGGGGGAAAATATACTGTTTTTCAAAGATTCACTGTAACTATAGAGACTGAGATGCTAGGCAATTTTTTTGGAATATAGAAAACGTTAATCAGATCCTTGCAATGCTCATACAAGTTCTCTTGGAAAATGCAAATAGAAGAAAAGCTAATTAGAAGCTTTCTCCCAAGTGCACCATGAGAGGAAATGACAGCTTTGGTAAAAGGCACTCAGTGACATGTTATAAAGGAATGACCTCATTTCAGAAACCCAGAATAGAGGCTGGACTTTAAATGGCAGCAATCTCCCAGGAGATTTGAGCTCTGAGCCTAGACACATAAGAATTTTTAGAAATACAAACTTTTGTAAAAATGAAAGATTCGAAGAACACTTTTCTCACACAAGTTTCTGTGTGAGCAGACTTTTAAAAAATGAATTCTCTGTGCTCGGATCTACTTTAAAAACTAAAAGCCCTTATTGTGGTTATTTGAGAACAAACCTTGTCTTCCAAGGTCCGAATTAAATGGAGATGCTTCTTAAGGAGAGACTTAGGAAAGAACTCCAGAGATCTAGTCCATGATAAATGTATACACATTTTACCTTTGGTGGAGATGCTGAAAAAATGCAATAGTATTTTAAGCTGTTTAAAAACCCAAAGGGGAAAAAAATCTAAAGCAACTATTATTTCCTGTCTCCTCCTGCAGATAGGATGGACTTAAATCATTCACTGAGCACTACCCATCCCAAAACTCTGTAGAAGACCAGAAGTTTTGCCTTGATTTTCTTTCTAAAATTGAACTGGGCCAAACATCAGTTTCAGGTGCAATTTTAGAGGAGTAACTTGGGCCTAGTCTGGCTAAGAAATCAAACTTCTAGAGGTACTAGAAAGAGATCCTAATATTCTCCTTAGAAAACATAAGAAATGGTTGAGGATAACTACAGTAGCTTCTACGCATGGAAGAAGACAGCAAATAAGTTGATTTCTTTACACTTTGTTCTTTTCTCTTTGTTTTTAAATTGCTGAAAATTTGAAATTGTGTTTTAAACTATTTCTCCAAAGGAAAAAAGTTTATAAAGTTACCCGAGGCTAGAGTGTTTGGAACTGGATCAGATCCAGATCAGTTTTACACTAGAGTTCAAAGTTTGGATTTAAAGCGGGAGTGTATTTATATTTATACCCACCATAAGGCCCCTTTACACTTGCAAGAACACTGGGTAATTTTTCTAGTATAGACGAGGCTAAAGAGTTAGAGGAAGTGCCACACGTGGAGGGCTTGCAGGATTGAGCCTGAATATACCACCCGTAGACAGTGGTCAAATTAATAAAATTTCACTCCATGAAATATGTGGGGCTATTTGTCTTCGAATACTAGTGAAAGGCAAGTACTAGGCCCACCAGTACAATATTTCTAAATTCTTTTAATTACTTTTGCTAACCGATCAGAGTCGTACCAGTTCAAAGGAACCTGTGCATTTTTTTTTATACAGGGGAAGGACTGGTATCTTGTCTACCCAGCCTATTATCGAACTCCTCTAAAACAATTTGACATCACTTCTCGCTTATTCTGGGAATAATGCCACTGGCCATTTACCTGTGTAAGTCTTGCCATCTCAAGGTTCATATGATGTGTGGTGCTGGTAAACAGCCTGGAACGGCCTCTGTTCTGTACTGCACCTGTTTTGTACCAGAAATTCTCAGCACCTCCTAGGAGTAGCAATATGCTTTGATGGAGGAGAGCACTTACTATGAAACTAGAGTACTCTTGCCAGGCTTGGCTGGCAATTGCATTATCGGCTACAGATCATTGCACAAAGACAGCATTTAAGTCCTGTTCCTACAATGTTCCTGAATGTTATTGTGCAAATGATCCAACTTAATTACTGTGATTAATGGGGGCTCTTAGCCACCCACATTGTGTACAATGGTCACAAAAGTACTGTAGCTATATATTTTTTTCTGCTCTATTTTCATGTCACGTCCTATTCATATTATGCTTGAGGAGTAAAATGACATCTTCAGTGGATGTTTTCCATATTGATTGTATTTGGTATTTGATCACCATTATGCAGACTGGGTTATAATTCAGGATCCTCCCCTCTACAAATAGGTTCTGAAAATAAGTAGATAAAGCTGTGTCATAACTATAAAGGGAAGGGTAACAGCTCTCCTGTGTACAGTACTATAAAATCCCTCCTGGCCAGAGACTCCAAAATCCTTTTACCTGTAAAGGGTTAAGAAGCTCGGGTAACCTGGCTGACACCTGACCCAAAGGACCAATAAGGGGACAAGATACTTTCAAATCTTGGGGGGGAAAGGCTTTTGTGTGTGCTCTTTGTTTAAGGGGTTGTTCGCTCTGGGGACTGAGAGGGACCAGACATCAATCCAGGTTCTCCCCATCTTTCTAAACAAGTCTCTCATATTTCAAACTTGTAAGTAAAAAGCCAGGCAAGGCGTCTTAGTTTTACTTTGTTTTCTCAACTTGTAAATGTACCTTTTACTAGAGTGTTTATCTTTGTTTGCTATACTTTGAACCTGGGCTAGAGGGGGGTCCTCTGAGCTCTTTAAGTTTGATTACCCTGTAAAGTTATTTTCCATACTGATTTTACAGAGATGATTTTTACCTTTTTCTTTAATTAAAAGCCTTCTTTTTAAGAACCTGATTGATTTTTCCTTGTTTTTAGATCCAAGGGGTTTGGATCTGTATTCACCAGGAGTTGGTGAAAGGAAGGAGGGGGGAAGGGTCAATTTCTCCTTGTTTTAAGATCCAAGGGGTTTGGATCTGTATTCACCAGGGAATTGGTGAGAGGTTTCTCAAAGCTTCCCAGGGAAGGGAATGGTGGCAGCGGACCAGAACTAAGCTGGTAGTTAAGCTTAGAAGTCCTCATGCAGGCCCCCACACTTGTACCCTAAAGTTCAAAGTGGGGATACAGCCTTGACAGCTGTGTGTCTCTTTCCAACATTATGTATTCTAGGTAGAGCTGGTAGCTCCACCTAAAGATAAGGTGCCTGACAATTCCCATTATAAGATCATGTTTTCAGTTGCTTATAACTTTGCCAAAGTTTAACCATTGTCCGAAACATTCCATGGCAGAAATTGACATAAATTGATTCTTCCCCAACTGTCCCATATCACAAAAGGACAAGAAAGCAGAAATAAGACAGAGGTTCTAATTATTCTTATAGTTAAATTACTGTTGTACATAGTTTGCCACAGTTCCTGTTACAATAGATGAATCAGTAATGTCTTATCTCCAGCTATTTCCCATCTCAGAGGAAGGCAAGAACCACCATTTGCAGAGTATTGTAATGAGCAGAAAACCTTTTCCCATCCTGCAGACAATCATTTTATGCCTTGAAGCATGAGATTAGATTAATCTTTACTGTTGTTTTAGCTTTCATAGATGCAGTGATACTCAGTTTTGCCCAGCATGAAAGCCACCAAAAGTCACTGAATAGTAATTCGGAGGTTCAGAGTGAAGTCCTGATGCTATGTTGCATAGTGAATGCCAGTTAAAATGAGGTAGGATCAGAGGCTAAAATAGAGAAAGAACAAGTTAAAAATTACTCAGACAAGTTAGATGTCTTCAAGTCACTGGGGCCTGACAAAATACATCCTAGAATACTCAAGGAGCTGACTGAGGTGATATCTGAGCCATAAGCAATTATCTTTGAAAAATCATGGAAGACGGGAGAGATTCCAGAGGACTGGAAAATGGGCAAATATAGTGACAATCTACAAAAAAGGAAATAAGGACAACCAGGGAATTACAGATCAGTCAGCTTAACTTCTGTACCTGGAAAGATAATGGAGCAAATAATTAAGCAATCAATTTGCAAACTCATAGATGATAAGGTGATAAATAACAGTCAGCATGGATTTGTCAAGAACAAATTCTGTCAAACCAACCTAATAGCTTTCTTTGACAGGGTAACAGGCCTTGTGGTTAAGGGGAAGCAGTAGATGTGGTATATCTTGACTTTAGTAAGGTTTTTGATACTGTCTCCATGAACTGCTCATAAACGAACTAGGGAAATATCACCTAGATGGAGCTACTGCAGGTTGGGTGCATAACTGGTTGGAAAACTGTTCCCAGAGAGTAATCATCAGTGGTTCATAGTCAAGCATTGAGTGGGGTCCCTCGGGGAGCAGTTCTGGATCTGGTTCTGTTCAATATCTTCATCAGTGATTTAGGTAATGGCATAGAGAGTACACTTATAAAGTTTGCAGACAATACCAAGCTGAGAGGGGTAGCAAGTGCTTTTGGAGGATAGGATTAAAATTCCAAATGATCTGAAATAAATAGGGTGAAATTTAATAGGGACAAATACAAAGTACTCCATTTAGGAAGGAACAGTCAGCTGCACACACATAAAATGGGAAATGACTGCCTAGGAAGGAGTACTGCAGAAAGGGATGTGGGGGTCATAGTGGATCACAAGTTAAATATGAGTCAACAGTGTAACACTGTTGCAAAAAAAGCAACCATCATTCTGGGATGTGTTAGCAGGAGTGTTGTAAGCAAGACATGAGAAGTAATTATTCCTCTCTTCTCTGTGCTGATTATTCCTCAACTGGTTGCGCCACATTTCAGGAAAGATGTGGACAAACTGGAGAAAATCCAGAGAAGACCAACAAAATGATTAAAGGTCTAGAAAACGTGACCTATGAGAGGAGACTGAAAAAATTGGGTTTGTTTAGTCTGGACAAGAGAAGACTGAGAGGGAACATAGCAGTTTTCAAGTACATAAAAGGTTACAAGGAAGAGAGGAAAATTTGTTGTTCTTAACCTCTGAAGCTAGGACAAGAAGCAATGGGCTTAAATTGCGTCAAGGGCAGTTTAGGCTGGATATAAGGAAAAACTTCCTAACTGTCAGGGTGGTTAAGCACAGGAATAAATTGCTTAGGGAGGTTGTGGAATCTCCACCATTGGAGATTTTTAAGAGCAGGTTAGACAAACACCTGTCAGGGATGGTCTGGATAATACTTAGTCCTGCCATGAATGCAGGAGACTGAACTAGATGACCTCTCAAGGTCCCTTCCAGTCCTACGATTCTATGATTGTGACATTGATTTGTCATATGTGGCCGTCATGATATTTGGCATTTCATAGTAATGTTTGGGTCATAGCAAGGCATCAGTACAAGACTCTGATTCCTCTGCAGCACTCCATGATGACCAAGTCACCATCCATCCTCTTCTCCCAAGCCTTGTAAATTGCTGGGAAGGGGGTGCTTTTCCTTTCTTTTCCCCCTTCTTGGCTGTTAGTAAGGGGAAAAGATCTCTCTGGTCTCCACCATTTCTCCTCTTGACTACTGGCAGTATAGTACGTTTCTCCTCTCTTCCTTGCTGCTTTTTTGAAGAAGCAGGAGAGACCCTGGTGGCTATAGTCTGTTAGCTCAGCACTCTTCTAATCAGTGCTCCACTTAATCTCATAGACTTTAAGGTCAGAAGGGACCATTATGGTCATCTAGTCTGACCTCCCGCATGATGCAGGCCACAAAAACGGACCCACCCACTTTCCCTTAACTCAGCTGTTGAAGTCTCCAGATCGTGATTTAAAGACTTCAAGTCGCAGAGAATCCTCCAGCTTGCGACCCCTGCCCCATGCTGCGGAGGAAGGCGAAAAACCTCCAGGCCTCTGCCAATCTACCCTGGAGGAAAATTCCTTCCCGACCCCAAATATGGCGATCAGTAGAACCCCGAGCATACAGGCAAGATTCTCCAGCCGGACCCTCATTTTACCAGCGATGACACGTTATTGCCTAATTGACTAAAATCACGTTATCCCATCAAACCATTCCCTCCATAAACTTATCTAGCCTAATCTTGAAGCCAGAGAGGTCTTTTGCCCCCACCGTTTCCCTCGGAAGGCTGTTCCAAAATTTCACCCCTCTGACGGTCAGAAACCTTCATCTGATTTCAAGCCTAAACTTCCCCACGGCCAGTTTATATCCATTTGTTCTCGTGTTCCACATTGGTGCTGAGCTGAAATAATTCCTCTCCCTCCCTGGTATTTATCCCTCTGATATATTTAAAGAGAGCAATCATATCTCCCCTCAGCCTTCTTTTGGTTAGGCTAAACAAACCGAGCTCCTCGAGTCTCCTTTCATAGGAAAGGTTTTCCATTCCTCGGATCATCCTAGTGGCCCTTCTCTGTACCCGTTCCAGTTTGAGTTCATCCTTTTTAAACATAGGAGACCAGAACTGCACACAGTACTCCAAATGAGGTCTCACCAGCGCCTTGTATAACGGAAGCAGCACCTCCTTGTCCCTACTAGAAATACCTCACCTAATGCATCCCAAGATCGCATTAGCTTTTTTGACAGCCACGTCACATTGCCGACTCATAGTCATCCTGCGGTCAACCAGGACTCCGAGGTCCTTCTCCTCCTCCGTTACTTCCAACCGATGCGTCCCCAGCTTATAACTAAAATTCTTGTTAGTCATCCCTAAATGCATCACCTTACACTTCTCACTATTAAATTTCATCCTATTACTATTACTCCAATTTACAAGGTCATCCAAGTCTCCCTGCAGGATATCCCGATCCTTCTCCGAATTGGCAATACCTCCCAACTTTGTGTCATCCGCAAACTTTATCAGCCCACTCCTACATTCGGTTCCGAGGTCAGTAATAAATAGATTAAATAAAATCGGACCCAAAACCGAACCTTGAGGAACCCCACTGGTGACCTCCCTCCAACCTGACAGTTCACCTTTCAGTACTACCCGCTGCAGTCTACCCTTTAACCAGTTGTTTATCCACCTCTGGATTTTCATATCGATCCCCATCCTTTCCAATTTAACCAATAATTCCTCATGCGGTACCGTATCAAACGCTTTACTAAAATCGAGGTATATTAGATCCACCGCATTTCCTTTATCTAGAAAGTCTGTTACTTTCTCAAAGAAGGAGATCAGGTTGGTTTGGCACGATCTCCCTTTCGTAAACCCATGTTGTAATTTGTCCCAATTGCCATTCACCTCAAGGTCCTTAACTACTTTCTCCTTCAAAAATTTTTCCAAGACCTTGCATACTACAGATGTTAAACTAACAGGCCTGTAGTAACCCGGGTCACTTTTTTTCCCTTTCTTGAAAATAGGAACCACATTAGCTATCCTCCAGTCCAACGGTACCACCCCCGAGTTTACAGATTCATTAAAAATTATCGCTAAGGGGCTTGCAATTTCTGGCGCCAGTTCCTTCAATATTCTCGGATGAAGATCATCCGGTCCGCCCGATTTAGTCCCATTTAGCTGTTCAAGTTTGGCTTCCACCTCCGATACGGTAATGTCAACCCCCCCTCCTTTATTCCCCTCTGTCCTGCTCCCTCTATTCCTAAGCCCTTCATTAGCCTCATTAAAGACCGATGCAAAATATTCATTTAGATATTGTGCCATGCCTAGATTATCCTTAATCTGCACTCCATCTACATTCTTCAGCGGTCCCACTTCCTCTTTCTTTGTTTTTTTTCTATTTATATGGCTATAAAACCTCTTACTATTGGTTTTAATTCCCCTCGCAAGGTCCAACTCTACACGGCTTTTGGCCTTTCTCACCGCATCTCTACATGCTCTGACCTCAATAAGGTAGGTTTCCTTGCTGATCCCTCCCCTCTTCCATTCTTTGTACGCTTTCTGTTTTTTCTTAATCACCCCTTTGAGACGCTCGCTCATCCAGCTAGGTCTAAATTTCCTGCCTACTAACCGTTTTCCCTTTCTCGGGATACAGGCCTCGGACAGCTCGTGCAACTTCAACTTGAAATAATCCCAGGCGCCATCTGCCTTTAGATCCCTAAGTATGTTAGCCCAATCCACTTCCCTAAGTAGTTGCCTTAATTTATTAAAGTTGGCCTTTTTGAAATCGTAAACCTTAGTCACAGTTCTGCCTGAGAAGTGAGCAGCAGAGGGAAAGCAAGAGCTCTTGTGAAACTTGTGTACTCCCTGAGAGCCATATGTGGTTTCCCAAAGTGTTGAGTATTTTTTTTATGGTCATTAAATGTCCCACTTCAGTATGGTTCAGTAACATCCTGCTATATTGAAACTGCTGGTGGAGTACATTATTATTTATATTGTGGTAATACATGAAGACCACATCAGCACTGGAGGCCCGTTGTTAGACATTATACAGATAAATAAAAAAATCCAGGCTTTAAGGAGCTTACGATTTAAATACAAGACAAGACAAAACAATGGGTTTAACAAACAATAGTAGAGATGGGATAAGTGATAAATTCATCTAGTTATATTGTGGTAGCTAGTGTGTAAGTGGGTGAGTTTCATGTTTGGATCTAAGCAAAGAGTTGGGTAGGGCCTGGTTGGGTGGCAATGGGGCCATCCTTCACCTGTGCTAGATTTCATGAGATCCATGGGCTTGGTGAAATCCTTGGCCTCCCTAGCAGATCCCTCCTCTGCACCCATGGAGTAGTCTGAAACAAACGACACAAATGAAAACTCACGCAGCTTCCACTCCCCTAGTGCATTATTCCTGTGCAGGGAGCACCAGGATCATATACTTACATTGGAGAGATGGGTTCTTTAATGAGCTCTTTCAAATTCCTGATCTGATATTGTCAAGTTCTAGGGGTGTGTGTCTAGTTTTCTGTACGAATGTCTCTTTCCAGTATAAGTCTGAGTTCCAGAAGGGAGGGAACTATGAGAGGTCAAAGAGATTCAAATAGAAGAGTGCCCAAAAATGGGTGAGTTGGAAACATGTGTACACTATTTTTATAGAAAAGGGTATGTCTGGTAGGTGTTGGCAAAGGACATTTCAGTAATTGTTGCAGACCAATCTAGCATAGTAATCGCATTTTATCCTGATGTGCCACATTAATTATAGTCTAGGTAGGGGTTATTTCAGAGAAGCAGTGACTGAATTAAGTTAAAGTGACTGGCTGCAACAATGTAATCACTGCAGAGATAAAGTTGGATAGTAAAGCATTATGGATAACACACTGCAGATGGCTGTAAGGACAGAACTATTTTCTTAGTCTATAAAGTACTGGAAAATGCCTGCTAAAGGATTATCTGCTTCATTATAAGAAACCAAGTATTTATTCTGGGGTGATTAAAAAAAAATTGGGATGATAGTGTTTGAAACACTATCATGTATATATTTCTTTGGAATGAGTCTGTGCACATGCACACAGAGAGAAGAGTAAACAGATGCCATGGGCTTTAGAGGAATAAATTTATTGTTAAGGTTTTTTTACTTTAATTACAGCTGGGAGGACAATCTCCAGCCAGGCATTAAATTGGGTCAACAGCTAAAAAGGTTTGAGAACAGACATTGATGATAGAGTGTGTGTGTGTGTGTGTGTGTGTGTGCGTGTGTGTGTGTGTGTGTACACATGCACACAGGAAATAAACTACAGTGTGGTGCTGGGGCTGATAAGCTTTAGAATGCTGTAAGGGTCTCATTAACATTCAAGTAATAACCACATTTTCTCTCATGTATTATCATAAGATAATAAATACTCCTAGGATGTCAAGGCATTAGGCTCAGCAGACAACTTCTAATCCCTTGAGTTTGATTAGCTCATAGTAGCCATCCCCCAGAGTCAGCTTGTACAGTAGCTATTATAAAATGACTTATTTAAAGAAATTACTTAGATGACTACTGTCATCATTAAAAGATTGTAAGTATGAGTTTTTCAGACACTTACACATCCTCCCACCACTTCTTTAAAATCTTGCATGGCCAATCTGAATCCTGTTTTATGGTTAAAATGATACAAAATCCTGTGTCAATTAATAACATTCATATGTGGGGCAGAGTGGAGCTGTCACTTCAGATTCCTAGCACACACAGAGGGTCCTGTGGCACCTTTAAGACTAACAGAAGTATTGGGAGCATAAGCTTTCGTGGGTAAGAACCTCACTTCTTCAGATGCAAGTAATGGAAATCTCCAGAGGCAGGTATAAATCAGTGTGGAGATAACGAGGTTAGTTCAATCAGGGAGGGTGAGGTGCTCTGCTAGCAGTAGAGGTGTGAACACCAAGGGAGGAGAAACTGCTTCTGTAGTTGGATAGCCATTCACAGTCTTTGTTTAATCCTGATCTGATGGTGTCAAATTTGCAAATGAACTGGAGCTCAGCAGTTTCTCTTTGGAGTCTGGTCCTGAAGTTTTTTTGCTGTAAGATGGCTACCTTAACATCTGCTATTGTGTGGCCAGGGAGGTTAAAGTGTTCTCCTACAGGTTTTTGTATATTGCCATTCCTGATATCTGACTTGTGTCCATTTATCCTCTTGCGTAGTGACTGTCCAGTTTGGCCAATGTACATAGCAGAGGGGCATTGCTGGCACATGATGGCATATATAACATTGGTGGACGTGCAGGTGAATGAGCCGGTGATGTTGTAGCTGATCTGGTTAGGTCCTGTGATAGTGCTGCTGGTGTAGATATGTGGGCAGAGTTGGCATCGAGGTTTGTTGCATGGGTTGGTTCCTGAGTTAGGAACCAACCCATGCAACAAACCTCGATGCCAACTCTGCCCACATATCTACACCAGCAGCACTATCACAGGACCTAACCAGATCAGCTACAACATCACCGGCTCATTCACCTGCACGTCCACCAATGTTATATATGCCATCATGTGCCAGCAATGCCCCTCTGCTATGTACATTGGCCAAACTGGACAGTCACTACGCAAGAGGATAAATGGACACAAGTCAGATATCAGGAATGGCAATATACAAAAACCTGTAGGAGAACACTTTAACCTCCCTGGCCACACAATAGCAGATGTTAAGGTAGCCATCTTACAGCAAAAAAACTTCAGGACCAGACTCCAAAGAGAAACTGCTGAGCTCCAGTTCATTTGCAAATTTGACACCATCAGATCAGGATTAAACAAAGACTGTGAATGGCTATCCAACTACAGAAGCAGTTTCTCCTCCCTTGGTGTTCACACCTCTACTGCTAGCAGAGCACCTCACCCTCCCTGATTGAACTAACCTCGTTATCTCCACACTGATTTATACCTGCCTCTGGAGATTTCCATTACTTGCATCTGAAGAAGTGAGGTTCTTACCCACGAAAGCTTATGCTCCCAATACTTCTGTTAGTCTTAAAGGTGCCACAGGACCCTCTGTTGCTTTTTACAGATTCAGACTAACACGGCTACCCCTCTGATACTAGCACACACAGTGACTGTAGGACTAGGTGATTTGACATCTTATTTAAAAGATGAGCAGGAAGCACCTGCATTAGGGTTACTATTTAGAGGCAGTGAAGATAACAGATTGGCAGATGGAAGTATGGGAGGAGGAGTGGAAGAAATCCACTCGAACCTGGTGATTTATTGTTTGGCTGAGTCCTGAATGGACTAAGCATCAAACTAACAAATATAACAATGCTTTGCTTTGTATTTACATAGAGCTTTCCTCCTGAGGATCTCAAATATAAATGAAATAAGTCTCAACACCCTGATAAGATAAATTCATATTATGATCCTCTTATGAAACTGCAGAATAGAGACACTAGGGCCAAAAATTGTCAAAAGCTGGGCATGGGCAAATAGCTCTCAGGATGTCTCTTCAGAGCCTTGGGTTTGAATTGGGCACTCAATGGATTTTTCAAATCTGGTGTTTTTTGGTCATGTTTATGTAGTCAGAGTGCCCTGTGGCTTGAGCAGTTCAAAGGGGATGTGGTGTAGGGGATGGTGCCTAAAAAGCTATTTCAGAATAGGTGCTCCATATCAGTCATATGTAGTGTAGTAGCCATGTCAGTCCCAGGATATTAGAGAGACAAGGTGGGAGAGGTAATATATTTTATTGGACCAGCTTCTGTCTACAGCATTTACCCTATTCACTAGTAGATCCCACATCTTCTGCTGAATGCTGGTAGAGAGCGTTCTTAAGTGCTAGTGCAACAGCCCCATCCTCAAGTGGAGCATTACGGTAGTTTCTCATCCTCTCTACCATATTCCCCATCACCTGCGTCTGCCCCAGGCATTGCTGTCACTGCCACCATGCTGTAGGTTTGGCCACTGTCACGATGTCAGGAGTGGCTCAGGACCGTGAGTGCCAACCTCAGGGTGGACTGTCAAAAAGCAGCTTGGGCACCACAAACTGGTTCTATAGCTAGATTTCACCAATCCAGGAACACGTGAACTCCTGAACTCATTATAACAGTCTTACCATGGAGTCACACAGTCCCCTTGGGCTCTCCAGTCTGTCTTGCCATGCAGGCAAGTTGGAGTTAGTGATAGAGGGTTGCTTTACTCCAAAAATTACAAAATATTCAGGTTACTCCCAGTCCCAAGAGACCAGTCACTTACCCCAGGTCAACTTGTACCTCAGATCTCACACCAAAGACAACACTTGTAGACAATCCTATAGTAAACTAAGGATTTATTAACTAGGGAAAGGAAATAATGTATTTACAGGTTAAAGCAGGCACCATATATACACAGATGAGTTATTGTATCGTTCCAAAAGGTGATAGAGATGATATCTGTCAGCACTGAATTATTTTTAGGGCTAACCTAGGTTCAACCTGGGTATCGCAGCTAGGAAACCAAAGCAGAAGTCTTGTGAGAATCCAAACAGCAAAGAGACGATGAATTTTCATGTCACTATCTTTATTTCATTCACCTAGAATTCATACTGATGGGATGAGCTCTTCTTCACATAGCCTATGTAGGGGCAATTAGAAAAGTCTTTTGTATTATGGTGTTTCACAATAGCCCACTTAGTTTTGACAGTCCTCCTTAATGGGCAAGGGAACCACTCCTCCTGACTGAGTTCACAAGTTCAGAGCAGGCATTTTCACAGTTATAAAGCCACTCTCATATGCCTTATAGCATGGGATACTGACATCACAAGTAGGATTAATGCATGCAGCAATTTACAAGCATTTTATAGAGACTAAACTCATCTTTACAAGTCTTGAACAATGTTAACATACAGATCAGCTCATCTGGTTTTCAGCTATGAATTTGTCAGGGCTCAGCTGATGCCAGCTCTTGCCAAGACTTTAGGCACCTGCTCTGCCAGCATCATAGCAACTTACCCATTATATCTGAAACCAGCCTGCTCACCATTGTGCATCCAAGCCTTATTAACATATGCAAATTGCACTCCTCTCTAGAAAAGATGTTAAGGATGATCTGGGGAATCATAGACCAGGAGAAACTGTACAGCTCAGACCTATGCTGCTGCATTTGCTGTGTTTTGCCTATTGTTTAATTTCCGTGTAGGTTGAAGAACTACAAGAACAAAATCCCCTACCATTATTGTGCCCCCTTTTTAAAGTGGCTGGTGAAACACCTTTTTGTAGTACTATAATTTTTGAAATTATAGATCACCTCAAATTTCACAAGCAGTACATTCATCCTAAAATTACACGTACCAAGAGAGCCAATTTCATTGCTCCAAATGGCCTACTCACATGGATATTGTTCCCTAAACATTCTGCAGTTAAAGGTTGTGATAGATTATTGTGTTCATCAGAATGTGACTAATAGCACTGAGTCAGACATAGTGTGGGGAATCTATGTGCAAGGTTCCTCGCACAGCTCTGCCAATGAATCTCATTCCTGATTTCTAGCATCCCCTCCTGTGCCAGCCCTGGAGCTCCAAGCAGCTCTGCCAATGAACCATCCTTTGTTCTAGCAGTCCAGGCTTTCTCACAGGTCTGCCACTGCACCTCAGTTCTCACCTGCAGCACACCTTCTATTTGGCCATAAATCAAACCCTACTGACGCCCAGCTCTGCAATAGCATGGTAGTTGATGTGATGCAGATTATCATGGAGGGGGGAAAAGGGAGGTAATTAAGTTGTATTCGCTGATTTGCTTAAACATGCAAATACCTTTTTAGTATTACACAATTATAATAAAGAATGACAATGCACAATATTTTGATAATATGCCCTGAGTGAAAGCAATGCTGTAACTTAAGGGGCTCTGATGACATAATGAAGTAACAAAACACACCTCAAAGGGTATAGCCAATCATATTTATTTTCAACAGTTGTAGTGCTGAAATAGGATGAGGCTGAGTATTGACATTTAACAGAGGAATAATCCCTAGGAAGGAGAAATGCCTGTGAGCATTCTAGTGAAAACTGATTTTGATGGAGTTATAAGTGTTTGAAAAAATCACACTGTTTAACATACACATTACAATTAGTATGATTCTGTTGCAAACGTGCGCCTAGTATACCTCTTAGTCTTCATCAGCCAGCAGGGATATGGGTTCTCCAGTACTTCCACAGCCTCATTGAACAACAGTGGCCAAAACTCCAGTGGAGATCATGTTTGCTACTTCCTCTGTAGTGCACCAGTACAGTAAACATTGCCAGTAATAATGCACACAGATCATCCGAGGAAGATGCTGGTTAATTCACTGATGATACAGAACAGAGAGACAACAGGAACAGTATTTATTTGTTTTTACAAACAATTATTTACAGTGGATTTAAGCCATAAAATATCTTTTGTCTGTTCAATATACCTTGAGTTATAAACATTTACATATATATGCTAGGTCAAATCACTGTAGCTTGATAGTGGCCTTTAATCATCTGCTGTGCATTTAGTAGTTTGATTAGTCACTTAAAAATAAATTTCCAGAAAATGTACATAGTATCAGTTTGAAATAAAGAAAAAAATTCCAGAAGACTCTAATTGGAATTTCTACAGATAAAATCAATTCTTATATCAGTTCCTCTCTGCTATAAATGTATGCTTTAAAAAAAAAAAAAGTGGATGGTACTGTAAGAGAAATCTGACATGTATCGAGTAATCACAACAAAAATATTACAAGGGAAAATCAAAGCGCAATAGGGATGGTATATATTTATCAGCTGGGGCTGTCTAGCAAGTGATGTGAACAGGATTTTGCAGTCTTTCCATATTCAATCACTCAGCAAAACACTGTCAAGGCTTCTGTGACATTGAAAGACTTTTGCCAGAGCAGATGAGCACACTTCCGATAAACCCAAGCATAACTTGGCTTAATTGTAGTAAATCTTTTAAAAACATTACTTGAAATACTTAAAATTAGGTCACTTTTGCCAAAATGTTTGGGTTTTTACCAGAGATTTTTTTTTACAAATAGGAGTATTATCCCTAAATAAGAACCTTTGGCTTTCCAGTAAACTCTATTCCAGTAAACATAGTGGTTGAGAGCCTGCAAAGTTAACAGCTAAAAATTAACCTGCAAAATTGACCTTGGTGCAGATGTCATTCATCAAAGCCATTCCTGAGGGTCAGTCCTACAGGTGGAGGAGAAGATAGGGAAACAAATGTGGCCCTCTGCTTGTGACTGTATGAATAGGGCCCTACCAAATTCATGGTCCATTTTGATCAATTTCACAGCCAAAGGGTTTTTTAATTGGTCAATTTCACGTTTTCAGCTGCTTACATCTGAAATTTCATGGTGGTATAACCATGGGGGTCCCAACCGGAAAGGTACCTGTAAGTGGGTCTGATCACCCCCCTACTTCCTCCTCCCCGCCCCCCATAGCTGCCATGCAAGGAAAGGACAAGTCCAGTCTCTCCCCAGCCCAGCAGGGACTCGCATCTAGGAGCTCCCTGGCTGGGGCACTTCCAGGAGCAGGGGGATATTGGACCCTCCTCCACAAGTCTCCTCCAGCTGCAGGAACCTCTGGGGCTGGAGCTTCCTGCAGCAGGGGGAGGCACTCAAAGGTGGGTCTGATATCCCCCTGAGAACGGAGGTGCAGGGGAAGGACAAGTCCTCTCCCAGCCCAGCTGGGACTTGCAGCTAGGAGCCCCCTGATTGGGGCACTCCCAGGAGTGAGGGAGAGATCAGATTTCATGGGGAGGGCTTATTTCACGGTCTGTGACACATTTTTCATGGCCGTGAAATTGGTAAAGCCCTATGTATGAATCTTTCTGATACAATACATTCTGTGAATTTATGTGCCCCGTAGAACTGGATCATGCCAATAATTATTTCTATAGTTAATGGCCACTAGAAAAAAGCATCATGATATTGAAGAAGTTACCCTTTGGTGCCACGTCTCAGTAACTTTGGCATCACCTTTTGTATCTGTGAATGCATGTGTGGATTCAATGGCAAGACAGTAGTAAAGATCAGAATGATACCTTAGGGCAGCAGAACAACCTGCCACCCTCCTCTTTCAGCAGGATCATTTCACACAAGAGACTAATGCTACCTCATTCCCTCCTCTCTTGGCAGATTCTGTTGGAGAAGCTGGGAGGGCTGGCTAATCTGATTCGCTCTCCAGACACTGCAGCTGGGTAGTAACTGCTCAGCCCTGTCCCTGTGGTTCTATTAGCTCTTCTCTAAACTCTGGGCTTCCCCCACTATTTCTGCCTTAGAGAGCACTGCACTTGTGAGAGCCTTATTACATATACTTGCCAGATGCCCCCTTCACATGGGAGGATAAACGTGTTGTATTAAGGTTTCATTAGCTAGGATAGTTGTTTCTAATTAACTAGTGTAAAAATCCTTCAAGGTAGGTGCCGATTGAATTTTCCTTTTAAAGACGTTAATGAAAGCCAGTTGCTAATTAAAGATATTTTGCTTTACTAAATAAGGAAATTTGTCTTGGTATTTCAGCACAGGGAGCTACATCCATTATCATTTGCTATCCCACATGCATAGAATAATCTGAGAATTCTTCAGTCTAAACTGAGCATGTGGACTGGAAAGCGTTAGGAAAAGGAATCAAAATCTGATAGTCTGCTGGCCCCTTTATGCCTCTCCGTTACTTCCAAATGCCTCCTGAAGAATAGCCCCGTGTAAGTGGATTCCCCAGCTGGCATGGAGCTGACGGAACAGCTGTACGCCAGCCCCCTCGCAACCTGTAGAATAGAGAAGGCATGTTGGGAGGAGGGCAGGAGAGTGGCTGGAGCTCTTTTAGCTGCTCCCAGCCCCAAGAGGGCCATGGACAGCCTCAGCATAAATTACAACTGTCCTAAGACAGCTGGTGATTTATTGGGCAGGCTCCCAACTACTTAGAACACGGAGTTCAAAAGGGACTTAAAGCAGCCTCTTTCTGCCTCCTTCCCACCTCTGTTCTTGTCCTGGTATAAGAACAGAACAGAGAATCATGAGCAAAATCTTAAATGATTTATCTGTACGTATATTAGTTTTGTTAAATCAGAGCTGTAATTTAGCCTTGCTTTACCTGAGAACTTCCAGACTCCATCCATGTCTGAAATGGGCTAAGCAGCATGCATCTAACTTTAAGTACGTGCTTAAATTCATCTCTGTTCAGCAAAGTACTTAAGCACGTGGATGGTTTGACTTGCCTGGTTTGCTGATGGTGAGTTTTACTGTATGGTACTCCTTTGCTTTAGTGAGGTTTGGGCATTAACTTAAACTTAAAAATACAACTAAGTCAAATGCATCTAGAGCTTTAGATAGGTTTGCAGCTGGAACGTCTGTGTTATGTTCCCTTCACATGCTAAGTGACCTTGAGCAAGTCACTTAAACACTCTGGGCCAGATTCTCAGCTGGTGTTGAAGTCAACAGCACACTACATCCTTAGGATCTGTTCTGTTTCAGTCTACCCATTTGTGAAATGAGGATACTATTTGCTTATTTCAAAGGGAGGGGACGGGCATGATTAGGTCTGCCAATACCAAACCCAAAATTTTGTGGCCAAAATACCTTTTTTAGACCATTTATTTTTTTCATGATAGAGAACATGTCCAGTTTTCAGGTTGATGCCAACTACATTTAAAAATACCCATGGGCCAAGTTCTGTTCTGTTAGTGTAAATTCAAAATAACTGTTGACTTTGGGGTTGCTCCTTATTCACACCATGGAACAGCCTTAGGCATATTGAATACAAATCGTTTAGTGCAATAAAGGCAGCATATATATGTACAGATTGTTTGAAGTTGATATTTAGGAACAGTTTGGTAGTTCCAGTTCTGAAGCTTAGTTAATATTTATGAAATTCCTTAAGCTCTTTGGCTGAAAGGCATCATAAAAAGGCCATTAGTATCAAATATTTAAAGATCAGATTGTGCCCTCAACCTATATGGACATGCAGGGACATACAAATAACACACACACACCCTGCATCCCCATACACAGCTTGCTTTATGGCTATTTGCATACCAGCTCCAGATGCCACTTGGGAGCAAAAGGGTAGAGAGTAGGCACAGCCAGGATTCCACTCCCCGAACCCCACCACTGGGCACTGGCCAGCATAGGTGGCTGGTTGCTTGAGAGGAATGAGCAATACTTGACAAAGGGATGTCTCTCGTTGCTCCCCATCCCTCCTTTTAGGCTCCTAAAAATATTGACCTGTGCTGCTTTTAGGTGCAATGTCTATGTCGGGGAATCACTTGTTATGTGTCGGGGCAGTTTGCTCAGACTTTTCACAACCCTTTACCAGCCAGTGTCTCCCCTGGGCCTGTGAAGGATGTGGTGGGGTGGGATGGGGTTCCTTGTTGGTGCATTGTCTGTGCTGTCCCCGCTCTTCCTGCCAGCCGGACAGGAAGCAGCAGCATACTGGGCTGGAGCTGTTTGCAGAGTGAGCTGGCCCAGATACCTGCTCCAGGATGGCCATTGGTGAAACACCCCACTCCTGGCCTTCTGTGTCCTCCCACACTCCATGGGGTGGGACTGGCCCACTGCTTTCCCTCCCTCCCCCTTGGCATGGGACCAGCCTGTTAACCTCCCCCCAAGCAGCCATAGCCTCAGTGGGGAGGCAGAAGTGGGGATGCTGCCACAGCTTTGCCCCCTGCCCCCAGATTTGTCTAAAATGATGCCCGGTGCTCCCTCTGGGGCACTTCACTCACCTTTGCACAGCCCCTTATGATGGCCAGCATGCAGGTAGCACAATCTAGCCCTAAATTAGGGGACTAAAAGACATTTTAGTTGGGGGGAAAAAAGGGGTAGTCTATTTGGTTTCCTGTTTCCAGTGTAGTTGTGGTGAGTGGAGCCTAGAGAAAGGAGAGAAGTCGGAACAAATACAGAAGAGGTTTTTTTAAGATTGCTACTTAAGCGTTGGTCACAAACTGGCATTGAACCTCAGTATGAGTGTAACTAATAGTATGATTTCTTTGTGCTCAGCAACTGGTATGTGCCAAGTTGTTAATCGCACACGACAAGTGCATCGGGTTATGCATGATATTTTTAAGTGAGTGAAAAGTATTTAGAATAGGCCTTAAATAACTTGAGAGAAGCTGAAGTCAACAAAGTAGAAAGCTACTCCTGAATAATAATCACAGATTGTTGTGTTTATGTGTTACATGTGTAACTCCTATAGCAATAGCTAATGGTTCTAAAGCTATCATAAACAAAAGTAAGGCTAAGTAGCAGGCAACCATGTCTTTGCTTCTTAATAAAATTGTATCCCTTATCTCCTCTGCTCATGGACCTTTTAATCTGGTGTGTAATGTTCATTGGATTGTAAATATCCACCACCAAGTCATCAAGGTATTTAAAGCAAAACATTCCTTAGCCTGTAGTTTACATGTAAGAGTTATAATATGTTTTGATCTGTTGGTGCAGAACCAGAAGAGGGAACTAAAAAACATCCTATCCCCAGAGATGTATTGACATGAATGATGTGTTGCACCAACGAGGGGAAAATGTAAATAAAAACCCATCATGGAAAAATGTTTGCCAAACAGAAGCATATTTGTATAGTTGTGAAAATAAGGATATGTTGGTTAAAAGAAAATTCAATATTGTCAAAAATATAAGGTTATTCTGAGGTAGCATTTCAAATACTGGAAGGAGAAATAATAAACTGTAAAGATATACTTAATGTTATGACTTTACATAGATTGTAGAGATTTTATGAAAGAAACTTAATATCCAAATTCCGGTTAGAGCTCCCATAGGTGTGTGTAGGAAAGAGAGGGACGTGAGCTAGTGGAAGACTTTTGAAAGTCATTATGCAACAAACAAGCAATTGGCCTGATTTCCGAGCTGCTGGGTAATGCCATCTCCCATTGAAGCTAATGGGAGCCGTGGGAGTACAAAGGCTTTGGAAATTAGGCCATACAACACTAAATCTGCCTCAAGAAAATCAGGTACAGAGAAGGTGTGGGTGTCCCAACCGTAGCTGCAGAGAAGAAATATGCATGTCTTGAAAGTGGGCATGATTTATATGAAACCCAGACTAACCCAATCCCTACTGATATATATTGCAGAGTACTCAAGCACCAAACAACTTGGTTGATCTCTGACAGGAAATAAATTGTGGTGAAGGCACACACAGTGAAACTGCTTTGTGGAGTGATTGGAAGTTTTTAAAGATATACTAACATATCTGGCCTGTTAGTAGCCAGTATTGAGCCATCAGTTGCTGTGGCAATTGTCTATTTTGCACTGTTGTTTGGAATCTGAGACTGTTGCTGCTCCCACTGAAGTCAATGCGATTTTTGCCATTGTCTTTCATGGGGGTAGAATCAAGCCTGTGTGTTGCCAAGAGACAATAGAGAGCCAGTTATTTAATACCAAAATTCTAACCTAGTTATCACTTCCTGTTAATATTGTTTAGTGTATCTTTCTCCCCAAAAAGGCCAATACATTTAGAGCTGTCTGCCTTCCAAGCTTCGTGTGCTAGAAGCTATGGTATATTTCATTCATGCTCAGAAAAAATATCTGCCACTACCGTGAATAACCCCGTAAAGTGAAAATGCCTTGTTTCCTGAGCTTCCCCTGATTGGTGGGAGAGATCAGTTAGTCTGAACAATCGTTTTTTCCACCACATCTCCTCCAGCCATGTTACAGATTCTAGGTTTTGCTAAGAATTCAGTGAACTGTCATAAACTGTCAAATTTCATGTCCAGTTTTTCCGAGTAGATTTAAAAAAAAAAACATTTTGGTTGACTTATCACCAGAATTTTTAATGTGGTAGCTGCTCCCAGCTTTGCTTTCAGTCTTGGGCTAACAAACTGCTTTTAACCGCATGCCAATACTGTTTTTGCCTTAGGCATTGTTTCCAATCTAGAAACTGTGTGTGTAATACAATTTATCTTACACTCATTCCAAAACAAAAAAAATCAGTTACAGTTGAGGTTCCTTTTTTTTGCAATTAAAAGTCCCATCCTTATAGGATTTTGGAAAGGACAGAGGAACATGAGTCCCAGCTAGTCCACCCCTTCCCACCAACACCCTCTGGAGTTGCAATTCTGCAGGGTTGACACAGACATTTCCATCCAGGGCTCCAAACTCTCCCTTCAGCCATGTAGGATTAGGGAGTAGAAACTCAGTATTGCCAGCTCCAAGTGTTAATAAACCATGAGTCAGTCCCCCCCCCCCAAAAATAGTGAGATTGGCTCAAACGTACAGAGACTTCTACAAAATTACATTTGAAATTCTTTTTATGTGCTTACCAGTTTCTGAACTCTTAGGTTGGATCCCATTGTTAAGCTTTTCCACACAACCATGAGGCCTAAAAACTTATTTAAAGAGCAGAAAGTTGAGATTCTCACATTCACAGGATTCTAGGAGCTGGGGCTTTAATCAAAATATCAGGCATTGTGAGCCAGGCATACCATGACAGGAGAAGCTCTAGCCCACATGCAATTTCCAGCCCTGCCCAAAGGAAGACCCCTGTGATTGGCTGCCTTTCCCACCCTCTGCGGAAGAGCAGCTGATCACCATTCCTGCAGGAGGCAGGCTTAGTTCTCCCCACCCCGCTTGGGAGCCAATAGTTGTTTTTGGATAGGGGAGGTGACAAAGGGTCTGGCCATCACCATTCTCACTGAAGGGGAGGGAGCAGTGAGACCCTGGTGGGTCTGCTCCCTCCTTCTCCCTCCTCTTGTGACAATGAGTCAGTCTGCTCTCTGCTCCTCTCCCTCCTTGCAGCACCAAGTGTGGGAAGGAGGAGAGGGGGTGAATAACCTCTGGACCTGCCCTCTGGGCCTGGATAGAGGAGAAGAGGACCCAGTTGTAGTTGACCCCAAGCCTGGGAGAAAGGTGTAAAGATCCCATGTAGCTGCATGAGGAGCAGAAGTACGCTGAGGGGGCAAAGTTGATGTAGGGACTGGAGGGTTGAATAATTGATTGCTGGGCTGGGAGATGGGCAGCTGTAGCTGGGTGGAGGCATTGAATTAATTGGCTAGAATGTTGGGCTTTGGGGAAAAGCTGAAAGCTCTGAACCAGGGGTCTCAAAGTCCCAGCCTGCAGGCCATCTGCGGCCTGAGAACCTCCCCACTGCGGCCTGCGGAAACTTTTTAAAAAGTTCTTTCATCTGGCCCTTGTGGCTGCCAACCTGGGGGGGTGGGTGTGAGGGGAGTGGGCAGGAGAGATGCAGCCACGCTGACAGCTCTGTCTGCTGCAGGCGCTGCCCCCCGCAGCTCCCATTGGCAGGGGGAGAGGGACAGAGAAACCATTACTAGTTGCTGGGCAGAGTCAGCCATGGAGGCAGCATCATTAGTTGCTGGGCAGAGTCAGCCACGGAGCAGTGTCACTAGTCGCAGGGCAGAGTCAGCCGGGGTGGCATGAGGCCAAGGGAGCGAGGGAAAAGGGTGGGAAATGGGCTGGGAGGTGGATGACAGCATGAGGGGGCACGCTGCCTCCGTCCCCCCTCCCTGAGCGCTGACTCCGTGGCCAATGGGAGCTCCGGGGGATGGCGCCTGCACAGAGGCAATGTGCCTGGTGCCTGCACATCAGATAAAGTGAAGATAAGAAGAAAGGAAAGAACCTCTTTCCAGCTGTTGGCACTGCAGGTCTGTGTAATGAAATGGGGCCCTTTATTTACTTTTTTGACCCACTGTCTCATGTAATGTTGGTAGGTTGTGTAG
The DNA here is from genome assembly GCF_028017835.1 of Emys orbicularis. Lineage (NCBI taxonomy): Eukaryota > Metazoa > Chordata > Testudines > Emydidae > Emys > Emys orbicularis. Next base: position 67,631,845 of record NC_088686.1, on the reverse strand, counting down.
GAGAGGGCCATCTCAGCAGGAGCACCAGGAGGCACTGAACCTGATGGAAGCATAATCCCAGATACACAGGGAGGGTTAGAACCACCCACTGCCCCATCTCTTTAGGATAGTAGTCATGCTCCTCACCCCCTGCATCTGACCAGTGGGAGTCCATGACTGTGCCTCCTCCTTAGCCGCTTTTGTGCCCAAGGAGGCCCAGCCCAGCAAGGAGTTATGGGAAAATGGACTGAACACAACTATCTGATGCACACCTTGCTGCAATCCTGAAGGTTTCAACTGCTCAGTCACTGAGGCCAAACGTCAACAAACTGACAGAACTGAAGCATTGCCAAGAGTCTGGCAAACACTAAAAACTCTCTGGCAGGCGAAGAATGGTATAAAATTGTATGCCAGTTTTTTTTATTTCGAATTTCTTAGAAATAATAATACAATATAAACATTTTCTTTTCTGAACACCATCTTCAGTGACATTATTGGCCCGCTGGGAGGATTTGAGGACTGGCACTGGCCCTAAGGTAAATTGAGTTTGAGACCCCTGGCTGAACCATCAGGCACCCAGCCAGAGGTCCTGCAGCAAGGGCTGAAATCATCTCACTGTTTAAATTTGGGAGAGTTAGCAGCACTGTAACTGTCACGCCCCCATTAGCAGTGGGCAGAGGATATTCAAAAATCCAGGCAGGCGAAAAACCACAATATAATCTTTAAAAAAAATATTTTTAAATTCTTGGGATTCAGGAGACTATCTAGGTATGTATTCAATTATCTATAATGTTAAAGATGTATAAGAGTTTGGTTCCATTGAAATCAGTGGTAGTCTTTTCTATGTCTCTAATGGGAACTGAATCAGGTCCTAGAATAATATCAGAAAGGCAGGGACACAGACAATGCTATTTGGCTGCCAGCCATTGAGAATTTTACAGTTTAATGTCTGTATGGGTATGAGAGAGAACTTGATGTTAAGATTTTCAGTTTAGGTAATTTAGCTTGATAAGATCCAGTCTATTTTGTACAAGATTGTTAATAGTTTGTGTTTCTGAACCAAAATTCTGATAACCTATACTGTGAGGTTGTGTTAAAATCTAGTCTGATATCTGGAGTTATGAAACAAGGGTAGAAAAGAATCTGCATTGAATTTCTGTACACACCTTCCCACCTTTCCAATGAACTTCCCTCTGAACTTCTACGCCATTGCATGTCCTTAAAATGAATGGCACTGCCTCAGACCACCCCTGATTAGTAAGTGAGTCAAAAGGCAAAATATTTCTAACTTAGTTTTTGCTTTTCTTTGAGGCTCTGTGATGCCTTTGACAATGAACCCCATTCATTCACTCATAGACATACACGGTACGTTTGCTGGTGTCTTCCTGTAGCACAGGTTCAGAGAAGCCTTTCAAGAATTCCAACCAGCTTTGAAAACCACCATGTAGTTTCCTTCCTTTTTTCTCTCTCTGGCTGTATTAACATTTATTATTGATGGCCTTCCAGCATCTTCTCTCACCTCCTGCCCTCAAATCCCTTGTGCACCACTGTGCAGCAATCAGCATGAAGCCCAGACTGCTGATCTCAGGGCTGTCAGGACTTGTTTCTTTTCATGCATACTTGCTAGCACTAACAGAGGGACCACTTGGCACCAGGACGGAAGCAGCAGCAGTTAGGGAGGAATTTTTCATTATTCAGGAAACTGATGGCTAGGCTGTTCATTTTTAAAGATGTTATAGATTCATAGATTCATAGATTCAAGGACTGGAAGGGACCTCGAGAGGTCATCGAGTCCAGTCCCCTGCCCTCATGGCAGGACCAAATACTGTCTAGACCATCCCTGATAGACATTTATCTAACCTACTCTTAAATATCTCCAGAGATGGAGATTCCACAACCTCCCTAGGCAATTTATTTCAGTGTTTAACCACCCTGACAGTTAGGAACTTTTTCCTAATGTCCAACCTAGACCTCCCTTGCTGCAGTTTAAGCCCATTGCTTCTTGTTCTATCCTCAGAGGCTAAGGTGAACAAGTTTTCTCCCTCCTCCTTATGACACCCTTTTAGATACCTGAAAACTGCTATCATGTCCCCTCTTAGTCTTCTCTTTTCCAAACTAAACAAACCCAATTCTTTCAGCCTTCCTTCATAGGTCATGTTCTCAAGACCTTTAATCATTCTTGTTGCTCTTCTCTGGACCCTTTCCAATTTCTCCACATCTTTCTTGAAATGCGATGCCCAGAACTGGACACAATACTCCAGCTGAGGCCTAACCAGAGCAGAGTAGAGCGGAAGAATGACTTCTCGTGTCTTGCTCACAACACACCTGTTAATACATACCAGAATAATGTTTGCTTTTTTTGCAACAGCATCACACTGTTGACTCATATTTAGCTTGTGGTCCACTATAACCCCTAGATCCCTTTCTGCCGTACTCCTTCCTAGACAGTCTCTTCCCATTCTGTATGTGTGAAACTGATTTTTTCTTCCTAAGTGGAGCACTTTGCATTTGTCTTTGTTAAACTTCATCCTGTTTAACTCAGACCATTTCTCCAATTTGTCCAGATCATTTTGAATTATGACCCTGTCCTCCAAAGCAGTTGCAATCCCTCCCAGTTTTTATCATCCACAAACTTAATAAGCGGAGTTATGTAGACTCCTAGACTCTAAGGCCCGAAGGGACTGGCATGATGATCTATTCTGACCTCTTGCACATTGCAGGCCCCAGAACCTCACCCACCCACTCCTATAGTAGGTCATAACCTCTGGCTGAGATACTGAAGTTCTCAAATCTTGATTGAAAGACTTCAAGTTACAGAGAATCTACCATTTACTCTAGTTTAAACCAGCAAGTAACCCATGCCCCACAATGCGGTTGAAAGTGGAAAACCCCCAGGGTCTCTGGGGGGAAATTCCTTTCTGACTTCAAATATGGCAACCAGTTAGTCCCTTAGCATGTGGGTGAGACCAACCAGCCAGACACCTGGGATAGAATTCTCTATAGTAACTGAGAGCCCTCCCCATCTAATGCCCCATCTCTGGCCACTGGAGATATTTGCTAATAGCAGTCACAGATGGGCCATATGCAGTGGTAGGCAACCTAATCATACCATCCCCTCCATAAACAAATTATCAAGCTCAGTCTTGAAACAAATTAGGTATGATTGTTGCAAGGCTGTTTGAGAACTGCACTCCTCTGATGGTTAGAAACCTTTCTCTAATTTCAAGCCTAAACTTGTTGATGGCCAGTTTATATCCATTTGTTCTTTTGCTAACATTGGCCCTTAATTTAAATAACTCCTCTCCCTCCCGGGCTTTATCCCTCTGATGTATTTGTAGAGAGCAACCATATCTCCCTTCAGACTTTGTTTTGTTAGGCTAAACAAGCCAAGCTCCTTAAGCCTTGTCTCATAAGGCAAGTTCTCCATTCCTCTGATCATCCTAGTAGCTCGTCTCTGTACCTGTTCCAGTTTGAATTCATCATTCTTAACCATGGGAGACCAGAATGGTACTCAGTATTTCATGTGATCTCACCATTGCCTTGTATAATGGTAACAACATTTCCCTATCACTACTGGAAATACCTTGCCTGATGCATCCTGGGCCTGCATTAGCCTTTCTCAGCCACATCACACTGGTGACTCATAGTAATCCTGTGATTGATCAATACAACTAAGACTGTCTCCTCCTATGTCACTTCCAACTGGTAGGTCCACAGCATATAGGGGAAACCCCTGTGATTGGCTGTCTTTCTCACCTCCTTGGGAAGAGCAGTTGATCAGGTCCCCTCAGGAGTGTGCGGAAGAATAAAAATGTGATGGCTTTTGGAGGGACATATTCTATGCCCTTTCCATGGCCCCAGGGCCCATGTTCCTGATTGCCCCACCTTGTGCATGCCCCTGGGGCTCCTGCAGGAGGCAGGCTTAGCTCTCACTCTTCCACCTCTCAGGAGCCTGGGAAGGGGAGAAGAGGGCCATGCTGCAGCTGTCCCTGAGCCTGGGAGAAAGGTGTGAAAATCCCATGCAGCTTCAGGAGAAGCAGAAGCGCACTGAGGTGGCAACTGACATACAGTTTTGTTTAGTTGTGTTGATTGCAGATGCAGGACCTTTACCAAAAGTAACAGATTCACGATGCTTGTATTATCCCAGCTTTCTTTGGTTGGAATACAATCTGAATGAACAAGACATGTGCGGGAATTTGTCAAAAGGGCAAATGGAAGTTAGGTGTCCAGCTCCCCCATTATAATTAACCACATTATGGGCCAAGTCCTGCTTGTCATACCCATGCATAGTCCCATTTACTTCAATAAAACTACTGCTGTGAATAAGGCAAAACAGGAATTAGCAGTCAGTGCTACATAATTATGAAACTCTTCAGGTTTCTGTCACATTTGGGCAGAACAGAAATGTATCTCTGAAAGAGTGCTTTAGGTTTAAAATAACAGGAGTACTTGTGGCACCTTAGAAATTTGTTAGTCTCTAAGGTGCCACAAGTACTCCTGTTATTTTTGCGGATACAGACTAACACGGCTGCTACTCTGAAACCTGTCATTAGGTTTAAAGACACTCAAGTTGGGAAAATACTAGCTCCCTGTTATGCCCTTTATGTCTGTGCATGTGTGTACAAGTTTAAATATGGATAAATATAGCACCCTGAGCTGGCTGAATGCTGTATAAACTCTGTTCACCAACATTCACTCAGATTCTGAATCAGTGTTTTGGTTTGACCATGTGTGCCCTGTTTTATTTAAGCACAAACATTCACACTAATGGGATTTTATCTGCACGAGTGTTTGGGGAATGGCTGTAGTTCAAGTAAATAGCCATAGCGACAAGCAAACAATTATATTCATACATTACCAAGATTATTTGCTTATTGTCACTTCCGCCGTCTCCTCTTCAAAGGTTTGTCATCCCATCAGAGAGCAGAAAATATAACGTTACTTAGGTAACCACCTCTGCACCATATATAGCAAATAGAAGGCAACAGTTCATGAACAATCAGTAGGCAGAAAAGCTGTTTATTCAAATTATATGACAAATATTTATGAATAGTGAATATATTTGTAGCATCAATATATTCACAATGAATAACTTGACCAGCACTTACTGCAACTGAAAAATGTTACATCATAACTAGCTCTTGGTTTTAACATCTTTGTCTGGTGTCTGCCAGAAGCATAAAAAAACAAAATGCCACACAAGATTCTGTTAGCATGATACTTTGACACCAATTTTGCATTTATGAAATTTGGCTAATAGTTGCAATGAACAATAGGACAGGCTTCTGAATTTTTGGCTCATCTAGACCAAACCTAATCTCCTAACTTATAAAGGTTAGCCCAGCCCTATGATCTAGGGCTAATCGGCTTCTGAAATCTCATAAACCAAACAACCCTGACTTTGGTAATATTATATCAGGGGCTTAGAGTATTCATAGCCATTTCTTCATATCATCCGCATGGTCCTGGAACCAGACTCTGTCTGAATTTGTCCCTGTGTCTTCATAATTATTTTAAGAGTGCCTTATGGTTTTAGTGCTGTAAAGCATTATTGCAGCCTCTAGATTAACTACTCACCATGTAGAAAGAAATAACTCTCAGTTGCGGATTTAAACTTTTCCACAGTTTAGGGGTGTTCAGATCCAAAGTTTTGTTGCTCCCTATTGTAAAGATTTGGGTCATCTGTGATGTTTGGATATTAGGGTAACGATAAAGTTAGGTACTTCATTAAACTTCTTCTCTGTGAAAGGCATAGGAAAATAGGGGTTGCTGGGCCACCTGTCTGATACCGAAGACCAGGGAAGTGAGGACAGTGAGTTGACAGAGTGCTCTTGAGAGAAAGATTCCTCTGAAAGCCTTTGTTTCCTATTCAAGTTAAGGTGTAAAGTATGGATTTCAATAGATACTCTGTTTCTACCCAGCTATAAATAGGCATAAGCCAAGGGACTCACCTGGCTTTCTTGCTTCCGCCCACCCCCCTTCTCTTAAAATTGGGTATGAAGAAATACCTCAGTTTAACAGATGTCTGAGGATTACCAGATTGATGAGATTTTGTTTTTTCTCTAAATAATTCAAATTTGAAGGTAGCTGGCAGCAACACTGATTTCAGTTTGAGCCTATCTTTAATTGCAAGTTTGCTGCAACTCACCAATGACAATAAAGCAATACACTACAAAACAGCACCAAATGGGCCACATTGCTGATTGACTACAAAAAATTAGCCTTCTGAAATTTCAGTAGTAGGAGAATCTTCTGGGCTCCTATTAAATTCTGTTACAAAGGTGATGACCCTTTGTTGCAGAAAAGAAAGCTTAGATTGTTTCTCTAGAAAAAAGGAAGTTCTGGAACAAGGGAATGTTGAATCCATACAAATGGTGAATATTTCAGACTTCAAAGGCTTTAATAAACTATAATACATGGTAGAAGGTGATTTTTATCACCAAGTCAAGACTTAAATTCTTTGAATAATAACTCAGCACTAAGTATTGATGTCAGACTTGAACACTAATAAAATACGACAACACAAAGGTGCATGTTAAGACTACTAATGTGTAATTCCCTGTCATCAGAGTGAAAATCCCATATCTGCAGGTTGTGAGCGTCTTTTTAAAACTTGAAAAGAAACTATGCCAAAAATTTCCCCAAAATAGTGTTTCCATGAACTTATAATACCATAGAATACACCCCCCAGCTCCATGTACTGTTGGACCATCTCAAGTTTGGAATAACAAAGGTATATGCTGCTTGAGCTTCATAGTTGTGGTTCATATTATTATTGGAACCTCTTGGTGGTGTGTTTTTTTTTAAAGCCTTCTTTAGAAAAGAGAGAGTATTACTTAATTTATTGGTGACACTGCATCAGATATGATGATGATGATGACGGGCCAGATAGATGTTGTACTATGTAGTCATAAGTAACCTTTTGGTGCTTGATAGTTTCCAAACTACTTCTAAATATGGGTTTTGTACTCAGAAATTCCAGCCATTGGTATCAAATAACTACAAACACAATGGAAATAGTATTTTAACTACCTCTTCTCACACTCATACACATAAAAGAGAGAAAGAGAAACTTAAGTTATATTTTTCCAGTTAAACAAATTTCTTACAGGCATATAGTACAAGTGGAGTTTGCTATAATCCTATATAATTTGTAATGGGAATCAAGACTATGCCCTATAACAAGTCAATTACATTTAATAAAATATATAGTGCCACCTGCTGAAAGCATGAATGGCCCCTTCACAGTATGGCAAGCTATATAGATGCACAGGAAATTCAAAGGAAAGCTTAATTTCTCCGTGCAGCAGTATTAAGCACCATACATGTTGTTGGGTCAATACTTTTTGCAGTTGAAAGGACACTTAGTAAGATGGATTCAGCGGGTAAACAAGGTATAAAAATGAATTTGGGAAACTATCAACAGTGTGCAGCCCATGTTATTAGGGGACCACAGCTTTTTGCCTTTCACAGGAGAGAAGGCACAAATAAGGTAAACTGGATACTAGTGCCAGAAAACAGTAAGCAACAAAACTAGGAATGGAAGTCTTGAGACTGACAGATACCTGGCTTTGTGATAGACTCAATACCGGGAAAGAGAAACTTATCATAGCTTCAGTCCAAGAGAAAAGGTGTAGAAATATTGTTTTGTGAGGGCACCCCCCCTCCTTTTTAAAAAATCTTTTGGAGCCTCAATTACGTTACAAGCCAATGTTTGTGCTGTTGCTTCTGGGCAATCCAGTTAAGAGAGCTGGCTCTTCTAGTCAGTCACTTATTAGTAATCTGTTTTGGATCCATATTTTCATAAAGCTCTTGTCCTTCTATTTTTATACGTCTGGTTAAGTTTTGTGAAAATATTCCCTCATTTATATCTTGGAAAGTGGTAGCTATTTATGGACTTAAAAAAAAAAACAGTTGGGTGACTTTGATCTGATATTTGTGACAGATTTTGAAGGTCAGCTTGGGAAGAGCACTGAGTGAGAGAAATTTATTAAAATGACCACATTCCTATCAGACATTCACTAATATAGGAATATAAGAATTGCCTTATTCAATTGGACCATGGTTGATCTAGTCTGGTGTCTTGTCTTCAATACCAGCCAGTATCAAAGCTTCAGAGGAAGGTGCAATAAACTCTAATGGAGTAACCTTCCCATAGAGGAAGCTTCTTTCTAACCTTTCTCATCTAGAGTTTGATCCTGCTCCCATTGTAGTCAATGGTGAAAGTGTCTTCAATGGAGCAGGATCAAGCCCTTGGAGGTTTATGCAATGAATCCTGTAGGGTTACCATATGTATCATTTTTTAATTGTTTTTATCCTTCTAATGTAAGTGGATGTTTTCATTATCCATATAAATTCCTTTTAAAATTCCTACTATGCTCATGGCCTCCCTAATATGTGGTGGCAATGAGTTCCAAAGTCTGGTACTAAGTTATGTAAATATTTTTCCTTTTGTCTGTTTTTAAATTGGATGCCTTGTTCTGGAAATACAAGAGACCATAAACAGCAGAGCCTAATTTACCTTCTCCTATACCATTTATTATTTAAAAATTAGCTCTAACATGTCTCCTCTGACTCATTTTCTCTGTAGTCTTTAAAGTCTCTCCTCATATGGAAGTGTCTCCATGCATATAATTTTTGCTAGTCTTCTCTAGTCATGCCGAACATAAATTATTATTTGTAATACAATATTGCCTAGAATCCCTATCTGAGATCAGACCCCATTTAAAAAAGTTATTCACAAATTTAGCCACTTCTTCCAATTGCTAATATATCAAATATCAGCCCTAGTACAGAACAAAGGGGGCTGTTAAACTTTTACCATATAAAAATTGAACATTTATTCCTGCCTTTTGCTTTCTGTCTCTTAGCCAGAGTCTGATCCATGACTGTAATTTACCTCACCCTATGAATACTTAGTTTCTTTAATAGCCTTTTGTGAGGGACCCTGTCAAATGCTGTTTGAAAGTCTGAATAAATTATATCATCTGCTATTCATTTATCCACTCCTTTTGAAACACTTAAAAGAATTCTGTTAGATTGGAGAAGCACAATTTTCCTTGACATATGGCATATTGGGTTGTCTATCATACTATGTTTGTTAAGGCGTTTATAAGTCTATCTTCAGTTATCACTTGAACAAATTTACCTAGCCTTGAAGGAAGGCTTTCTGCTCTGCAATTCCCAGAATCACCCCAGCACCATTTTTATACTTCTTACCCCCTTCCAAATTATAAATAATGGAGATTCTTCATATTTCTATAGCACTTTTTATACAAGGATTTCAAACAGTAATGAAGTCTCACAGCTTCCCAGTGAGGGTATTATTAACCCTATATTCCAGATTGAGAAACTGAGGTGCAGAGAGGTTGGGTCTTACTCCAGGTCACTTAGGAAATCTGAGGTAGAGCTAGAATAGAACCTAAATCTCCTGTGTCCCAGTTTTAACAAATGGTAACCGGTTTCTTTCTGTGTGCACATCTCTTTTCTAGACGTCTGTCTGGTAAGGTTGAAATCACACAGGAGTCTTGTCTTAGAGATCAGAACTTACTTACACTTAAATGAAGATTGCTTAAATATGAAATGTGAGAGCTGTGGGTTTTTCTGAACACCATGAAAACTGAATTCAATGTGGTTCCTAAAAATTAAGATTCTTACATCTCTTTAGAAATCTGTGATTACTATAAAAATGCAGTTAAACTAGAGGAAACAACTTAAATGGGTCAAAAGTGCAAATACTTGTCCGCAATTACCTCCTCTTCCATAATGTCATAGGAGATTAGCTGTGACAGCTCTCATCTGACGTGGTTTAGTCTAAACCATATGTTACACAGGGCCTATCATGGGGTATCTATATTAAACAATTTTCCATAAAATACCCCACCAGTCCAGCTCCAGGCACAAACAGAGAGAGGCAGTCAGCATGGATCAGCATTCAGGGGGTATGGATCAGCATTCATGTTGAACTCCCTGTCAATACCTGGCCCGAGCTGGGGAAGCTAATGATCCAACCAGCAAACCAAATTCGGTGAAGAATCCTGGGTGCTGACTGAGGCACACTGTGCATATGCTAAGAGTCTGTAATCTAACCCTGTTCAGAACAGGTGTAGACAAGATGGTAATAAAAGTATCAGCAGCTGCTGGTGCCCTTGTCTATACCAGCATTCCCATTGTAGTTACCGCCTGTGAAGCTGTAGCAGTGACTTTTGTGATGGGGAAAATTTAGGACCAAAAATGCTAGTGTGAACCAAGTCATACAGGCAAGAAACAATTGTTCCCCTCACCCAGGGTGACTGTGCTCTGTGTTTAATCCCTTTTCTGCAATGTCAAAGCACTAAACGAGAAAGTACCTGTATTTATTCAATCCAAAATAATACTATGGACCCTGCTGATAATACACTTGCTTATAATGAAGCTCCTCCTTGAATTAAATACAAAATCCTTTTTAATTATTTCCCGTGGAACTTTGGTCCTTTTACTCACAACTCAAGATATAGGGAACAAGGGATTTCTGAGGGGGCTGATACTATTTAACCAAAGCAACTGAATACCTCCTAGGCTCCTTTCATTGGCTGCAGATCACCTCCAGCTGTCGATTAGGATAATTGAAATGCTAATAGAGACCTATATCACTTCATTAACATGCTTTAACCCTTTTTAAATGCTGGAAAAATTACATTTCTTCAGACACTGAGCAGAAAGAAACTTAACAATAGCCAAAAGAACCCTGAAGGCGTGGGTGAATAGGGAATCTTTGATCTTCTAAGCAATAGATATCATAGAAAGAAGAATGAATTAAAGAAGATTGGAAAAGTTTTTATTTTTTAAATTTTAATTGTTCTTTTGACAAATTAATGTAACGACTTCTAACTCAATCATATGCTATGCTATATTTAAATAAATGAGCTGCTTAGTGACTTCATAGTCATATTGGAATATACTAAGAAACTGCACCATCTACTCAGGACACTCCATACACTAACACAGGAACAAATCAACACACCCTTAGATCCCCGACCAGGGTTATTCCATCTACTACCCAAGATCCACAAACCTGGAAACCCTGGACGCCCCATCATCTCTGGAATTGGCACTCTCACTGAAGGACTTTCTGGATATGTGGACTCTCTACTCAGACCCTACACCACCAGCACTCCCAGCTACCTCCTTGACACCACTGATTTCCTGAGAAAACTATAATGCATTGGTGATCTTCCAGAAAACACCATCCTAGCCACCATGGATGTGGAGGCTCTCTACACAAACATCCCACACACACGGAGGAATACAAGCTGTCAGGAACAGTATTCCTGATGATAACACAGCACAATTGGTTGCTGAGCTCTGTGACTTTATCCTCACACACAATTATTTCAAATTTGGTGACAATATATACCTCCAGACCAGTGGCACCGCTATGGGCACCTGCATGGCCCCACAATATGCCAACATTTTTATGGCTGACCTGGAACAATGCTTCCTCAGCTCTTGTCCACTCACGCCCCTTCTCTACCTATGCTACATTGATGACATCTTCATTATCTGGACCCATGGGAAGGAGACTCTGGAAGAATTCCACCACAATTTCAACAGCTTCCACCCCACCATTAACCTCAGCCTGGACCAATCTACACGGGAGGTCCACTTCCTAGACACCACAGTACAAATAAGTGATGGTCACGTTAACACCACCCTATACCGAAAACCCACCGATCGCTATGCCTACCTTCATGCCTCCAGCTTTCATCCCGGACACACCACACGATCCATCGTCTACAGCCAAGCGCTGAGGTACAACCGCATTTGCTCCAACCCCTCAGACAGAGACCAACACCTACAAGATCTTCACCAAGCATTCTCAAAACTACGATACCCGCACGAGGAAATAAGGAAACAAATCAACAGAGCCAGACGTGTACCCAGAAGCCTCCTGCTGCAAGACAAGCCCAAGAAACAAACCAACAGAACTCCACTGGTCATCACCTACAGTCCTCAGCTTAAACCTCTCCAACGCATCATCAGTGATCTACAACCCATCCTGGGCAATGATCCCTCGCTTTCACAGACCTTGGGAGGCAGGCCAGTCCTCACCCACAGCCAACCCGCCAACCTTAAGCATATTCTCACCAGCAACCACACAACGCACCATAACAACTCTAACTCAGGAACCAATCCATGCAACAAACCTCTATGCCAACTTTGCCCACATGTCTACACCAGGGACACCATCACAGGACCTAACCAGATCAGCTACAACATCACCGGTTCATTCACCTGCATGTCCACCAATGTTATATATGCCATCATGTGCCAGCAATGCCCCTCTGCTATGTACATTGGCCAAACTGGACAGTTCCTACGTAAAAGGATAAATGGACACAAGTCAGATATTAGGAATGGCAATATACAAAAACCTGTAGGAGAACACTTCAACCTTCCTGGCCACACAATAGCAGATTTAAAGGTAGCCATCCTACAGCAAAAAAACTGCAGGACCAGACTTCAAAGAGAAACTGCTGAGCTTCAGTTCATTTGCAAATTTGACACCATCAGCTCAGGATTAAACAAAGACTGTGAATGGCTAGCCAACTACAAAAGCAGTTTCTCCTCCCTTGGTGTTCACACCTCAACTGCTAGAAGAGGGCCTCACCCTCCCTGATTGAACTAACCTCGTTATCTCCAGTCTGATTCTTGCCTGCATATTTATACCTGCCTCTGGAAATTTCCATTACATGCATCTGACGAAGTGGGTATTCACCCACGAAAGCTTATGCTCCAATACATCTGTTAGTCTATAAGGTGCCACAGGACTCTTTGTTGCTTTTCATAGTCTGTGAATTTATTTATATCTTACAGACCAGTAGGGTGTTGAAAATGGCAATTCTGCTTATAATGAAAGTTTGCTTATAGTAAAGTCAGCCTGTGGGGGAAGTGGGGAGAGAAGTACTTCATTATGGCCTTGTCTATGCTAGAGAAATTTACCATTTTAAATGACTTGGTCTTCCCAGCACGCTTGTCAAGCATATCAGGTCCTTACACCCAACTGCTCGAATACATACATTATAGATTTGGTTTGACTTAGACTGACTTTCAGCAAGGCTAACTACTAGTTTAATCTAAACTGTTTCAGCTTGAACCATTTTATTGCAGCGAGATCATTAAATGGTTCATACTGAAATGGCTTAGCTAGTCCTCCCACTGCATTCCCATAGTGCATTCTCCCAGAATCCACTGCCTCTCTTGAGAAGTGCAAGAAAGCATTGAACTGAAATGATTTCACGCAGTGCTACTGTGGACTGAGGCAAAACTGCAGTGGTTATGAATCAGCATGACTAGTGGATGCATTTGGACTTAAACCAGAACAATCCCATGGATTTATATAAGAACGGTTCAATTCTTTAATGTAGACATGGCCCATAACTGAGTCAAACTGGACTTATTCCTCACAATATCCTTTCAAGGTAGGCTAGTAACTATTATTAATTTGCCTCACTAAAAGCATTGCTGCAGGATAAATCTATCCAGCACTTACCACATTTACATGCAAGAGGAAGCTTTGAAATAGGTGGTGGTGGGGGGGTGGGAAGCAAACAACTGACAAAATTCAGAATGACCAAGGAGATTAAATCGTTACTTGCTATGCATGCAGCATTCAATTGGATGCCTACCCCTACACAAGTGAGCATTTGCCTGAATTGCAGTATTCAGTGGATTGTAGTTCATTTGGTTGTATTGTACCAGCCAAAGAACAGCTGGTTGAGTGGATCCTCCCTGTACTGGTGGAAATTTGCCCTTCTGTCTACACTAAGCCTTCTTTGCCACCCCATCTGCATCAGTGTAATAATCTTCGACAACTGTTACCTAGGTAATTCCTAAGTCACTGAACCTCCTTTTTGCCAATCTCTTGCCCATGCCCCCTATAGGCACACAGTATCTCTCTCACTTCAGAAATGCTTTCCCATACATAGCAAGTCTCAGTCATGCTTTCTAAAGTGGAATTGAAAATTGTCTTGTAGGCTAGCACCAAAGCCTTCTTCTTCAGTGATCCCTATTGTATTCCACTGAGGGTTTACACATGCACACCATGCGTCTAGAGCCAGAGATTTTGAGTAGTAGTGTCTGTTGATCCGTGCATGCGCCCTTGGCTCGGCTCATGGTTTAGTCTGAGAGGATAAAGAGCAGGGCGGACCAACCGCATCTCCAGTTCCTTCTCACTACCTCATGGTCCAGGTTGGAACTATTGCTACTGTCCTCTTGCATGGGATGCACTTTAAAATATTCAGTTGTATACAGTTAATTTTTATCATTTTTATCTTTTGTATAGTAGTTTTTAATAGTTAGTTTTAGGAATAAGATTGGAGGTCTTGTTCTTGGGAGTTTGGTTCCATGTGAACTATGCCGAAAACTCAGGTTTTAAGATCTGTGCCTCCTGCCTGTGTTCTTTTTCGGTCAGCGACGAACATCAATGCTGCCTCTACTGGTTGGGAGTAGCCTACATTTCATCCAGGTGTAGTACCTGCCAGTCCTTCCCCAGCTGTACCAGAGAAGGCTGAGCTCTCCACCCCCCAAAGCATCTCATGGAAACTGCCAGGAGACCTGATTCAGACCCTACCCAGGCAATACCCTCCCATACATCGGCCTGAGGTAGCCGGGAGTGCCTCCAGCTATGGAGACCAAGACTGGCTTCAGTGGTACCACCGCTATGGACCCCATGCCAGGGCCTAGCTGCAAGGTAAGGAAGCATACACATAAGCATGGCAGTAAGTCATCCTCTAAACCTAAGAAGAGAGAGACTCCTTCAACGAGTTCCAGTCATGGGGACGGAATGTACTCTAAAGCGCACATACATGAGAAGAAGCTGCATAAGGTGGTGGATCTGCTCGTACCGAGTGTGGACCTGTGCACACACCCAGCCTTGGCTCCTCTCAGAGCTAAAGGGCCATCCATTCCAGGGAAGACTATTATTCCCTTACCGGTTCTGGGGACTGAAAAAGTGCTGCTGATTCTGGGGAAATTGGGAAAAGTGCCAGAACCACAGGAGGTGTTTGCTCTGGAAGAACCTAGATCCCCACACTTTCTGGGTCCTTCTAGCTCAAGGGAGACATTATTTCCAGCACCAGATGTGCCACACTTCAGACACTCCTCACTCCTGACTCCGGCCATGTACACGCTTCTGCCGGTACCACCGATGAAACTAGTCTCCGAATTTTCGTCTTCGGAGAAATCTGATGGGGGTCAGGGACTGTCCATCCCTTCCTGCCATTACAAGTACCAATGGCGGCCTTCTACATCATGGCAGTTTCCTCCACTCTGAGTGATGCAGAGCCACTGGTTCCCTACACCATGGGCCCTCCACAACATCCCTTGAACCCAGCATGCTGGCCGTATTGGGGATCCTTGCCACAGTACCCACCATTAGAACGAGTCTGTTCTGCCAGGGAGGCTTTGCCTATTTCACCCTCACAGGTGCCTTCGAATAGATGCTTGGAACCAGTAATGGAAGATAAGTCACTCAGTCCAGCTCCAATGGCACTGCCGGAACAGGAGATGTTCCTGTTCTCCTCACCGGATGCAGCAGTGGCTTTGGCTTCCCCCACATCCTCTGATGACTACTGGCAATTTCAGGACCTGCAACACAGAGTGGCAGGAGAGCTTCACAGTCCCCTGGAGGAAATCCAAGATACTCAGCATAAGCTTCTGGATATACTTCACTCATTGGTGCCAAGCAGAGCCGCTCTACCAATTAATTATGCCCAGTGGCGGATTACTGCATGGGGTGACAGGGCCTGTGCTCAGGGGCCCCGGCCAATGTGGGGGCCCCAGCGGGATCGCCGGAATTCTGGCCCTGCCCCCGCTCCTCCTCTCCTTTCCCCCTCCCCCGGGGCCCTGCCACCCAGATCCTCCTCTTCCCCTCCTGAGGCCCTGCTCCCTGGCCAGGCCAGAAGCCCGAGCCCAGCTGTTGTGGTGAGCATATTCTCCCCGCACAGAGCTGGCCAAGCCACTTGCCAGAGGCGCCCGACCCCCCTGGCAAAGCCGCTGGCTGGAGCCCCTCTGTCCCCCCAACCAACTTGGCAAGAGCAAACAGGACAAATGCCCAGTTTTGCTAAAAAAGTTGGGATGTCCGGGACAGGGCTTAAAAAAGGGGACTGTCCTGGCCAAAATGGGACATAAGGTTACACTAGGCTGTAGTAAAAGCTGCCCAGGGAGCAGGGCCGGCTCCTGGCACCAGCCTGGCAAGCAGGTGCTTGGGGTGGCCGCTCCGGAGAGGGGCGGCAGGTCCAGCTATTCGGCGGCAATTCGGCGGACGGTCTCTCACTCCCGCTTGGAGCGAAGGACCTCCCGCCGAATTGCCGCCGCAGATCGCGATGGCGGCTTTTTTTTTTTTTTTTTTTTTTGGCTGCTTGGGGCGGCCAAAACCTTGGAGCCGGCCCTGCCAGGGAGCTCTGGACCTTCCACCTGCCCTGAGTGTGTGGCCGGGGGCCCCGAGAGCAGCCCTTAGCCCATGTCCCTGCCCCTCAGAGCACACCACCCAGGGCATGTGGAGGGTCCGGGACTCCCCACAGCAGCCCAGGCTTCCTGCACAACTCTTACCCCAACCCGACTTCTGGACAGCTCAGAGGGCAGGGCCTGGGGGAAGGGGAGGAGCAGGGGGTGGGGTCTGGTGGTGGAGGGGTGGGCAAGGCCTCATGGCGGGGCGGGACCTGGGGGAAGGGAAGGAGCAGGTAGCAGGTGGTGGGGCCCGGTGGTAGGGGGTGGTGTGTGTGTGTGTGTGTGTGTGTGTGTGTGTGTGTGGGCAAATGTTCTTTGTGCCCAAGGCCCCAATAAATGTTAATCTGCCTCTGATTATGCCATCCTCAAGCTAGCTAGAACAGTTTAGCCTACACTGGCTATATGTACTCCTACTCCAGAAGGGGCCTAAATAAGATACTATGTACCAGCCAAGGAGTCTGAGTCTCTGTTTTCAAACCCTGCCTTCCTCCCCGTCCCAACTCACTTGTGGTGCAGGAAGCAACAGAATGGGCTAGACAACAATAGCCACACTCCACCCCATACAACGGAGAGGGCAAGTGGCTAGACCTTTAGGCCACACAGTCTTTCACCAGCCTTTAATTCAGGATTTCGAATTACAAGGCATTGTTTGCCAAATACAATTTCCTGAATTACAGTAAATTGGAGGGCTTTGTTGACAAACTACCACAGTAAAGACCGGGCCCACTTCCACACAATCATTAATGAGGGGAATTTAGTAGCGAGGACTTCGCTCCAATCAGCAGTAGATGCAGCAGATACTGCATCACGCTCAAAGGCCACAGGCATCATCATGGCTCCACTCCTCTGCTTTTCCCATGGAGGTTCAAAATGCCAAAGAAGACCTCTCTTTTGATGAATCCCATCTTTTTAATCAGAAAACAGACAATTCCCTCCATACTCTCGAGGATTTGAGAGCTATATTCTGCTTCTTGGGTATTTACACACCTGGGCTGAAAAATAAATTGTATTGCCTGAACCGACGCAACATTACCGAACCTCCCAGTTTTTCCATCAGAGGCCTTTCAAACCTCCAAGGAAGCGTCAAAAGACCCAAAGATCTTGTCCTCAAGGACCATGCTCGCAGTTTTCCTCCTCTCAGATGCAACCCCCACAGAACAGGTATATTTGAGAAACCACAGAGAGCTGCCGTACAACCACCCCAGCCCCTTTGGGGGTTGTTGAGCACTCTTTTCACCAGCTTGGAATGCAATAACAAGGACTAGTGGGTGCTAAATGTCATCCACTATGGCCATATGATTGAGTTCATCATGCTACCTCATCCACAACAACCCCCTCCCTGATGTCTCCTCCAGAACCACTCTTATGACAGCATCCTCACCCTCACTCATCCTTACTACAAAGAGGGGCAATAGAGTGGGTCCCTCTGGACTATCAAGGGATAGGATTCTATTCAACCTACTTCCTAATACCCAAAAAGGATGGCGGGTGGAGACCAATCCTGAATCTCTGCCAAGTCAATTGCTACATTGCAAACCCACATTTTGTATGGTCACCTTAGCACCCATCATGCCGGACACTTATCTTCTCATAGACATATATCCGGCCCACAGAGAGTTCCTGAGTTTCATTGTAGGCCCTCAGCATTTTCAATACAGGGTCCTGCCATTCAGACTCACCACTGCTCTCAGGGTCTTCACCAACGTTTTCTCCATTGTGGTGGCCTACCTCATGCATGATGGGGTCCTTGTATTCCCTTATCTCAACAACTGACTCCTAGAAGCGCAATCCAGAGACACACAGCCCACATCTGAACCTCCATGTTGCTCAGACTTCTTTCCTCCCTCAAAGTCAGCATCAGTGTCGAAAAATGAACTTTGGATCCAACACAGTCCCTAGGTTTCATAGGGGCCTTGATCAATTCAGTCACAACACAAGCTTACCTACCAATGGACAGATTCCAGACTCTGCAAGAGCTCATAGCCACAGTAGTCAACAGTCTTTCTGTCCCAGCCTGGACTTGCCTATCCCTCCTGGGCCACATAGCCTTGTGCACATACATCACCGCATTTGCTCGTCTCCACCTTCGCTACCTCCAGATTTGGCTCCAGAGTTTACTCACACACGCACTATGTCATGGACTACTCTCCTCCCTCCAGTGGTGGATGGACCCGCAACAGGTCTACATGGGGGTCCCCTTTCTTCCATCTTCCCCAGACAGGACGGTCATTGACTGATAAGTTTTGGAAAGGCATCATGAGAACCTTCCCACCCATACAACCTATCACTCCCCAATGGGATCTCAACTTAGTTCTATTGATACTAATGAAACACCCTTTTAAACTACTGGCTTAATGTTCTATGCCCCTCCTTTCCATGAAAGTTGCTTTCCTTGTGGCTATCATTTTGGCGAGAAGGGTAGGTGAACTTGGGGACATGATGGCAGATCCTCCATTCACCACTTTCCATAAGAATAAAGTCTTCCTGTGCCTGCATCCCAAGTTTCTGCCAAAGGTCGTATCCCAGTTTCACATCAACCAACCCATCCATTTACCTGCTTTCTTCCTGAAGCCTCGCACCTTGGAAGAGGAACAACGCCTTCACTCCCTCAATGTTCACCGGGCTTTGGCTTTCTACCTACAAAGGATGAGACCGATCAGGAAATCCCCCTAGACTGTTTATGGGAATAGCTGTGAGGGTTAAGGGACAATCTGGAATGGATTTTGGTGTGCATTACACTGTACCCCAATCTAGGTCTATGCTGGTTATGTGCTATGTATGTATCTTGTGAACCTTGTAACCGATATTTGTAACCTCTCATAACTCAAGCCTGATGCCAGATGTACAGTACCTTCCTTCTTAACTTGTGTAAATTTGATTTTAAACATTAGCTTTAATAAAATGTTTAAATCTGTTCTTATCAGTTATCAGGACTGCTTCCATCGCTGACATGAGGGTCCATTCCCCAAGAGCCTAGGCATCAACCATGGCCGGCCACCCTCCACATTGTGTCACTTCGGGACAGTGGCCACATGGAGTTCAGTACGTACCTTTACTGCGCTTTACACCTTGGTGCAGGACTTTGCGATGGATGCTTCATTTGGTGCGGTTGTTCTCTGCTCAACCATTCTATCCCCATCCTCAGGTCCTCCTCTGACTTAGGTGCTGCTTGTTAATTACCCTCAGTAGAATACAATAGGGACTATCACTCGAAGAAGAAGAGGAGGTTGCTTACCTGTAACTGGAGGTCCTTTGACATGTGTTGTCCCTGTTTTCCACTTCCCGCTCTGCTGCAGATCTCTTGTATTCGCAGTGGAGAAGGAAATGGAGATGCGGTCGGTCTGTCCCACCCTTCTAGCCTCGGATGAAACAGTCAGGTGAGCCAAGAGTGCATGCATGGACCAAAGGACACTATTACTTTCAAAATCTCTGGCCTGCCTGGATGCATGGTGTGCATGCGTAAACCCTCAGTGGAATACAGTTAGGGACCACACATTTTGAAGCACCTCCAGTTACAGGTAAGTAACCTAATTTTATTACCTCTTGGGCAGTGTGGGAGAGGGGGGACCTGCTGGTGAAAATTGTTTTCATCAATGGTTCGGCTTTTTTGTGTACACAAGACCATCACCACCAATATGTATATTTCCTTACTGTCATTTACCACAAAGATCCTAAAGTGTGCTAACATTGTCGCATTTCCTGTAGTTGCCACCCAACCTAGTATTTGTGGAAACATCTGAATTTTCCCAATAAAATCACACGTCCTACAAATGGTGCACACAGGCCTAAATTTACAGCCATTTGGCTCCATGCAGATTGATCAGTATTGGGAGGCATAACTGTATTATCAAAAGACATTTTTAGGATCAGTTCTTTACACTGTTTTCAGGGCATGGACTGTTTCCCCATATAGACAGGGCCATAGGAAAATCACAATGCTCAGTCAAGCAATTATACCTAGAGCTGTAAACTAACAGATTAAGATTGATCAAGCAATGCATACCTAAATTGTGCAAAAAACATACAATTTTATTCAGTTTTCAGTTGTGTGCATTATACATTTTCACTTGCAACTATTGGATATTACCCTGTTGTGGGGGTATCATCAGTGGGAATAAAGTTGGCTCTATGCCACTGTCAGTATAAGTGTCCATACAGGGCCATGGTGAAATGGAAAAGAGCAGGGAGGAGATATGGCCTGCTTTAAGATGTTACAGGTAGCAGATCGGTCTTGCTTGGTGAATTGTGAAGTCGCCAGAAGGCCAGGGCACAAATCAGCTGCTTGCAGAGAATTTTTAGCGCCAAGCTTTCTTGAATATAACAATGTATGAGTAAGATGCTTACAAAGAGTAGACATTTGGAGAAAAAAAAAGGTATTCCTGTCAGACTTTATGAGAGATGTAACTATTTTTGCCTGACTGAAATGAATGTGTGCGCTCTACCAAGGTGAGGTACGTCTAAGAACTCTAAAGAAAGGTTTCTAGGTGCATTATAAAATATATGATTAAAAAGTATATTGTGTGAGGTAGGAACTGTGGACATTAAGCACTACTACAAGCTGCAGGTCTTCTGGAAAAGCAGTTGCCCCTAGTTTCTGTTTGCTTTCAAATCAGTAATTGTCTTGTCCACTGGAGAAACTAGATACAAATAAGATAATTGAATACCTTAGCAGTTGGCTCCAATTGCTTTCCTGACATAAGGGAGAAAAGACAGATAGCTCACGTAGAAACTACAGTCTGAGATTAGAAATAAAGGCAGAGACAGAATTTTCTGCCATAATTGTCAGCGAAACTGGCAGTATGTCTGATTCATTTTTGGGGAAGAGAGAGAAAATATGGTGGTGTGAAGAGTTCTTCCTTCTAGCCATCTGAAATGAGAATTGCATGTGTTTCTTTTAAATAAAATTTCTTTGTACAGTATTTTATGTTATTCCTCACTGTAAATTGGAAATATAGCTGCTACCAAATAATTTAGCTAGTAGTGGAACTACTGAATAAATCATGAAATCAGTAGGTGAAGTAAATAATAGCAGTCATGGTGAGAATTGTAATTGAGTGATGACAGCAGTTGATCCCCTTGCCTTATTCTGAAAATTCTTCTGCTAAAGGGAAAGTGCCTATCACCCTGACCATAATAAATGAGAGTTGCAGTGAATTAAAATGTTAATGAATCCAGTAAAGATGACCACATTTCATTATAAATATATCTGATTTTTATCCCTTTGTTCTTTGTCTTCCATTTAATTTTGAATGTATTTTCATTATAATTATGACCAATACAAAAGGGAAGTTGCTTGGGAACTGGGTGGCTCAGAGTAAGAGGCTATGGAACCTGTAACTTTTGTGAACTGTGTATACATAGAAACTGCACCAATTTTAACTCAACACATTTCTAAATTAATTTAAGTTGGTTAGACTTTCTTAAATCAGTTTGAGTGGTTGATAGGCTTGTAAGTTCAATCCTTGAGGGGGCCACTTAGGGATCTGGGGCAAAATCAGTACTTGGTCCTGCTAGTGAAGGCAGTGGGCTGGACTTGATGACCTTTCAAGGTCCCTTCCAGTTCTAGGAGATAGGATATCTCCATTAATTTAATTTAATATCAATTTCACTTAAATTGGATTATACTAAACAATGTTAGTCACACTCAAACTTATTTAAGGCCTTGATTTTGCAAAGATTTAAGCACATACTTAACTTCAGGCCATTGAGTAGTTTCACTGAATTCGATGGGAATATTCATATGGTACTGTTAAGTGCATGCATTTAATTAAATGCAATTTCTGTGTGTAGACTGGGGCTATGTCACTGGTCCAGGCCATACCAGTAGTAAATGATGGCTGTTCTGATGGCTGTTAAAAATTTTAACGAAAAAAGAAAATTGAAACATCAGATTTAAATTTTAAAAACTCCAATTTCTTATTTTCTTTTAATTAAATAAAAGTGATTTTTCCATTCTCCTTGTGGAGCGCCTTTGAGGGAGGGTTCAGGAAATGGAGTGGGAGGGAGAACACAGTTTGGATAGCGATCCAGAGTAAAATCTACCCCAAAAAAGTACAGCTATATTTTCATTTATAATTCCTAGTATTAAATGGAACATCTCCAGCATAAAACCAGAGATCTTTGTAGCCATCTTTTCTCTCTGTAGGTCAGAGCAGACCAGGATCAGATAAAAAACAAGGCACAAGATCTCCCAGCAATTCAGTCCCCCCTTCTCGTGCTCCATTTCCAATATCTGTTTCATTATCTTTTTTAATCTATTCTGGCAAGTGGCTAGTCATAAGAGTCTTAATATATATGCAATAACTTGATCTGATCCCTGGAACTTGCCTAGGAAAATGACTGAAGTGGAGATATTTTTATTAATAGAGTTTAACTCACTAAAACTCTTCTGTGCTATGCTATTGGACTCAGTTCTGCAAATACAAGATATTTGGTTCCTTAGACTGACGCTTCTTGAATTGGCGCCATAACTATATTTTTATTTCTCTGATCAGATAGGATCACACTTGATCATTATTCAGCGTGATTTCTCTCAGATACTGGCTTTGCATGTGGAGATCCTGTAACAGTGTTCAGGAATATTGGATTAGACCTCTCATTCCTTGCCAAATTGTGAATATTGTTTGCTCTTTATTTTTCCACATTCTGTGCATGGTAGTTAGTGAACTTAACATAAAATTCCTCTGGAAGTAACCAACTTCTACCATTTTTTTTATGTTGTCCTTTTGATTTTCAGCTGTCTATTCCAAGTTAATTACTATTACTATCCAACAAAGTT
Source organism: Emys orbicularis (assembly GCF_028017835.1). Taxonomy (NCBI): domain Eukaryota; kingdom Metazoa; phylum Chordata; order Testudines; family Emydidae; genus Emys; species Emys orbicularis. Next base: position 67,608,600 of record NC_088686.1, on the reverse strand, counting down.
AGTTGTTATTACAGCTGTTAGTTATTGTATTGTCTACTTAATATGTATGGAGTAATGTAGATTTTTTTTTTGTATTTGTATTGTTTTGGCAGGCATCTCCAGGTGGTACTGTTATACACGGTTTTCCAAGTCTCTTCTTTGTGTAGGAGCATGTCTTTAATTTTAGAAGAAATGCTAGTATTAGTTTTTGGTTATACAAGGTCCTGGGGAGAGGGAGTTGTGTGAGAAGCTGGAGAGTTTGCTTTTAGTCTTGGTCTCTGATTAGAGTCGATCCTTGAAGCAGAATTGCCCCCTGGGAGCTGGACATTGGAGTTGGGCTCAGATTCTGGAAAGATGTGATTGCTTGAATGCTGTTTGATCATCTCTGTTCCAGGACTGGTGTATACATGTAAACAAAACGAGTTACATTTAGAATATACCCATCACTGATTTCTCCTCCATGGGGAAGCTGACCTGCAAGGACCCAGAATTATGGTACCATTTGGCAGAGGGACAACACTAGTGTGAGAATAGGACACTGATCTTGAAAGAAGGGACAACAGTCTTTAGTGATTTTGTACAAATCTTTAAATCAATGAAACAACTCACATGCTTAAAGTTAAGTATGTGGATCAAGGCTTGGCTGGTAATTTAGAAAATGCCTGTGGTCAAGGGGTTAAAACTGCTTTATTTTGTTTCTGTCGACATGTTTCATTTAGGGTATAACATTTATTTTTTATGTCTCTAATGGACGGTCACTTTCTTTAGATTTGTGTCAGCTACTGTAAACTTACTTTCAGGATTACATGGGGCCCATGCTAACTATAATAATGCATGGTTGTCAGAATCAATTAGAATGCTCTCATGTTAGCTTCTCTAGTAGTCCTTTAAGATGACCATACTGTCTGGGCATTACTGGCTCCAGCACTAGATTTAGCTTAAGCCCCTAAAGAGATTTCTAAGAGCAATTTTTTGACCCTTTAAATAAAAATGGATTCTGCTGATACCTTTTAAAATGAATATATGTATCTTCTATTCCTCAGTGTTATGCTTCTTAGATTTGACAACTGCTACCCAGAAAACTAGTGTAGCTGCTGTCACACCTTTGATCATATTACAATAAAAGAGCATGAAACTGATAATTTAAAAAAAGAGACCTCATTTGTTAATGTGATTTTGCGGAATGTAATTTTGTAGCTAATGGGGATTTGTTTAAAATAACCGCTTTGTTTATTGAGCATTACTTCACTGTAAAGATGGGCCTGAGCAACAAAGCTCAAATACAGATCCAGATTTTCCCAAGGGTTAGAGCTGTCTGGGATGGTGGGGGTATTGTATTACCCCATTTTAAAAGTGGCTCTGAGTCTGGAACTTTGGATCTGTACTTTGCAAAATCTGGGAGTTCAGATCTGGTGTCTTGATTTGAATCCATATCTATTTCACACTTCTACATACATATATGTATGCTAAAAGTTATGTGTGTGCATATAATGTGTGTATGTTATTAATATTATCATCACTTGTTTATGGTAGTGCCCACAGTGTGCTAGATGCGGTCCATACAGACAAGAAGGAACGTGATATATATACTGTACATGTAATAACCACATCATATTTACCCTTTTTGGTGCTTGTCCACAAGGTATAGAATTTCTTTAGTAGCAAGATTTGATTTGTGGGAACATCTTATTTTAAATTCCCTTGTTAGTTGTGTTAATCTATGGCAATAGTCAAAAGTTCTGTGAATTACTGTATTTAGTGATACTTATTTCCTATCTCTATAGTACCTTATTGTAACTGACTTGTCACTGGTTGAAATTTCAGGTGATTTTTTCCTGCAGTTTTCCAGAATGTTCTCCACTCTTTTTTTAACTGTTTTTCAACTAGCTTGTATTTGTAGCTATATAAACTATTAATAATACAATGAGAAGAGTTAATTGGCATCATAAAACAGTCACAAAGTTGTTAAGCCATTGACAATATATTTTACCGTTAATGCGAAGTGGCATAGTGGGTTAGGCTTATTAGTCTTTCCCCTCTATGGATGTGGGATGAAATTCTAGAGGTGAAATGCCAGTGGACTAGCCCTCTATGCCATTGGCTGGGACATACTGGCAAGCGGAAGTGCGTAAAGACTTGCTGTGCCAATGCTCCAACAGTACCTAATCGGGGATAAATTGAAGACTTCATTCTTCAAGATTGTTGAGCTGGCATTTTTCATGAGCATGAACTTTTAAGCTTTTTTTATATACCTATTTTTAAAAAGCATTACAAGAAAGGGATGTGCAAATCAGATGTAACTGGAAGAGGTAAGCAAAACTGAACTGAATATCAACTCCCTAGCAAATGGAATCTTTAAACAGTTTTTTTCCTTCCCTTTTCTGGAATGGGTTCTTCTGGGAAGAACACTTCCACTTAACAGCATTAACATTGAAGAGACAGATAGCAAACTTATTTTTCCCCATTTTGATTGTTGCATTTAACATTTTTTAATGCAATATGTTCTTTTAGTTGAACTACTTTATAAAAAATTTAAGAGACAGTGGGGTTGCATACCCTTGTGGAGAGCTATATTGAAAATATGGCTCTTTTGATGGTGGTAAACAGGGTTGCTAGTAATGCAAACCACACTGCTTTGCATTCTCTTTGCCACACTTTTTTAGATCTAATCTTTCTTGTGATACATTGCATGGCAAACAGTTAAATCATGCATGAAATGACCTGCTACACTGTATTATGTGGTGCAATATAACACACACAAGAATCTTTTGTGGGTCTTTAATGTGTTTATGGAGCATTTGCTAATCATTAGGTGAGACTGTCCAGCCTGAGTTGCTTTTGTTAATGTGTATAAACTTAGTGACCACAAACATAAAGGTGTGGGGTATATTGGGTACAGTTTTGCCCATCAGTTCTCTAGGAAGCCAGTATTTGTGATCCTGTGCTCTTTAATGCAACATTCTTCTCAAGAACATCAGTGCCAAATGGCTGGGTTTCATAGTGGGAATATTTTATTAACTATTTTCTGAATAGCTCCAAATTAACATCTGGGTTATTGTGTGGGAAACTGGAAACGTATTAATGAAAATTTGCAACTTTGTAAGGAGAAACTTTTGTCCAGTGCTACCAGATTTCACAAATTTCACAGAGCAGATATTGCAACCCATTATTATGAATTCTTACCTAATTTTGCCTATGACTGTTGCCTGCATTTTACAGCATGTTGTTGAATCTACATGTTGAAAACAGAGGTCTGCAGTGTAAAAAGTCAAAAATGATCCTTGATTTCACTAAGAAGAAGTTTCAGCCCTGCAGTCTCTGAAGAGAGACTAAGACCCAGAGATGCCCTCAGATGTGCCATATATATCTGAGGGCAAAATTAGGCCCTGAGATTTTAAATAGAGAATATATCCATTTTTAAAGTGAGTGATGCTTTGTTTTCAAAACTTTTCCATATTCAGAAACTGGTCCTTTATACAGTATAGCTTTTGTCCCATTGCTGTAGAGTGTTGCTTTCTGTTAAAGACTTACAAGTTGGGTATACATTTTGTATTCCTTTAAAAAGCAGGAGTGGGGAACCAGACAGTCACATGAGAGCCCATTTGGGTGGTGACACCATGAAATTTTCCAATCATCTTTGCCATAATAATACAAATCTCTAGTTTGGGTATCCATCAGCTCCTCCCCCTCCATCTTTCCTCTCCACCTGCTCACTACCAGGTATAACTTATGCTTTTTTTTTTTTTTTTTTTTTAACAAGGGAACTTAGCAATAGCTGCTTGCTGAGTCATTTATATTCTTCCCTTCCACAGTAAGTGCAGCCTGCTTTGTCTCACCTGCCCAGTGTCACTGAAAATCATTCTTTCTGTTCTCTGTCACGCTGTGGCTACTTCCAGCCTGCTCCATGGAAAGTCTCCTTTCCAGATGGCAGTGTAGCTGGAAAAGGAGGTCGTTGCCAGGGCTGGGATTGCCTTTTGCTGACTGTGTCTTGGTTGAGGCAGGCAGAGTAGGGTTTTTGCAATTCTGTATTTCCAGCTGTGTGAAGGATACTGGACAGCAGCTTCCAGAACATTTGCTTAAGTTTTAGTATGGGAATTTGCTGGTAGAAGTCTGGGTGTTTGGGATTTTTTAAATTGTGGGGGTATATTTTGTAATTGGATCCTAATTTTTGTGAAGACTTGGGAACACAGGACTTGCTCTACCAGAACAGATCCTGGACCCACGTAGTCCGGGATCTTATCTCCAGAAGTGCCCTAGGCCTGAACCCCCACCACAAATAATGCACTGGGCAAAGTGGACATTGGAAAGAGACATTTCATCTTGATTCCAGGTTGCGAATAGGCTGTTGGAGATTGGGATTTCCATGTATAAAATGGACAACTGGAAAGCACTAGTCAGAGCTGTGACCAAATTACATATTAATCATGGAGATGCAGAGAGAGTAGAATGTCCACCATAATATTGGCAAATAGTCTCCTGTTTTGGGTAGCCGTGCTGACCTTGCAGGTCGCAAAAACAGGATTGGAGATATGTGCTGCTTCAGTTAAATGTGGTACTTGGATCTGGGAAGTGAGAGTCTGGAATTTAATGATGCTTGTTATGTTCTTGAAAACATCTTCATTTTAGGTGACATTCTGTTCAGTTTTGCATCAAAATAGCTATGGCTCATTAACTAGAGTAGAGTATGCATCTTCGTTGAATTAATCTGAAGTGGTAGTTGACCGGTAATTCAGGAATCAGTGGTACACAAACTTCCCTGTTCTGTAACTAGTTGGCTATTCTCACTACCCTCTCCATTGATTCAGTCATAGAATTTCAAAATAAAATTAAGTCTTGTAAAATACTGTTACAAAACCCTAAATCTTACAAAACTGGCTTGTTGGGTCTCATTACAAACGTGAGACTCAGCCCAGGTTTGCTGAAGGATTTAAGATTCCTGAAGCTTTTTCAATGAGATGGAGCTCATTTACAGTTCCAGCACAAATTCAGGTGAAAATCCTTGGTTTCTGCAGCATTTCATTTTGTATATTGGGGATTGGTTCAAAGTGAGCACTCAAAGTGATACTCAGGGCAGCAAACACCACACAGAGTGAAACTGATGGGAAAGGCTGGTGAACTGAAACTGCTTTGGCCAGCTTTTATTTCTGACAGTTGCTATTTCAGAATGTTTGTATGTATAGGCTTATTTTAGATGAGTTTGGTACAGAAGCTGTTTCTCTGTGGCACAGCTCAGCATCTTCATGCTCTTGGTTATTAGATTAATGGGTCTTACCCTGGTATTCTGCTATATAGTGAATGAAAGTGTGTGTGGGGATGGGGGAAATTCTTTTATGAATGTACAGAATTCACCCCTTCTGAAACAGCCCCCTTATCTGCGTTTCTGTCAGGCAGGTCTGCTGAATTCTAATTTTTAGTCGTCATTGTATAAGCTAATGTAGTCTGAAGACCTGGCTGTTTTTACGTTAGGTGCAGTGATGCAACAGAAAAGAAAATCTTTCTTGTTACCAAGGCAACTTGCGCGTCTAAAAATTTCTGTAGTGAGGCTGCAGACTTCCGTCAATCCCTGCAATAGATCACTCTATTAAAAGCTTTTCTAAACTGAGTTCTCTCTCTCTACCCCCCTCCCACCCACACAGCCTGTAAAGAACTGATTTGTGAAAGAACAATTTTTCAGCTAAATCTACTTTTTCCCCGCTTCAGATTCCAACCTGTGGTTTAATTTTGCTTTTCATCATAAATTCTTATTCTCTTATTAAACTGCAGTTAATTCTTGTAGAGCTTTCCTAGATCAACTGTCTGCATCTAGTCAAGGAATAGTATTGGTCAAAAATAATTAAAATGAAGGTAGTAGGTGGTCTGCATAAAATGACCTGGGGGTCTTAGTCCTGTTACTAGCTGATAAGTATCCACATCACATCACCATCACGTTTGGCACTAACTGGCTCTCTGAGAAGAGAGGTTAAGGACTTAAAGGATATAGAGATTGCACTTTCCTCTCATCCCTATAGATAGTTCCTTCAGGTCAGATTAAGGTACATTTGGGAGGCAGCGTGGAGGAAGCTTGACCTGGTTGTGGCAGTGCTATACAGTACCTGATCTGGGCACAAAGAGAGGGCTGTATTACCAGTGCTGTCAATTTTCACATCTTTCATTGACATTCTAATTCACTTGGGGGGGAAATGGAATGGAAATAAATGAAATAGTGAATAGGAAAAAAAGATGAGCAACAATACCAAAATATGAACTGGAGCAATAGAACACAATGTTTCAGGGAATTATAGTTTGAGTGGGGAAACTGTGCACGCACGTGTGTGTGGAGAGAGATTTTATTCTGAATACGGCCCAGAAGCCCACCGTTGCTTCTTGGATACGTACAGTACAGTAGCAGTTACAGTACCTTGCTGAAATGTAGCCTGACATCATAGCTCATTGGTAATTGTGACAGTTTAGTTTACTGTACACTGTAGGATTCAATAAGTAGCCAGTTAATCTGTCTTCTTGTGCTTTCCACTGCATAATCATGCTCACTTGTTTAAAAAACTGTATGCACACAGACTTGGCTTATCTTAAATGAAGTTTGGGAAGTCTCTAGACTATGTCAAACCATCTGGTTGGGTTGTTGTTGTTTTTTAAAGAGCGGGAGGTGGTAGCCCTGTCTGTCTCTGTCTGTTGTCACTTGTTTTAAACTTGGATTGTAAGCTCCCTGGGGCAGCTTTTTGTTCTTTCTGTACCGTTCCTAGCACAACTGGGTCCTGGTCCAGGAACAGGGCTCCTAGGCACTACAGTAGTACACTGTGGTAATTACTATTACTACTATTACTAATAAAGATGATGACAACAATAGGGAACCTGAATCAACAGAGGGTAATCTGAGGGTCCAAAGCCAAGTAATCATAAAGTGTGCTTTTTTAAAAACAAACAAACAAAAAAGCTGATATGCAGAGCTTGGATGTAAATGTACTTTCAAGAATTAATGGAAAACTAAATGTTCATAGGTTCCATATTAGAAAAATTAAATGTTTTGTGTAATTTGCAGAAAGCTTGGGAAGCTTTTTGATTAGGGCAGTCTTCTTGTAAGTGGTGTAAGATCTTTAAAATTGATTCCCTGCATCTACATAACTGCTCAGTTCATGTGAAATGCATAGAAGCAGAAAATGTGTCCCCTTCGCTATAAGACACGTATGTTACTAGATTGTACTGTAAAATGCCACATGAGGAGACCCCAAGTTTGCTACCTTGTTTAAAACCATTCACACAGCCCCCCAAACAGGAGTTCAATTTTAGTAATTTTTAAAGTGTTCTCCAACTTGCGGGCCAAACATGGCCATAAACCTTAGGTCAGACTATATTAATACTAAAAATGGTTGACAATTTTCTGTTGGAGTGATTTTTCTGATGACAAATGCAGTTTCCGCAAAATTAAAATTTTTCCATAGAAAAACTTTGATTACCTTCCCCCCAAATGTCAATTTTCCGTCAGAAAAACTAAAGTAAAATATTTTATTTCAGGTTGGCTGGACCTGAATCAGAATATTTGGGTTTCTTGAAATGACCCAAAATGCTCCATTTAATTATTTTGATATTAAACTACATTTCCCTATTGTTCCTATTCCCTCAATGAGAGTTTAGTTCTGCCCCATTCTTCCCTGTGGGTCAGGCTCCTTGGAGGACTACATCTCCTCTAAAGAACCCAGTCATGTGACTCTCAGGCACAAACTGTTTCATTTTGATCCAAAAAATTGACATGTATTAACTGGAAATTTAAGGAATTTCCATCCTGTGGAAAATTTCAGCTTCTCATCCTGACTTGAGACAAAAACAAATATCTTGATTTTCCACAGGATAGAAATTCCATTTTCCAAACAGCTCTAAATAATACACCTACAGTGGAAAAACAGTGGCAATTACAGTCTCAAGAAAATGTTTTTGAAATGCATGCAGGAAGCTAACTGAATAAGAGTCTATATACTGGCTTCCAGGGGACTCGGAATAAAACACATTTGTGGACCCAGTCACAGTGGACCATGCTGGTAGAAAACTAGACTACAGCTGGTTGAAAATTTTCCATCAAAGCTATTTTTCAAAGGAAAATTGGATTTTTAACTAAGAATTGTTGTGAATTGTCTGCTTACTGCAGAAAGTCAGCGCTTCATTGAAAAACTTGAACAATCTGAAAAACAAAAATTTGGATCCAAAATCCAAAAATTTTGATTTGGAGATGCTGCTGCTGTGCCTCATGCTCCCATTCTCCTCTGTTCCAGTCTCCCCTGCCAGACTACATCTTTCATGATGCACTGCAGCAGTTCAGCAAGAAGGGTGACAGTTGTGCATGCTCATCTTACTGATGGGTAAATAGAGGCCTAGAAATTCTAAGGGATGTGACCATGGTCACACAAGAAGCTAATGGCAGAACTGGGACTAGAACTGAAGTCTCCTATCTCCCAGCCTCTCTTGCTACATAGGAGACAAGACTGCCTTTCCTAATAGCTCTCCTAGAAGATAATAGCTAGCTAGAAGATAATGAAGTGATAAGTAACAGTCAGCATGGATTTGTCATGAACAAATAGCTTTCTTTGACAGGGTAACAAGCCTTGTGGATAGGGGGTAGCAGTAGATATGGTGTTGGCTTTAGTAAGGCTTTTGATACTGCCGTCTCATAAACAAATGAGGGAAATACAGCCTAGATGGAGCTACTATAAGGTGGGTGCATAACTACTCTCTGGGAATGGTTTTCCAATCAGTTATAAATGGTTCACAGTCATGCTGGAAGGGCATAATGAGTGGGGTCCTGCAGGGATCAGTTCTGGGTCCGGTTCTGTTCAATAGCTTCAGCAATTATTTAGATAATGGCATAGAGAGTACACTTATAAAGTTTGTGGACAATGCCAAGCTAGGGGTTGGGGGGATTTGCAAGTGCTTTGGAGGATAGGATTAAAATTCAAAATGATCTGGACAAACTGCAGAAATGGTTTGAAGTAAATAGGATGAAATTCAATAAGGACAAAATGCAAAGTACTCCACTTAGGAAGGAACAATCAGTTGCACACATACAAAATGGGAAATGACTGCCTAGGAGGGATTACTGCAGAAAGGGATCTGAGTGTCATAGTGGATCACAAGCTAAATATGAGTCAACGGTGTAACACTGTTGCAAAAAAAGCAACCATCATTCTGGGAAGTATTAGCAGGAGTGTTGTAAGCAAGACACAAGAAGTAATTTTTTCACTCTACTCTGTGCTGATCATGTCTCAGCTGGAGTATTGTATCTAGTTCTGGGTGCCACATTTCAGGAAAGATGGGTCAAATTGGAGAAAGTTCAGAGAAGAACAACAAAAATGAATAGAGGTTTAGAAAACATGACCTATGAGGGAAGAGTGGGAAAAAAATGGGTTTGTTTAGTCTGGAGAAGAGAAGACTGAGAGGGGACATAAGTTTTCAAGTATATAAAAGGTTGTTACAAAGAGGAGGGGAAAAAATTGTTCTCCTTAATCTCTGAGACTAGGACAAGAAGCAATGGACTTCAATTGCAGCATAGCTTGGACGTTGGGAAAAACTTTTTGTCAGGGTAGTTAAGCATTGTAATAAATTGCCTAGGGAGATTGTGGAATCTTTTAAGAGCAGGTTAGACCGTAGGCGCTAACTCCATGGGTGCTCCAGGGCTGGAGCACCCACAGAAAAAAATTAGTGGATGCTTAGCACCCACTGGCAACCAGCTCCCTCCTTACCCCCCCTTCCCAGCACCTCCTGCCCACTGTAATCGGCTGTTCCGTGGCATGCAGGAGGTGCTGAGGGGGAGGGGGCAGAACTGGGTGGGAAGAGATGGGGCAGAGATGGGGTAGGGGCAGGGCCTGGGGCAGAGCCGGGAGTTGAGCCCCCTGGGGCCCAGAGGAAGCTGGCGCCTGTGGGTTAGACAAATACTTATCAGGGATGGTCTAGATCAGGGGTCGGCAACGTTTGGCACGCGGCTCGTCAGGGTAAGCACCCTAGCGGGCCGGGCCAGTTTATTTACCTGCTGACGCGGCAGGTTCAGCCGATCGCGGCCCCCACTCGCCGCGGTTCGCCGTCTCGGGCCAATGGGGGCGGCGGGAAGTGGCGCGGGGCGAGGGATGTGCTGGCCGCGGCTTCCCGCCGCCCCCATTGGCCCGGGACGGCGAACCGCAGCCAGTGGGGGCCACGATCGGCCGAACCTGCCGCGTCAGCAGGTAAATAAACTGGCCCGGCCCGCTAGGGTGCTTACCCTGGCGAGCCGCGTGCCGAACGTTGCCGACCCCTGGTCTAGATAGTACTTAGTCCTGCCGTGAGTGCAGGGGACTGGTCTAGATGACCTCTCAAGGTCCCTTCCAGTCCTATGATTATATGATTCTATCCCTCCATCTGACACTTAAGCCCAGAGAGCCTGTTCTTTGGATAACAAAATTTACATATTGTAAAACTACAGGAACATTTGCAGCACTACTTAAATAATGCCTGATGCATTTGTAGATATTGATACACTCGGATTCTATTCAGTCTGGATGTGCATAAGTTCTAAAAGAAGCTACCAGTCTCAAGGTCAAAATCGTTTGCATTGTTTCATCCTCCCAGAGGACATAAGTACAGAGCAAAGAGTTGTTCTGAAACACATTAGGCACTGGGGAACCTGTCTTGTCCAGCTGATCAGAACACGCTGCTTTTAATCAGTGGTTAGTCCTGAAATCTACAAAGAAATAGAAATTAAGACAGGACAAGATCCATCCATGCACCTGCCCTCAGCAATCATGAGAAATCAATCATGTGGTCCTAACAGGACTCCTATCAGTGGTCCTCTGCAATATGTTTTGTTGTTGCTGTTTTCATTTAACAGGATTTCTAAAGATTGTTTGGAGGTGGGGATTATATCTTTTGTCCTCACATATCATTCTCTATGTAAAAGGATAAATGGACACAAATCAGACATCAGGAATGGTAACATACAAAAGCCAGTAGGAAAACACTTCAATCTCCCTGGACACTCAATAACAGATTTAAAAGGAGCCATTATTCAACTAAAAAAACTTCAAAAACAGACTTCAAAAAGAAACTGCTGAGCTACAATTCATTTGCAAACTTAACACCATCAATTTGGGCTTGAATAGGGACTGGGAGAGGCTGGCCCACTACAAAAATAATTTTTCCTCTCTCGGTACTGACACCTCCTCATCAATTATTGGGAGTGGACCACATCCACCCTGACCTAATTGGCCTTCAACGTTGGTTCTCCACTTGTAAGGTAATTCCCCTCTCTGTAATTTTCACTCCATGCATCTGAAGAAGTGGTTTTTTTTACCCATGAAAGCTTATGCCCCAATAAATCTGTTAGTCTTTAAGGTGCCACTGGACTCCTCGTTATCCTCTAGCTGGAGAACTCAAAGTGCTTTTCAGACATTGAATTAAGTTTCACCACTCCTTTGTGTGGTAGTTCAGTATTATCTCCATTGTGCAGATGGGAAAACCGATACAAAGATGCATTAAGTGGCTTGTTGCTCAAGGTTCTTGCACCTTTAGTTCTCCAGCAAAACTGGGAATAGAACCCGTCTGCTGACTCCCAGCTTTGTGTCTTGAGGAGAAGATACATGAGCACTTCTTTAGACTCCTCTCTCTATGTCTGAGCAGAGCAGCAAGATGAAATTGACAAGATCTTTAAAGCAGGAAACCTTTCAGAAATCTTCACAAGTGAACATTTCTGGTCCATGCACACATGGCGCTGTGTGCAGGGGTTGGAGAGTGAAGAGGGCGGGCAAAATGCTAGGATTTGGGTATGTCTAGTGGAAAATTGTGGTACTGGCGCTTGGGATTGAGAAACACTGATTTTTAAGAGTGGTAGCCGTGTTAGTCTGTATCAGCAAAAACAACGAGGAGTCCTTGTGGCACCTTAGAGACTAACACATTTATTTGGGCATAAGTTTTCGTACCCACTTCACACATCTGATGAAGTGGGTTCTAGCCCACAAAAGCTTATGCCCAAATAAATGTGTTAGTCTCTAAGGTGCCACAAGGACTCCTCATTATTTTTACTGATTTTTAATTTACACTTCAATCCAATTGAGAAGGTAAAACATACTTGATAATCCAGTTATCACCACATTAGCTCATAGAGGTTGATCCTTCCCCATGCCATCAAACTCCAGTCAGCATTCATGAGAATTCTCAGTTTAGAAGGCAAAACAGTATAAACTGCATACCTTATTGTGTCTATTCAATGTAAGGTGTGTTTTTTCCTTTCTAGGTTTAATATTAGTGCTGCTGAGTAATACTTACAGAACATTCTGCCATTGGTTAGCATGTGATATGAATTGCTAAGATTCAGGCAGTTGCTGCAGGGAATCAGACTGGCACATATGGATCATTTAGAAAGAAGCAGATATCACCCACATGTCTCCAGAAAGTGGTTGGAGGTAGAGGGAGAGAGGAGAAGTGCAGATTAAGAGGCTGGGACAAAAGGACTGGTTCCATTACAAGCTTACTGGAAGGAATTGGCAAAATTAGACTCTGGTGATCTCTGAATTGAACTCACTAGATAGTCATTACTAAGTACTGATATATGTTCAACAAGGCAGCGTCGTGAAGCTGAAAACTAGCAACCATGACTGGGCCTTGGCAGGTGAGACAACTTTTAATTTATTTCTGATTTATCTCCCTTCCTCATCACCCTGCACATGCTGCAGTCAGCTTCTCCATTTCTGACTCAACACAAACCTAGGTGATTCTGTCCGTATGCTTTAATTCAAGTATGCCATGTGCTAGTGGCCTCCTTTGCTGTGGTATGGGGAGAAAGCAAGCAAGTTCACAGCAGAGTTAAACATCATTTACTATTGAATGTGGGGTGTTAGATTTTGAGACAATTAGATGACAACGCTGGAGTGGCAATGAGATGCAGCCCTGAAATTACCTTGGTAGTGATGTCTATTTCTCTGGACACTGACCGGACCATATGATCACAGAATTTATTTTAAATTCTGGAACATTTTGGAAATTCCATTAAAATGGAGAGAGGAAAATCAAGATAAATCTGATTTTGTTTTTTATAGCTCTGGCTCCCCATTCGCTTAAACTGTTTTACTAATCACATGTAAGTGAGTCTTATTCATACAAAGAGACGCTTCATAGATGAGGATACACAGTGCAGGTTCATCATTCTCTTGTCCCACAATGTTGGAATCCAGGAAATCACTCTTCAAAATCAGATTGATGGTGATTGTTAATTGCATTTATTATAACAAGCAGACAAAGATGGCACTGTAGTAACGTGTATGGGAAAAGAGACTGCTGTCCAACCTCACCCCAGAATAGTGGTATTCAGCATAGCTGGGCTTGAAACTCAAGCTCTTCCTGCTTTTTTGCTAGTGGAAGTGCTGAGAATGGAACGGGAGAAGGTCTAATGAATATTCATAAGTCCCTTTATATTGGATGGATAAAGGAGTGGATTTGGAATTTGGTACATGAGAATACAACAGTATATTGCAAACTATTACATTCAGAATCCTCTTTGTGTTGATAGTCATATGCTCCTAGAGCCTCAAAGCACTTTGCAAATGCTGTGAAAGTGTGCTGATGTGAAGTGCAGCTATCTTAGGACAGAGGGACCATAAAGAGGGGTGGTTGGAGTCATATGACAGCTTCCAGTTATGAGAAAAACTATGTCTGTGTGGTTTGTTATACACACATTGTGTGGCTGAAATTGTCAGCTTATACATTAATTTTCCATTGGTTTCTCAAGAAGCCAGTAATCCCTTGTCCCCTGGATAAGTGAAAATTCCCCTTACTACTACAAAGGAGTGAACAGCTAAAAGAAATATCAATGACCACATAATGGGGAAAAAATTGCCTCCTCTTATCATGATTTTTGCTTGGCAGAAGCCAGTTCAATGAAGCTCATGCACTTTGGATTAAGAAATATGATTATCATTTGCTTGTACTGTTTTCTGCCTCCCACATGGATGAGATGAAATATCCAGGGATTCATTTTTGCTACTTTCCAGATAGAAGGGAACTCTAATGAAAGGCAGGAACTGAAGAGAGCCATTAGCAGTTACGAATAGGCAATGCTTTGCAAAGTTAGGATGATACAGTGTAATAAAAATGGCCTTCACACTTGATACTCCTTTTGTTTTTCTGCATGTCTGATGCTGTAGTGAGCTTTTTTTTTTCTTCTTATGACTGTCACCTACTTCCTGAAACATTTCCAAAGATGAGCATGAACCAAAACCTTGGATGCAAACATCTGCAAACTTTGGAAGGTTTCGAAATAGAAACCCTGAAATAGGGCTTTTGCAAAAAAACAACAATAATAATTTCTGTGTAATGGATCAAACAAACACTTGCCAAGCAAACTCATCGGAATTTTGGGGTTTGAAATGTGAATGTAGTTTTGGGCCCATAATTCTATTTTCTCTCCCTCAATGATGGCAAGTATTTTCTTTTTAATTAACCCCCCCCCAACAACAACAACAAAAACCACAGGCAGCAGGGTTAGTTGAACAGGGCATGGGACCGAGTCAGGAAACCTGGGTTCTCTTTCTGTCTTTATCACTGACTCATTGTGTGAACTTGGGCAAGTCACTGATGCCCAAAGTTTCAAAAGTGTCATTGGGATGGAATGCACCCTGTATTCCCACCCTACATGCTATTGTAATAATGTTTGTACAACATATGCTTTGTGAGGCATTAACACTGGTCAATAATATCATGGCAAAATGTCTGTAGCAACATTGTGTAAAGTTATGAAATCCCCCTGTATGATGTTAAAGGCACACATTCAAACAAACTATCTTTAAATGGGGGGGGAGGGTTACCTCAATTTGCATATTAGTTGTAAACAGAGTCCTCAGAGCAAGAGGGGGAATAAAGAAGACAAAGAAAAGCTGCATTTCAGCATACACAGGTGAAAAGAAGTCTCCTTGCTCTCAGCTGGAAAGAACTCTAACTAGGGGCCACACTCAGGAAAATGCTTTTGAAAGGGTGACAGCTATAAAAATAAGAGGCAAAACCACCCCAAGTTTTCTCTCCATGTCCATCTCTCTCTTTTCACCTAAGAAGACAAAAGAAACAGCCATTGGACCGTGGGAGCAGATCCTGACCTGAAACTTGGTCAGCAATGCTACTGAAAACCTGTGGTAAGAATTTCACCAAGTCTAATTTAAGTATAGTGCTAGGAAGCCTTTTATCTTTATTTTTCTTGTAACCATTTCTAGCTTTAATGCCTTAGTACTTGTACTCACTTAAAATCCTATCTTTTTTGTTAAATAAACTTGTATTCTTAAACAAAACTAATCAAGGGTTGTGCTTAAACTGGGCTGTATGGTAACTCTATTTGAAAGAAGCAAGTTGTTGTATATTGTTCCCTTGCAGGCACAAGGGACCTACAATATCTGATGTGTCCAGGAGATGGCTGGACAGTACAGAACACACATTGGGGGGAGGGAGCAGGGGAAGGGGAATTCAGGACTGGAAGTGTGTTGGGTCACCCTGCAAATAATAACCAAGGCTGTGGCAGGAGCGGCGCAAGGGGTTTTGCCGCCCTAGGCGGGGGTCCTTCCGCGCTCCCGGTCTTCGGCGGCAATTCTGCGGCAGAGGGTCCTTCTGCGCTCCTGGTCTTCGGGGCACTTCGGCGGCGGGTCCCGGAGCGAGTGAAGGACCCCCCCGCCGCAGAATTGCCGCGGAGGGAGGCAAAATGCCGCCCCCCAAATCCTGATGAAGCGGTTGCCTAAATGGAAGCGCCGGTCCTGGCTGTTGGGATCCAGAGTGTGGCTGGTGTTTGCTGACAAGCTGCTGGGTTCTGCTGAACCAGAGCTGAGGCCATCCACAGACACTCAAGGTGTGACCTGCATGCTAGCAGACTGAGAGTGCCCCAGGTGGGAGCTACAGGATCAAGGCATTGTGAGGCCATCCAAAGTTGCAGAGCAGAGGTGACACAACTCTCAGTGGTCTGGATTGCACCCCGGAATGCCATACTCATACTTTTGGATGTGTCTATTTTGAAATGCCTAACTTCACACTCTTCTAGTTGCCTGATTTTTCAGTAGTGCTGTTCAAAAAAAGATAAAAGTATATTTTGCTAAACCCTTCAAAAGAAATGGTTTTGTTTGAAATTTTCTATATTTTTGGTTTGTGTGTGGGGAGATTATGAAAAGCTGTGCCTTGGCGTCGGAGTGGTGGTGCAGAGGAGTGAAGGTGTTTTTCTCGCTGCAACAATTAATTTTTAATAGAAAATTTTCATTAGAAACCAAAACACTTTAAAAAATGGCTAAAAGATTGATGAAAATTTGGTCCATTTTTTGTAATAAAGAATTTTTGTGCAGCTCTAGTCCTACAACTACAACTGGAGACCTCAAAATTAAAGGACTCTTGAAAATGTGGATCTAACTACTCCTGGTGAGCATGTCCCCCATGCTTGTTTTTCTCCCCTCTAGTGTGAAATGGAAAGATCTAGCTGTGTTGTGTGTCTGATTTCCATTCAAAGGTGCCACGGTAGTTGGGTTTATGGAGGCTTGAGGTACTGAACTCATTCAGATCTTAAATCAGGTTGAAGTTTCTGCTAGTTCAGAGTCTGACTGAACATTTTGGTCCATCCTGAATATCATCTGCACTGGAAGAAATATATGTCTTGGGAGTTGGAAGCTTCTGGATGCTCCTTTAAAAAAAATCAGCCTGCTTAGTTAAACATCTAAATAAGAATTTAGGAGCTGAAATTTAGGAACCCATGTTTAAAAGTCTTGGTCAATGTTTCATGGTTAAAAAGGACCAGAAGACAGGAGATCTGGGATCTATTCTTGGATCTGCATAGACTTGCAGTGTGACCTTGGACAAGTCACTTAATTGCTCTATGCCTCAGTTTTTCCATTAGTAAAGCTGGGATAATAGAATACATGTGAATCAAACTTTTCAACTGTATTTTTTTGTTTGGGAATGTTTTGCTTAACTCTTGTTTTATTACTACAATTTGGTATTTGTATTACTGTAGCACTTGATGGCCCTACCGTAGACCAGGGGACTATTATGCAAGGTGTTGTACAAACACAGAACAAAAGAGGTGATCCCTGTCCGAAGTGGCTTACAATGTTGGTATAGGATGAGAGACAACAGATGGATACAGTCAGATGGAAGGAGTACAAACAATGAAATAATATTGGTCAGCATGATGGGAGGTGGTCTCTAGCAGCAGCCTAACCATTGTCCAGTTTTATGTAGGCATCATGATGAAGAGTTTTGAAAGGGGATAATGAAGTGGATAATGAGGAGGGATTGGAAGGTGGTAACTTTGTGGACATTTACCTCCCAAGTCTGTGGGACAGTGTGGGAGAAAGCATGGAGCTGTTTGTTTGAAAATTTAACTAGTGAGCAATGGCGGTTGGCATCATGAGCTTATCAGAAGTAAGCACTGACAACTTGATAGTGAATGAGAAGTGATAGGTAGGGTGGGGTTTGACTCTGCAGGGCCTTGAAAGTGAATACAAGCAGCTTATGTTTGATGGAATTGGGGTGGGGGGAGCCAGTGGAGGGATTCAGAGAGAGGGTGTGACACGGTCCCGGTGACAGGCTAGGAAAACGATCTTTGCAGCTACACTCTGAATGGATATGAGTGGGGCAAGATTGCATTTGTCAAGGCTGGAGAAGATGTTGCAGTAGTTGAAATGATGAGAGCCTGGACAAGAGTTTTAGCAGTGTGTATCAATAGCAAAAGCTGTATTTTAGACAGATGCAGAAAGAATCAGCAAATTTTGATATCTTCAAGTGCCTCTGCACTTCTGGTTTCCATGTGGGGACAAAAGCTGGTGTGACATAATTCACCCAGTGACTGCTCACTAGCAGTTCCATGTCCTCAGCATAGATGTGGCACTGTAATTGCATATGTTCTTGTTCACTGAGTAATTTTGAAAGTTCCTTGCAAGACTCTGTTATGGCTGCCAGGCCATTCATTGATGTCTTGGTGCTCTTATTTCTTTGAAAGTCCTTGTTGAAATGTGTATTCTTCAGCATGGGACACACGAGCTGCTGCTCTTCCAACAATTCTTAAATGGGGAAAACTATTGTGGCCAACTAAGAGCTCTGAGTGGTGCACAGAGTTAGGGTGTAAGTAAAATTGTTCTGTTCCTCAGTGGTCAGTATGGTAGGGGGGAA
The DNA here is from genome assembly GCF_028017835.1 of Emys orbicularis. NCBI lineage: Eukaryota > Metazoa > Chordata > Testudines > Emydidae > Emys > Emys orbicularis. The sequence goes on along the minus strand of NC_088686.1, from coordinate 67,590,486 downwards.
GCAACATTAGTCTGTGACAGATTAAATATGGATAACCAGCTGTCAACAGAATCTGTTGTAACTCTAACATCATTTTTCTCTGTGTCTTGGTTTCTGCTGCTGAGCCATTCACCAGTGCATGTGTCAGTTTAAAATTAATATAGAAACAAGGTGTGAGTAGTTCATTCATGTGATAGCCTGAGGTTGCAAACATGGTGATCAAATTCAGCATCTGCAGTAGGCAAGACTGCCTTACAACCCCAGGAAACCTTGGAATTAAATTAATTTTTGAAATGTAGAAGTGGAGCCTGCAAATCAAAGTTGACTTGAGATTTTTAAAAAAATGCTTCTAAAGTTAAGGGGAAATCATCCAGGTTCATGGCTATAATGCTTCAGTCTGTCATTGTGGTGGAGAGAGATTCTTTGCAAGGATTACATTCCTGCCCATCCATCCTGAGGAAAGCATAGGAAAAATGTAAACACTGAAAAAGGGGCATCCAGTATCCCCTAGGCATCAGACCTGCGTTCCAAAGGGAATGGAAGAATTGCAGAACTCCAACTCCTAGTGTAACAAGGGGGCACTATATTTTAAACATCCATTGGTAGAAGAGGAGCCTCGAATGTGTCATGGACAGGGGACATCTTGTAGACCTCAGACCTCTGATCAGAGGAAAGGCTGTCCTGAAGATATTTGATATCTGCACAGCACTAATGTTTAGTTTGTCATTCCCCCTGGAACTGACACACTTGTCTCCAGGTGGAAACAGAGATTGAATGTCCTCAAAAGGGCAAAAATCCCCTAATATTTTAGAGGGAATAGGAAGGGACTTGAGTTTTCCACTGCCCCAGCAATCAGACCCTACTGTTATTTTGGCTTTTGGAAATAATTATATGCATTTGTGCAGAATAAGGGCTATCCAATTTATTGAATGTCACATGTATGTTTATGATTGTAGGCAGGTGGCATATGTATGCATTTGGTGCAAAGCAGCTCATGGCTGAACTGAAGGAGATAAGGGAGACAGAGAGGTACATAGATGAGACTTTCCGGGACACAGTAGAGCAGTCCCACCCCCAGTCTGACAGCTTTTGTGCTTTTGAGGAGGATGAAAGTCTCAGGGAAGAAGACCATCAATCTGGAGCAGAAGGAAATGATCCCATAGTTAGGACCCTCTTTCCAGATGATGTCATGGTATCCTCTCACATTGAGGATACCCCTTCTAGGGGAGGGGACCCCAGTTATCAGGAAGAGATAGGTAATAGTAATGGGGGATTCAATTATTAGAAATATAGATAACTGGGTTTGTGATGACTGGGAGAACCTGCATGGTGAATTGCCTGCTGGGTGTGAAGGATGCGGCTCTCTCAAGACATCTAAACAGACTTGTGTGCAGTGCTGGGGAGGAGCTGATGGTCATACTATATGTAGGTACAAGTGACATACAGAAAGATCGGTGTGAGGTCCTGGAGGCCAAATTTAGGCTTCTAGGTGAGAGATGAAAGTCCAGGACCTCCATGGACACCATAAATGACTGCTTCTTGGTGCAGCTAGTCCTGGAACCGACAAAGGGAGAGGCAACTCTAGATTTAGTCCTAAATGGTGCACAGGATCTGGTCCAAGAGGTTAATATAGTTGAACAGCTCAGTAATAATGACCATAATGTAATTAAATTTAACATCTTGTGTGTGTGGCTAAATTAGAAGTCATGCCGCAGAACTACCAGAATTTTCAATTCTCATCTTTTCTTCCACTATTAGTATTAAAGAGGGGGCAAAACCAGTGATTCTGAATAGAGAAAAAAAGTGGCCTGATTCTACCATCTTCCTTTACTGAAATGTTTGACTGCTCTGAGATAGATCTTCACTTGACCCTTTCCCCTTTTGTACTGTCTATATGGAAAATATGCTCTAAATTTAGCAGACTGGTCATGTAGATAACAAGAGAGAGAGATATCAGAGGGGTAGCCGTGTTAGTCTGAATCTGAAAAAAGCAACAGAGGGGTCCTGTGGCACCTTTGAGACTAACAGAAGTATTGGGAGCATAAGCTTTCGTGGGTAAGATGCCTTGCATCTGAAGAAGTGAGGTTCTTACCCATGAAAGCTTATGCTCCCAATACTTCTGTTAGTCTCAAAGGTGCCACAGGACCCTCTGTTGCTTTTTAAGAGAGAGAGAGAGTGTGGCATGGCTCAGGTGATTATTAAGCTGAGTATTCTCCCTCTAGATTGCTGATTCAAAGAGAGCCCAGCTCAGCAGTGACTGTAAAGTGTTCCACACCATGAAAAACAGCCCCCCCCCCCCCGAATTGGCATAAATTCTCAGCTGTGAAGGCAAAAAATGCCAAAATGCCAAAAAATGCCAATTCATGTCTGTTTCTTTAAACTGCTTTTTGAGCAAAAATTCAGAAAAAAAATATCTAAATTTTATTTTGACATTTTTTTCAAAATGAAATGTTTCGATTTTTCAGTTTGAAATGATTTTTTGTTTCAGATTTCCCAAAAATCTTTTAAAAGGTTGAAAATGAAACAAAACGTTTAGGTTTTGTTGAAATGAAATGTTTCATTTGACCCAAAACAAGCCTTTTTCAATTTATTGATTTGACAAAAATTTTAATTTGGTTTTGACCCGAACCAAAATGAATTTTAATTTTTTTCATAATTGCCAGCAAACCAAAAAATCCATTATTTCACACAGCTGTAGTTGAGAAGGGAGTATTAGAAAGTTTGAGCTGCTGCTGCCATCAATGTTGTACCTGTTATGTCAATAAAAAAGACATACTAACTTTCATCAACACTAATTTTTACACTTACACACACACACACACACACACACACACACACATTTCAACTAGTTCTAGTCAGATGCCAGCTAGTAAGAATAGTATAGCAATACACACAGCACCATTTGTCTCACTCCCAAGGTAACTCACATCACTGCACTTTTTAAGGATGCAAGTTCAGCTTTGATTTGTTCCACTGTTTTGGGGAGACATGGAATAAGAGGGAAAAAATTATGTTGGATGTCATGAGCTAGCTCTTCAGGACAGGAACTTTCTTCCCCTTGTGTAGGGCCTATCACATTATCAGTCTACAAAAAATAAATATTGTCATGTTTGGATTGATTACATTATTTATGTGCTGGAGCCATGAGTGTGTGATGCAGCTATTCCCAAATACGTGGCAACCAATGCCAGGAGCAACTGAAACTATCTGAAATTTTGCTTAATTTTTCCACTTGCTTCATTTTTTTCCAATTCTTTTACTTTTACCTTTGAAGTGCATTAATTATTCTGGGCCAACTGTCTTCAGTGTGAGTTTTGACTGAGTAAGGAATTCAAGATATGGCCCAATAGGAAAAAATGGAAGTCGTTGACATGTCTGGAACTTAGTCTTCCATTTCTAGGATTGTTCATGTCCATTGTTGCATTAACCAATCATATCAATACATTTTCAATCCCTTTTCCCCTTCTTCCCAGTGACAAGGGAGTTGGAATAGCTTAGCAAATCTTAGCAAATGACATGAAAAGATTCCATGACACCTAGTTTTTGCTGGTGCCAATACTTTATCAGTATTTTGCGTATCTATAGTCACTATTCTTGCAAACCCAATGTAATCCTTTCCTTCCCCCTTGGCAGATTGAAGATATAATTACAAGAATGCAGGATGACAAAGCAGGTGGAGTTCCCATCCGAACAGTCAAGAGCTTTCTGTCTAAAATCCCCAGCGTCGTCACAGGTAAGAACCATGGTTTGAACGAAAGACTATGAATTAGTGCTAAAAGGAATATGGCCTTGCAAATAAGAGGTGAGTACGGGAGGAAGAGGAAATGAAGGGAAAAGCTGACCTGGGCCTATTTTCTGGATTTGCCCTTCAGTCAAAGCATAAAAGATGATGCCAAATTGGTTCTCTTCTGTAAAGAGTAACAATTTTTAACCAAGTGATTGGATTTCCTTAGGGTGATCTCTGAAAACCTGTTAAGTGTTTGTATAGCTCTAGTCTGCATCACAACATTGCCATGCAATATCTTATATAGTGACATCACACAGGAACAGGGGGATACAGGCTCCCGTTTGAGACATGAGAAATAAAGTTGGCAAATACAGCACATGATCAGCAGATAGACAAAAAGGTCGGCTAAAGTCAGGAGGCTTGAAAGAGCACTCGGGAGAGCTGCTGGGAAGATAATGTGAGGAATCTGTTTCTTGTCCTCCCCAGATACTTCATCACAGTTCCTTTAGACTTCTTCTGCGTGCACAGGCAGCAGCGTAGCTAGCGGGGTGCAGGGGAAGCAGCCACTTCCCCTCAGCAAATTTGCCCAAAGTGGCGCCTTTCCAACTGCAGCCAGAGGAGCGAGGAGGGGCGCAGGCTGGCCGCCTGGAGCACGGCCGGCCGCCATGCGGGGGCGGCCGGAGGAACGGGGAGGCGCGGCCGGAGGAGGGTGGGGGAGGCGCAGCATGTGGACGGCTGCCGCGGCCGGAGGAGCAGGGGGGGTGCAGGCTGGCAGCCAGCAGCCACGGGGGGACGGCAGGTGCGACCTGAGGAGCGGGGGGGGCGCAGCATGGCGGCCGGCAGCCGCGGCCAGAGGAGCTAGCGGGGGTTCCGGGGGTGGCACGGCAGGGCCGGAGGAGCCATGGGGAGGAGGGGTGATGCGGCCGGAGGGAGCCAGTCAAGGGGGGGAGGGCGCGATGCGGCCGGAGGAGGAGCCATCCAAGGGGGGCGTGGCCAGAGGAGGAGCCAAGGGGGGCGCCTTTTTTAGGTTTGCTCCCCCTCCTCTTAGAAGCTGGCTATGCCACTGTGCACAGGAGCCCCATGGGAATATTAAATCTCTATTACAGGGACCATTCTAGCACAATGAAGTTGTGTCTCAACCTGTGGAACCAGGGGTGACTCAGGAGCGTGGCATCGGAATATAGAGCCATTCCTTCCCAGATGTCCAGCTTGGAACTCGTCCATGGCTATTGAGACCAAAAGTCATTGCCGTGTGATAGATGCTCTCGGTGACAGATGTAGAATGAGTCAGGGGATTCAGTTCCGTTCCCAGTGGACAGCTGTCCACCTCACAAAATCCCACAATGACACTAGTTCTAATTTTCTACTTTGTTTGCAATCCCAGCAGAGAAGATAAGGGTTTGAATAAACCATTAACCGTGAAATGCCCTCTCAGCCCTGGAGTATCTTTTTCCAGGCCAGGCCTGAAGCGCATTGTTGGGACAGTTTGAGGAAGCTTTCACTGCTGCTTTACCTGTTATGTGGATAAAGAGACTTTACTCTTTGTGGCACATTTCACTGACAATCAACTCATTACAATGATTAGTAAAAATGCAAAAAGCCAATATCCTCTTGTAAATAGGCAGCAAAATCTACTTTGAGGAAGGTTGGATTGACCAGAGACTTTCAGGTTAGGCTGATTCAGTCAGAGGGATGAGAAGAAGCATGATTTGACATCTCTGTATCAGAAACAATGGCCTATGTCCACGTTCAGCACAGGAGTGAAATACAGACCTCCAGCAATGTAGAAGTCAAGGCAAGAATATGGAAAGTAACATGGTGTTGCTACTGATTTAGAGCTCAATCCTGCGAATACCTCTTATCAAGCAATAGTCTCTACTTCTGTGAGTAGTCCAATTGATTTCCAGGGTGTGACTCAATGTAGTAAGCAGTTTGCAGGATTAGGCATGGAAGAGAAACATGAATCTACAATGAGATGTGAAAAGACACTAAATTGAGGCTTATGACTGTAGCATATGTTGACTAATATTTTTGAAAGTTCCTAGGGAAAATAACTGTTTTATCTAGTTTGAAAACTCATCCTAAAGCTCTAGTGCAGAGTACACAAACAGGATGGCTCAATCCTTATTCAGCTAAGAGAGTTTGCCCATAGTCTTGTTAATATTCATTGACCTGATTAAGCAATTGATCTAGTCATCAAGCCATTAGGAGGAGGAAGAAAACAGGAGACATAACAGCATCTCTCAGCTGATTATATTTATCTTTAAGCACCAACACGGGAGACAGCTCCCTGGTAGAGTGAAAAGTGCCCTTTTTGCATTCTGCTGTTCCAGAATAGCAGCTGCAATAGTGTCACCTTGAAATTGGGTCTCTCCACAGAGGAGAACTACAGTTCCAAACATTTTTAGTAAAGAGGGATGGAGCGAACGGAATCAGATAAAACAACAGAACCTAATCCAAAATGTGTGGAAACCGTTTCAGAGGAGGATGTGGGAAATGTGTTGTGTTGCTCAGTTGACAGTCCCTTCAGCTAACTTGAAACCTGAGCCAGTTCTTCTCAGCCAATTGTGGCTGTGACCTGGAGCTTTGGAGGTTGGACAGCAGGGAAAAACAGAGGTTAAATAAGGAATCTGAAGTCTCCTGCATTTTTCCTCTCCTACTGCCCCCCACCGCCTCTGCCCCTCGCAAATTGATGCTGGTTAGATTTATATCTATGATAAAAACAAAAGAAAGATTGTTTTGTCATAATACAGTGCCAAATTAAGTACATTTCTTAACCCTTGATTTGCTTAATGTTCTTAGCATAAAAAGACATACTTACAAAGCCTTTGACACTAAGAATAGACTTATCTGGAAAGATTTTAATTTCTGAAATCCAATGATGTTCTATATTTTCACAAACAATCCAATTCCACATGGAAAATGTAATAAAAATGCCAAGGCATGACTTACTGTCAGGCTAACAATAGCCATGCTGTAATACACAAGGGGTTACTTCTTGACTGCAGCAACGCAGTATACGGTACTGGCATTTTTCTTCCTCCTTCTTCCCAGCTGTGTGTGTAAACTGTGGAGAGTGGAAATCAGACACAGATCAGGAGGGAAGGTGGAACAGGGAGCTGTCAGAGGAGGGTTAGAATGGAATATGATGAATTATGGGACTGTGACTCTGGGAAGTGAGGTTTGAGTAGAATAATGCCTTTTTTTTTTTCACTTCACTTCAACACTCATCTTTGGCCAGTGGCGACCATGTGTGTTGTGGTACAGAAGGATGTGAATCTCCTATCTCCCTAAATGCCTATTGTAGTCAGTGTCTAGAACAGCGCTCGCTGCAGTGGAAGAAACCACACATTCCCCTCTCAGGTAAAGTAAGTGATGCCTCCAATAGTGTTCTGTTACTGGAATGCTGATACAGCTGACCACTCCATGGTATTCCATTTATCAAAAAGTAGTGTCAATACACCTCCTCAGTATATTAACCACCATTCCATTGCACCTGACTTCTACACCTCTGCCAATGCATCTCACTGTTAACCTGGTATTTCCATACAAGGACCCCAGAGCTTTCAAACACTGCTATTTTTCATGCAAGGGCTCTCTGTACACCATTGCCAAAGCGATGCTGTACTGATCTGCAGCACCTATGCTATTCTGATATGGACAGCCCCTTTCACCAACAGCTCTGCCAAACCTGATTCCAAATCTTCTCCATGTTGGTCCTGACCTTGTTCATACCTCTGATAATGTACCTCCAGGGTGACCTGTAATCCAATGCCTTTTAGCTATTCACTCCCCTTCTGATTCACCTTAATCCGAACCTGTAACCCAGTGGTTCTCAACCTTTCCAGAGTACTGTACCCCTTGGAGGAGTCTGATTTGTCATAAAACTACTTGCTTACAAAATCAGACATAAAAATACAAAAGGGTCACAGCACACTATTACTAAAAAATTGCTTCTGTTCTCATTTTTAACATATAATCATAAAATAAATCAATTGGAAAATAAATATTATACTTCAATTTCAGTGTATGGTATATAGAGTAGTATAAACAAGTCATTGTCTGTATGAAATTTTAGTTTGTACTGACTTCACTAGTGCTTCTTAGGCAAATATCTAGATGACTTGATGTGCCCCCTGGAAGACCTCTACATACCCCCAGGGGTACAGCAGTGAAACTCACTGCTGTAATCCACTAACATCCTTCTGTTCTAGTACAGCAGTCTTCTTCACCCAGCTCCACCAGTACACCTGAACTCTGATCGACACACCTTTATTCCAGTCTTGATCCACTTAGCACTTTAATTCCTCCTTATTCCTGATCTATAACCTACTACATTCCTGCTTTTCCTGTCTGCTGCTCTCAAAGGTTGCCAATTTGCTTCTCAACTGTCATATCCCTGCTGTTTCAGGCCTGGTTTTGCAAATTCCCCTCAAACTTGATCTGTACTTGCCCCAAATATTTCAGCCATGACCCCTTATGCTTCGGACATTGTTGCCAAAGGGTTTCACCCCTAACCTGCAGCTTTCCCCTGTCATTCTAATATTCAGGGGAGACTGAGAACCAGGCATAGGGCAGGCAGGTGCAATACAAACTACCGCCACACAGCTCTGCCAATGCCCTTCATTCTTGATTTGTAGTATCTCTTTTATTTCAGGCCTGGGCATCTCTGAACAGAAACTGCCAATTTTGCTGAAGCTGGTCTGTAGTTTTCTTGGTGTGAACATACATTCACTTGAGACTAGTGATCTCAACTAAGCTTAAACTGCTGTATATTTCTCCTTAACAAGCCAGCATCTATCTTTTGACAAGTGTGCGTGCAGTGGTCCCCAAACAAATCATAATGCCTCCTCTTTGATAGAGTGCCATTCAGCTGTAGGATATAAAGTCCATGTTACTGGGAAAGAGATAATTTATTATTAATAGTGCTCCCGGTCAATGGAGCTTGTGTTAGAATGGTAAAGTAGAACCATTTTACCACCTGTACAGGCTGTGCAGAAGGATTCTCAATTTCTGTCAAAACAATTTTTCACAGCTGGGCCATTGTGAAGATGAACTCTTGAGACGACTGTGAGGATAAGGTTATAGCCCCTTTCCTCAGGAATGTGCCTACTTCAGATTAAACACTTCAGTTAAGGGGACAAATTAGCTCCTCCTCTGCAGTCATGAAGGTCTCCTTTGCTGTGAAAGTATGCAAGTGGGGAGGTCGGCATGGGGAGGCATGATAAGCAATCCATTCCTCAGCAGTGCATAGAGAGCAGGGCATGGGGACTAGGCATGAGGTTTCTAAGAACAGGTTAGACCAGGGGTTGGCAACCTTTCAGAAGTGGTGTGCTGAGTCTTCATTTATTCACTCTAATTTAAGGTTTCGCATGCCAGTAATACATTTTAATGTTTTTAGAAGGTCTCTTTCTATAAGTCTATAATATATAACTAACCTATTGTTGAGGGATAGCTCAGTGGTTTGAGCATTGGCCTGCTAAACCAAAGGTTGTGAGTTCAATCCTTGAGGGGGCCATTTAGGGATCTGGGGCAAAATTGGTACTTGGTCCTGCTAGTGAAGGCAGGGGACTGGACTTGATGACCTTTCAGGGTCCCTTCCAGCTCTATGAGATAGGTATATCTCCATATATATTATTATTATGTAAAGTAAATAAGGTTTTTAAAATGTTTAAGAAGCTTCATTTAAAATTAAATTAAAATGCAGAGCCCCCTGGACCAGTAGCCAAGACCCAGGCAGTGTGAGTGCCACTGAAAATCAGCTCGTGTGCCGCCTTTGGCACGCATGCCATAGGTTGCCTACCCCTGGGTTAGACAAACACCTGTCAGGGATGGTCTAGGTTAACTTGGTCCTGCCTCAGTGCAGGGAGCTGGACTAGAGGACTTCTCAAGATCTCTTCCAGCCCTACATTTCTATGATTCTGTGAAGGGCTGCTTTAGTTATTAGCCTGAAAGAGCCTCCACAGATGGTTCCAAAAAGGATTCTTCTTCCTGTGGCCCCGCTGCACATCTGCCTACTTAGTCTGGCTCCATGATTTTAGCTGAGCCTTGTCCAGCATCCCTGAACTTTGAGATCTAGCATGAAACTTCCCCAGACTTAAAACTGGTCCCTGTCTTTGTAATAGATGAAGCCAGTATCTCAGATCCACTAACCCACCTGCTTGTCAAATTGTGAATCTCAACTTCTAGTTTGGGTCCATCTTTGTTTCTACAGTTTTGCTTCCTAAAAAAATGCCCTCATGTGGACTTGAAATCTAGCACGTTGGCTGTATTTTCAGTACCGCAAGTGGTGTAAAGTGTAGGTAGTGCTTGGATGCTGCATTTTGGCTTTGGTGTTGGTCTCACCTCTAAACAAAGTAAGGATCAGTTTCCATATTCTGTTCTTTTGGTAATGATGAATGAACCCATTTGGATAAAATAAGAATCTCACAAAATTCAAACCAACTTCCCAAAATAACTTTCAGGTGAGTGTGTTTTTATACATTTCAACTTTAATCTTAAACGGTTTCTGGTGATTTTCCATATCTATGTTATACAGTAAATTCAATGGTGTCCAATAGTTACTCAATGGAAACCAGCTCATGAGCCCCATATTCGTATATATTTGCTTCTCACTGGAAATCAATTGCTCTGGGCAAGTTAAGTTTTTAAATTATTTCAAGCTAAGACTGAAGTGAGTTTCTTCACCACAACTTGGCGGTATTCTTTATTATGCATCTCCTCTTTACATTACATTAGGAAATGTAATCCACTCTGCCCACAATGGGTGGGCTGTTGTACCTCTTTATTTAGTGTAGTCCAAAGCCTCCATGAATCACATCGTATTAGACATGTCAGTTCCAATACACATACTGCATGACTTGCAATTTTCTTCTTCAGTCTTCTCTTAAACTCTTTAGGTCCGGTGCCAGGACGCAAATGAACCCAGTTAAGGAGCAGAAGAGTTATGCCAGCTTTATATGCAATTCCTTCTACCCCTTTTTCCTTTTGAACTTGCTAGTTTTGATTAAAGTAGGGGGAGAATGAGTTCAGTGCTACAAGTACACTAATTCCCTGCCGAATTCCCTGCCGATTGCTAAAGCTTCATTCAATTCATTGCAAAGCAAAGATACAAAGAGCCTGATGTTCAGAGGGTTTGGGGATATTATAGAGTAAGACAAGGTTGTAAAAATGTAAATGAAAATGACCAGTCTTTGAAACGAAATTATTAAAATGTGGGACTTTCTGCATATCTTTGAGTGGGGGGTGAGTGTGCATGCGTGCACATACACAGACATATGCACAGTATATAATTCTCCAGTAAATAACTAACAAGAAAATAAACTTAAGAATAGTAGTTGTGTTGTACAGTATGACTAAATATCTAACAGGGTTCTGCATTATTTCTATCTTCTAGCCATATATACAGTAATAAAATGGTTTTTGTGTATTATGTGCCACTGCCCTCTGCTACAACCCAGTTGTGCATCAGACTCCATATAGTTAATGTAGATTCACAGCCATATTGTGAATATATTGTGCTTTTCTAATTTAAGCCTGATTTGAGCTTATTTTTTTCTGTGCAATTCATCCCCTATAACTGGCCTTCCCAGCTCTCTGGCAGAGAAACAGACCAAACTGCATAGCTTGCTTGATGCCACAGCTATTCTGGGCTTGTGAGGGAGGTAGGGAAGCCTTCCTTCAAAGGTGGCTGTATACACTTCTCCCAAAGAACTGATTCTCAGCCATCTGCCCCCTTCAAGATTGTTCATCCCTGCTTACGAATCATATGGGGCTAACATGATCTGTAAGAATGCAGATCCAGGCCTCAAGGATTGACCCTAAATAATTTAAAGTTCACTTTTAAAATTGTTGGAATTAGACATTTTAATGAGCAATAGTTTTCACATGACAGCACTTAAAAACAGCCATGTTGACAGTGGAGAGCAGTAGTTAAGGAAATAGCCCAGTGCATAATGGTAGGGAGGAGTAAAATTTGGCCTAGAACATTGCAGCAAACTTTAATGTGTCATGTGAGCTTTCATGTCCACAGAGTAGACAGAGCTATAAGGTATTATCCAAAAGATCCAGACTCTAATCTATCTGCCGTGGAAGAATAAAGGGCTGAACATATCCTTCCATGAGCTGAATGTGTGATTACCGTAAAGTCAAGGTATGATGAATCTGAGGCTTAGACAACAGACCTGTTACCTTGAGCTTCTGGTGGGCACATAAGAATCTGTCTAGCAGACAGGATTTGCCTCATTCTTAAGATTTGTCTACAACTGAGCTGGGAGGTGTGTTTCCCAGGTCACACAGATGTACCCAGCTCTAAAAACAACAGGATAGCCAGGTAACCAGGATAGCATGGGTGGTGGCTCGAGTTAGCCACCCAACAGGTACCCACACAAGCTGGGAATTGCACCTCCCACCTCAAATGGAGACATACCCTTAGTCAATTTAGACTTTCTGCCATGACTTGTCTTCTCTCTACCGACACCAGAGATGTTTTCAAAATGGGGAAAAAAAGACTTAGCCATCTTATCAAGTTGGAATATCACAAAAACATTGTCGCCTGCTGTAAAATAGAAGGCATAGAGGTTAATAGGCCAGACTGCTGATGAGAGCTGCCAGCAAGAATTCTGTGCTTGGCACAAGCAGCCACAGTCATCTTTTGTTTTATTTGATTTTTTTTAAGGATTGCTTTCAGGACTTTTACCCTTCAGCACAAGCTTAGGAACTGGAATGAAATGGGGCTGACTTGATGATAATTTAACTATAGAAACAGTGGTTAGATGAATTGATAGTTCACTCTTGGTATCAAAACATTACTAGGTAAGAGTTTTCTTGGTGCTGACTACAGTCTTATAAAACACACTGCATTTAGCTGATGGAATATTGTGGTTAATGGATGGAGCATTAAAAAGAGTCATCGATATTTCGCCACCTGTAGAAAGTCATGAAAATGAATGATTAATGACTCTTGCTTTTGTCCTGATGTCTTCAAAAGCACAACATTATTGTGAAAGTTTATTTCAGAATCTGAATGATATAGCACAAGAGCACAGATTGAATGTAAGGCCCATCATGTATCATATGTGGTCACTGAATTTGAACAAACTGTCCTGAGGCTGTAATACTTCAGCTGTTCTGCCTTTGCTTTACAGTGGGCAGTGGATCTGTGGTAGTGGTGGATCCACCAACCCAGCCTCATTTCTTCTCACTCATTACTTCTTCTCTGTCCTTTTCTATCCCACCCCCAATACTTTTGTGGGCTTTCCCTCCATCATCTGTGCAACAGAGCCACATTAATTCTATGGGAGATGTCCATGCCCTCTAAGGCATGAGGGGAGATTTGACCCTAAGACAAATAACCATTTATACCATTAAGTGCTGTGGAATGAATTATACTAAATACAAAGTGACAATCGATAGCAAATTGAATCCACAAATCTTTATTGAACATAATTTGAAAGGCACCATCCTGAATCAATCAATCACAGTGTATTTCAGCTTTCATTTGGTGGCATTCCAGCACTTAAAAAAATAAATCATTCACATTATTCAGTAAATACATTTTACTCACTCTTATTTACCGTTCTTCAGCTGCCTTAGTCAAACAAATTTTCAAGGTATTTAGTGAGAAAGCCCTGACCTTCAGTTAAAGAGGCTTAAATTATAAATCATGATAGTTTCTTCCAATGAAATGTAAAAAACCTATGTTAATGCAATCTATGTACTAAAGTCAGGAAATTCAAAGTTATGGTTTCCCCCAGTAACTGTAACACCAGTCTCACATGTAGCATATTTTATTCCTTTACACATAGTGGTAAGTTTAATAGCAGGATGCTTCCTCTATGTACAATGTAGCCAAGTTACAGTTAATGGGGAAAGCATAACTGAAGCCTTCTGTGCCGTTCAAATCTCAGATTGTTATTTTAGGGTAGTTTTAATGTTTATTTTAAGGACAACAAAAAAATTAAAAATAAATAGGTTAAAATGGTCCTTCTACTGTCCCCAAATGCAGCTGCTTTTTGAAATCACCCAGAATCCACTGCTTTGGGGAACTGTGCCAGGAACAGTGGGATACCTTCCAAGAGGTCACTGTAAGTGAAAAGATTTAGCACAGCACTAGTGTAGACACAGGGTTGCAGTATTCAAAATGTAATTATAAATGGGAAATTGTCATCAAGTGGTATGTTTCTAGTGGGGTCCCACAGGAATCAGTTTCTTGTACCTATGCTATTTATCAATAACCTAGAAGAAAATGTAAACCCATCACTGGTAAAGCTTACAGATGTACCAAAACTCGGTGGAGTGATAAATAATGAAGAGTGGAGGTCACTAATACAGAGAGATCTGGATCTCTTGGTAAACTGAGTGCAAGAAAACAATATGTATTTTAATATGGTTAAATGTAAATGTATACAGCTAGGAACAAAGAATGTAGGTCATACTTACAGAATGGTGGGGACTCCATCATGGAAAGCAGCAACTCAGAAATATATTTGGGGAGGCCTTGTGGATACTCAGTTGAACATGAGCTCCAAGTGTGATGCTGTGGTCAAAAGAGCAAAGCAATCCTGGGATGCATAAATGGGAATCTCTACTACTCGAAAGGATATTTTAATTTTATTTGGCACTGGTGCAACCAATGCTGGAATGCTATGTACGGTTCTGGTGCCCACAATTCAAGAAGGATGTTGATAAATTGGAGAGCGTTCAGAGAAGAGCTAGGAGAATGATTAAAGGATTAGAAAACCAGCTTTATAGTGATAGACTCAAGGAGCTCAATCTGATTAGTTTAACAACGTGAGGGTTAGAATAGAATCATAGAATATTAGGGTTGGAAGAGACCTCAGGAGGTCATCTAGTCCAACCCCCTGCTCAAAGCAGGACCAATCCCCAACTAAATCATCCCAGCCAGGGCTTTGTCAAGCCAGGCCTTAAAAACCTCTAAGGATGGAGATTCCACCACCTCCCTAGATAATCCATTCCAGTGCTTCACTATCCTCCTAGTGAAATAGTGTTTCCTAATATCCAACCTAGACCTCCCCCACTGCAACTTGAGACCATTACTCCTTGTTCTGTCATCTGACACCACCGAGAACAGCCTAGCTCTTTCCTCTTTGGAACCCCCCCTTCCAGGTAGTTGAAGGCTGTTATCAAATGCCCCCTCACTCTTCTCTTCTGCAGACGAAATAACCCCAGTTCCCTCAGCCTCTCCTCGTAAGTCATGTGCCCCAGCCCCCTAATCATTTTTGTTGCCCTCCGCTGGACTCTCTCCAATTTGTCCACATCCCTTCTGTAGTGGGGGGACCAAAACTGGACGCAGTACTCCAGGTGTGGCCTCACCAGTGCCGAATAGAGGGGAATAATCACTTCCCTCGATCTGCTGGCAATGCTCCTACTAATACAGCCCAATATGCTGTTGGCCTTCTTGGCAACGAGGGCACACTGCTGACTCATACTCAGCTTCTTGTCCACTGTAATCCCCAGGTCCTTTTCTGCAGAACTGCTGCTTAGCCAGTCAGTCCCCAGCCTGTAGCGGTGCATGGGATTCTTCCTTCCTAAGTGCAAGACTCTGCACTTGTCCTTGTTGAACCTCATCAGAATTCTTTTGGCCCAATCCAATGGCTGGAAGTTGAAGCTAGACAAATTCAGACTGGAAATAAGGCATAAATTTTTAACAGTGAGAGTAATTAACCACTGGAACAATTTACCAGGGGTCATGGTGGATTCTTTATCACTGACAATTTTTAAATCAAGATTGGATCTTTCTAAAAGTTCTGTTCTAGGAATTACTTTGTGGAAGTTCTATGGCCTGTGTTACACAAGAGGTCAGACTGGATGATCAAAATGTTCCCTTCTGACTTTGACTCTCAGATTCCAGTACACAAATCAACATAGCCAGTGTAGACACACTGAACTGTCTGTGCTTAACCAGTTCAATTAGGAACAAATCAGTTATTTATTATTTGTAATACCACAGTGCCTAGGACCCCTATAGACTTGGCCATGCTCTTTCAGTGTAGACAAGACATGAATTTCATATGTAAAAGAAAAGCAGAAAAAAAACGTTCCAGCCTTTTTATATATATATTATAAAGAAGCAAAAATGGACAGAAGCCCAATTTTATTGAAAAATTTACATAATGGTATATATTTTTCTTTAACTGATAAATCCTTTATTCTAAGTGCAGTGTGAATTAAGGAGCTTGGATATTTTAGTTGTATGATTCACTACCATATGCAGGAGAAAAACTATATATTTTTTGTTCTGCAGAGAAATACAACTAAACTTTTCAGTTAATTCCTATGTGATCCCTGCTTCTGCTGCAGGAAGAGGATATCTGGCATGACATCGCTTGTGTCTACCTCAGTATTATAGTCATATACTGAACAGGAAATTTCTAGGAGCAGATCCTTCTACAGTATGAGCTCGGCTTCACAATGTGTAATTCTTAAAACTGAGAAACTAAACAAATGAGCTTTAAAAAGAAGCTTAACTGAAAATCCCAAGCATGTTCACTTTTAAATCATAATTCCAAAATCACATGAACTTGAAGAGAAAAGTAATATTTTTCTTTTACAATAAAAAGTTAGATATCCAATTATTTTATCCGTATAGTCTTGTGTTGCACATTAGTGGAATTCCCTGTCCTATGGTTTTGGTTTTACATCTATTGGGGATTGGATGATTCCACTTCTCTTTAAATAATCAGATACAAAGACTATTGGTATCTGGTCAATACCAAATCATAATTCAGATGCTAATAGTCATTATGAAGGCAGGCACAATTTGGATGGAAGGAGCAATATCAGCAGGAGGGGGATTCTTGAGCAATGGAGATGGGATCAAGGGAGGATGGGTAAGGGAATGGGTCTCAGCACAGGCTTTGGCTATCATGAGGTACCATGGCAGAATGGGGAGTGAAGTTCAGTTATACTTGGCCTTCACTGGATGATGACCCACAATTTTAAGTATCACTATTGTGGCTATGAGCAAAACATTCTGATTTGGGGTATTTGTTACATTTCTATAGTAAATTGCCTGTCTTTCCAGGAGTTGTATGAGAGGGATACGGCAGGAATTAACCTCAGCGTTGGGAACTGGGGATAGAAGCACAAGCCATTTGTAATTCAAATAGCCCTGCTTTCATGGCTTAAAGTTAGCAACACTAAAATCTGAACATTGACAATTGCAGGCTCTGCAGTAACCACTAAAATAAATACTTAGAATAGGAGACACCCCAGAACCACAATCACTGCAGAATGACAAAGGCTGGGTTTTTAATGGGGCCTGCTATTCTTGTGTATTTGGAGCTCTTTGGGTGCAAGGTCCTCTGGCAGTATTTTCCCCCCCATCACTTTCCATACGTAGGCCTAGTGCCCCAGGATCTGGTTTTGCACATGTAAATTTTCCAATATATGCAATTATTTGGGTTAGGCATATTCAGTGACAGAAATGACTTGCACATATAGCTTGCTTAACTGAAATAAAAACCCCTCTTTGTGTGGCATGCAGTTGGGGCCAAAACAGAACTGAGAGACGTGGAAGAAATTTTGTCAGATAGTTCACAAATCTTAATAGACTCTGAACTGATTTAATATATTTGGGTATGGACATCTGCTCTATTACTTTTACCTTTTCAGCGTCAGGTCATAGCCCTTGAGAGATTAGATAAGAGTCCCACGTGTGGTATTTTAGTCTATTGCAATTTCATCTTGTTTTTGTTTAATTTTAAATTTACTTGCATGGCTCTTTCTAGTAGACAGATGAGGTTGTGGTCGTGGTCTGCCACAGCTTCTGCCATGCTGTCTCCACATCCATACATCAGAATGTCATCAGGCGTGAGGCCGATCCCTGTGAGTCCTGTTAGTATGTCTGTCTTCTGGCATTGATGTTCTTCCACTGCATGTTTAATCCCAAACAGCTTTCTCAACCACATGTATCTACATACTGGTGTCCAAAATGTGGGGAGGTAGCTGCTTTCATTATCCAGTAGCATCTGCTAATATCCATCCATGGCATCAAATATTGCGAATATTTTTGCTTTTGCCAAGTCAGGTGGTAATTTTTCAATTGTAAACACTTGGTAGTGAGCTCTTTTTAGTGCTTTGTTTGCATTGTTAGGTCTATGCAAATGTACAGCTTGACTGGCTCCTCCATGGTTAAAACACTGCTTATCCAGCTTGTGGGCTCTGTCACTTTAGCAATGATGGCTTTTTCCATTTGGCTTTATTGTTCTCATTATTTTTTTTTCTTATTGCAAAGCGTGCTCTGCAAGGCAGATGCTACACTGGATAAATCATTGTATCTATTTTCAGGTATAATATTTACGGAAAACATGCCAGTCCTTGGCAATCTTGTAACAGCTGTGCTGCAGGGGTGCCACAGTGCAGTGTTTGCTTTGGATATGTTTCTTGTTGTGCTTGTGTGTCTGTTGAATGAGTCCCTTTCCACAGGGTTAGTTTCAGGGCAACGGTACTAGTATTCCCCCTCTGTGGTCCAACAAGGGCACCCACTTAAAGGTTTCCAACGCCCAGCCATCACCTTTCCCAGGCACAGACCTGCATCTGACTACCTTCTGACCAGGTTTTTTTAAGGCTGCATAGTCTCCTGCCTTACACTGTGCTATTCCCACCACGTTAGACTATCTAAACAGGCAGTGCCTGTACTTTGCTTCCTCTCTGAGGCTATGACCAGTGTATTGCTCACAGTTATAAGTTACCACACAGCTCCTTCTAAGCAAGCACATTTTTTCTTAAGGTAAAAACATTATAGAGAAAGTATATTAAAAGAATAAAAGTTCCTATATGCTTGCTAACAGCTTACCAAAGGTCACCCTTCAGTCTTATGGGACCTTAGCAGTTCAAGTCCTTCCAACTCTTCTGAAAGGACTGCTCCTCCCATCCTTTGGACAGAAAGTCCTGTCCATTTGCTGGATTGGGAAAGAAGGCCCTGAGCCAGGCTATTTATCCAAACATCCTGTCTTTGTCTGTTGGTCTTTGGCAAATCCAGTTTGAGTTAGTATATGTAAGAAACCTCCCCAGAAGGGGATACCTCTCTGAGGGGTTACAAGTTGGCTGACTTGCCTTAATCACCACCACCTCTTTTTACTTCCTGGAGGAGCTGTGGTAGCCTTTCCCCTGGGGAGTAGAACATAATCATACATAAATCATTCATTTAGAGCAGTGGACCCCAAAGAGCATGCATAGCATTGCAATATCTCTCACCTCTTCCTCCCTAGAGAGGTTACATACATCTAATACCACTAGTTCTTTCAAGGATATAGCAGGAAATTGCCATAACTGTCACAGTTATTATCACTAGGTGCATGAATTCATTTGTTTTGAAAGCAGTCATTTCTGTGGTGTTTGTACCACCTGAAACTTCAGCCTGTGTTCTTTACCATGGTATTCTGGTTGCAGTTTACATTGTGCTTGTGGTATTATGATCGTGCCATCATATACTTTTAATTTGGCTTTGCTTGGTTGCAATTTTGCTTTCTTCTCTTGCATAATGCTGAGGAAGCCTTTGTAGCCTCGAACGTTCACTGATGCCCCACTGTCTATTAGCACTCAATTTCCTGTGTGTTTGCCTGCTGCTGCCCTCTCCTTGCATCTGGTGCTAGTTTGAGCTTTACAAATGATTTAGGTTTGCTGTTTCCCACTGCATTAATGTTACATACATACAAATCTCATCTTGAGTCACAGTTAGTTTCCTCAGTATTTTCCTTTTTTCCTTGTCTACAAGCTTTGGTATAACAGTTTCTCTTGCCAAAATTATTACTCCCCATATATGGGGCATTTTCCATTGTCATGTTTTTCTCCTCTTACTAACAGGTCTTTCTTTGCATTTTGTTTCTCCTCTGTTTTGTATTTGGCCATTTGTTTTTGCATCTATTTTGGTGTATTTTTTCCTTGTATTTTCATGCTTTCCCTGTGCTCCTTGGTGAATGATCTGTGTCCATTTCACTAATGCTCTGCATTTGGTTGTGAACTTATTTACCTAGCATTGCACATGTCTATAGCCCTTTGTACAGTTAGTGGGAGCTCCCTGAGCTTTCTCATTTGTCCTCCTGCATGTTTCATCCATATTACTAATCTATCATGAGTTAGTTCATCTTTTAAGATTTGATAATTGCACGAGTCAGCCATTTTGCATAGTTTGGCAATCTACTGATCTATTGCTTCTCCAGATTTTTATAACACTTGTTGAAGAGAGAGAGATATTTTATATATGACATCTTTTGTGGGTTGAAAATGCTTTTGGAATGCTTCTAAGACTTTACCTGGGCCCTCCCGATCTGCTACTGACATATCTAGATGCTGTTGGAGCACATAAGAGCCTTTCTCCATTTCATCTAATGGTATGGCTGGTGTTACTTAGTTTTCCTTTTAATCCAGCCCCATTGCAATTTTGTAGTTTACCCATTGTGATCTGAAGAATGTAAGTTGCTAAACACATCCCCTTTCATGTCTATCTGATATGCTGTCAGGATTGTTTTCTCTTTGGTTTTTCGGTCAATTTTTTAAAATTTTTGCTTTTTTGGTGGGGGGTGGGGAATGTGGAAGAACGACAGTATTCTTAGTTTCTGATTTCACTCACCTGCAGAACCAGCTCACTTCTGTGTGCAAGCATGAAGAAAAAACTAAGACAATGAAACGTTCCGGCTTTATTCCTTCCTCGCTCATCAAGCACTTCCTGAAAGTAAAGTTCTCCAGGTTCTTAGACATATTCTAACCCCCCTCCCATTGGGAAGCTAGTTACCATAACAGAAGTGAAGCTGGGCGAGAGCTAGGCCCTCTAATGCTGTCAGTGCAATAAAGTGCTAGCACTATTATCCATGGTGATTTCTTTGCTGTATCTGATCAGCCTGCGCTTTTGAGTCCTATGTGAGCTAGTTTTGGGTGTAACTTCTAAATAGGTATCTGGGTCCTGTTTGACACGCTTCCAAATCTGGATTCCATCTACGATGTTTTTGAATCCCTACGTAGTTCAAAATCTGCCAATTGTTTTCCTTAAATAATTTCATTCTGAACTGTGCATTAAAGTGTATTGCATCTAGTATAATTACACCTGCAGCAGACCTGGGGCACTTGTAGGGGATCAGGAGATGTAAATCTCACAAGATTTTGCACTAGCCATTGTATATTTTTTAACTGAATCATTGAAGTTTGGATTCAGACCTCTGTCATGGCAGGCTTCTCTAGCTCTGCTCTTGTGCATGCTCTCTGGATTATTTGTGTCACTCTACCCACAACCCCGGCAGCAATTGCTCTTTATGACACAGATCCCTCTAGTCCTTGTCTTTCAACTAGACTAGACCGCCTGCCCCCTTGTCAACTCTCCTTTCAAGTGTGAAGGCTCTGTTCTCTGATGAACTGTGCAAATTTCTTCCAAACAGTCTCAGACTCTTGACGTTCATTCCTGCAACACAAGTGTATTAAGAAAAAGAAGAAGAATGCAAATCAAAAGAAAATAAATGATACATAAGCAGATCAATGTTTAACTCAGTACAAATCAATCTAGAGAGGTACAGGTAGGTAAAGAAAAGAAATATGAAAACAAAGTTAGTGTGCTGGGCCCCGCTCATGGTCTGTCAGTCTGATGGTGGCTATTGTTAATAAGATGGGATTCAGCCTGCCAGTCCTCTGCTAGTCCCCATCCAGTTTAAAGAGTGTATTTAGAGCACACCATCCCCTTACGGGCCATACAAGTGTAGTTGCTATGGCCTTCCATCCTTGGATCCTTCATCTAGGCTTTCTTTGGTTGTTAACCCTTTCTATGGGGAGAGAATATTGAGTATTTATATCAATAGCTCAGAATATGCATTTCATTAGCATCTTTACCAAAATAGTAGTTTAGATGAAAAAACTTCTAGCTAGCTGCCCCTGGCCTCTGTGCCTTTCCTGCAGTAATTTCAGTCTTTGCATCCTTACCTTCCAGGACCTGCACAACTCCATGTCTGCCCACATCTCAGTACTCATTTAATTCTGTTCCCCGTATGGCACTCTTTATAATCCTCTCTGCTTTGTCTCCTCCTGACACCCTCAGCTTCATACTTTCTTCCATGCTGCCTTCTTATACTTGGTATAGCTTCCCACAACCTGTGTGTGTTGCACCTTGCTGCTTCTCCTCAAAACCCTATGTGGATGTCACCACAAAGGTCTTCATAACTTCCCATGTATTCACTGTTTTTCTAGTTATTGTATTTGTCTGGGTGAGATTTTGAGTTTTTCAGCATCTCTTTTAATATGTGTTGTTAAAGCACCATGCCCATTCATAGTGCTATAAATATATAATAGTAATAATAAAAGGTACATGCGTGAGAGGGAGCCTGCGAACATACCTTTTTAAAAGTAAATTGGCTATCATTTACTTTTTATTTATAAATTTAAATTAGCATAAAAAGAGATGCCTTTATACAAGTGCACTGTCAACAATACTTTTCATTTATGTAGCACCTTTCCTCCATAAGTGAGTTGGTAAGTTTTATCCCCACTTCACTAATGGGGAAGGTAAGGCACACAGGGTTAAGTACCTGGCCTAGGGTTACATACACAGTTAATTGTAACCTTCTATCTATATACTTCTATGGCCTCCTTCACCATAGAATCCAAGTGGTTCACAGTAGCGCTGTGAGGTAAGGAAGTTTTATCTCCATTTACAGATGGGTAACAGAGGTAGAGGAAAAATAGAAGTGACTTGCCCACTGTTACATATTTATATATAAACTACTTTTTACTCCTGTTATCTCTGCAAAGCCAGGGCAGCTAAGAGAAAGTAAGTTGGATTCTGGTCCTAATTTTGTATTGCCTTTACCCACTTCAGCAAAATGCCACCCACTTGCATCAATCGGTGGTGGAACTTGATACCGTCAGCAGTGAAAGGGGAACAATCCCAGTAGCAAGGGAGAGAGACGCTCGCCAAAAGCCAATAGGTATCTCCTCGTGGGAGTCTCTGGCACCCATTGGCCAGCTGGAGGAGAGAGGGGCTGATTAGCCAGCATTCCTCTGCTCCCAGGATATAGCCCAGCGCAGGGGCTGTGTGGAGCCTCTTTCAGCTCTGTTCTAGCAGCCCACCATACCCACTCAAACAAGGAGTGGGAACTCAGCCTGACAGATGCTGCAGCTCTAGCCAATCTAGCCAAGGGGTCAGGAAGGATTTTTTTCTCCCATAGGCCAATTGGCAGAAGACCAGGGCGTTTTTTGCCTTCCTCGCAGCACCTGCAAGCCACAGTGGGTTGAGTAGGAATGCACCTAGTACCTGACTGAGGTACAGGGGTGGAGCTGTTTATTTGTCACAACTTGCAGCCGGTTTCCAGTGCGGCTAAGAGAATAAAATGAACAGTTCTCAGAGGGAAAAGACTTGGGATTTTGGTGCTGGGCCTTGGGCTCATGCTGGACCCTCTGTCCACCTCATGGTGGGGAGGGTGCAAGGACTTAGAGAGCTGAGTCCTATGGAGTAGACTGAGGAGTGCCTACCCCATCTTATGGGTTATATGGTAAGGAGCCTTAGTACCCCTGCCCTGGAACCAATTAAATACCTGGTATAGGAGAGTATGTGTGATGGGCAAGTAGCGCCCCTAGCCTGTGTTAACGATTAATAAAAGTTGCAGCCTGCCGCTTAATTCCATGCATTTGTCTTTTCTCATTTTGCCACCGAGTCCACATCAGACACTTACCTATGTGTTTAAAGTTAAGCATGTGCTTAAGTGACTTGCTGAAGTGGGGCTTATGTTCCTAATCAGTGACACCTAAGCAAACCCTCTGAAGGCCATGCTCTTGCACCCAAGGATGTAATTGGAAGGTGATGGCATTACACAAACATAACTTGAAGATCACCAAGTCATTTTCACTGTTGTGACTAGGCACACACTTCCTTTCCAGCTAAAGGCTAGCTCATTAACCCAGCTCCCACCTAGCCAAAGCACCTGGAGATATTGCATCTCATTTTCCTTTCACTCTCACCAGTGTCACTCTGATTTCAGTGGAGTTACTCCTGAATTCCACTTGAAGATTCTTGATACAAACTGTATCACTCCATTGCTGTGGTTTAGGCTCTGGGAAGAAACTTTCTCCATTTGTTTGTCTGCTGTTAACTTGCACATTAATTAAACATAACTTGAGTGATGTTGAAAACATTCTAATGCTCCAAGCCAGCACAAGTGTAGTCAACCTCCATTATCTTGTACCCACACAGGCACCTGATCCACTTTTTTAATAGATGCTCTCTATTGAGCTCAGAGTTAAACTCTCTACTTACTGCTGAGAATTCCTTTTTTGGTGTGGTTTGGAACAGAGACTCCTTGTTTTCCCCTCCCTGTGCATGCACAACCTCTATAATAATGCTTCTTAATTGCAGTCATGCTTACTAGAGAGGTCAGAGCTCATCAAATACAGCATCTGCACCCCATTCCTGGTGCTCAGTTTGATTTCTCTTGACTTCAGCCAGGGCTTTGGCTTCACAGGCCAGAAGTGATTTTTCTTTTTTGCCTTGCATCACATGAACAGAATCCAATCAAAAGGCAGAAGTTCCTGAACTGATGACCCTGAACAGTTGATCCAGGGCTTGAAACAGAAGCTGGAATAGCTAAATTAGTCTTTTCAGCCACTTTGCTGGCTTTTCTCAATTAAGGGGAACTAACATCTGCTCTTTAGCTATGACCTTGGCTAGTATATAATGCCTAATTAGTCGTAGTAAATTCCTTCAACTCTTAGATGACCACCTCTGACAGAATGCTCAGTGAGATCGTTGCCTGAAGCATTCATCCTGCTTTGTCCCACTATCCAGAAATTTGATTTTTAAGCAGTATTACTGAATTACATTGTCCTTTTTCTCTAAGCACTAATGAAATCCCACTCCATGCTACTGTATAACCCTGAAATGTAACTGCATTTTCTTGTACACCTCATCATTTTTGTTATTAATAATAATGGACCTAGTGGTGTAGGAAGTTGTTTCCTGGCATTATTTTACCCTCTCTTATAAGAGCTATAAAATAGGGAATACTTAAAGCATTTGAGTCTAAGTGTTATAATGGAGCAGATCATGGCTTTCTATGGAACCCTCAAGAGGGACTTTGGGGAGAGGGAAACTCCAAGTGGGTTCTGCCCATGGTGCTGCCTTCTTTCCTTCAATTCTGGGGTGGAATTTCACCTTGTGAGAGAAGGAGCCAACCCCCAAGCACCACAGAGATTCTACTGGGCACACAGGGCCCTCTGGAGAGTGATTCCAGCCCCAGTGGTGATGTTGGCACTCTGGCAAGGCAGCTTCAAATGGAGCCTTGCTGCTATGGATTTCAACACAGTCAGCTGCCCTTGGGACCACTACGAAGGAGGATTGTACTATGCAGGGGACTCCCCACAAAAGGGAATTAGCCTGGGGACTCCCTGACAACCTTGGAGAGGCAGAAGCTGATGCACATCACCTCCTGCTTCTTCCTTCCTCCTAGCAATATGCAGATCTTGTGGGGCAATCCACACTGATGAGAGAGAAGAAAAGATGGATTGGACATGAGATTTTAAATTAAATAGAGTCAATGAGGTGGGAAGATTTGGTAAGAATGTTCCAGGAAGTGTGATCTGCAGAGAGGAATATTCTTGCACCAACAGCACCAAGACTGTGGCCTTGTGTTTGTTTTCAGTTGTATTTTAATTGTAACTTTCAAGTGTGTAAACCAGATATTGTTACAGTGAAAAAGACAAAAGGCATGTGGGGAAATCATTTGAAACCAGATTAGAATGCTCCCAACTTTTATATTTGTCTGTCACATACAGAGGTATGCTGCCATGGAGGTGGAGTTTAGTATTTGACATAAAGGACACTATGAAGGAGCAGAGAGAATGCTGCCAGGCACAGTAGGGGTTAAAGAAAACCTGTGGGCTCAGCTAGCCCTGCCCTGTTATACCTACAGCCAATGCCAGGCCTGGAGGGGGGAGAAAAGAAGGGAGCCTGGCTCAGTCAGAGGCTGACTGGCAAAGAAGCAGATGCTCTCTGTATGCCTGCCTGAAAGCACAGACCAGCCTGCCAACGCAGCCACTGGATGCAAGTAAGTCTTCCCCTGCCAAGGGGAACCTGCAGACAAGCCCCAACTGTGGGGAAACTGGACTAGCGGGGCCATGCCCCAAACTAAAAGGACTTGCATAGGGAGCAGCTCAGGAAAACAGGTCCTGAACCCCTCCTCATGGCTGGGAGAAAGGTCCATCTCCCCTGTTTACGGATGAGCAACACAGGACCCTGGGCCAGGACCTGAGGGAGAAGGAGAGGTCAGGTCCCCCTTCAGCCCCCCATAACCAACGATTTCGCTACTAGGCTGCCCGGCCACTGACAGCCCTATCACAGGCACTCATTCAGATATTTTAAACATCAGTTCTTTTTCAATGTAATTAGTGGTAATCAAGTGGCTAACAGTCATTTTGAGACAGAAGACATTGGTTCAGAAAACACCAACAGCCAAAGCTAATGTGATCATCGCTTCTTGTGCTCCTGTGCAATATGGCATGGAGAACAAGTTCTTTCAGGCAGAAAGATCTCTGTGCTGGTAACAGTTGAGCCTGCTGGGGAACCAGGACATTTATCCCTTTACTATAGTCCTGGCTCGAGAACATCTAGGTCCTGGCTGGGGAACACGTAGGTTCCTTTCCTTCCTATTTAAATCAAACAATCCAACCATTATTTCCCTAAAACTTCCTCCCTTTCCTATCTCCACACACTGGTCCTGGACATACATTATCTATTCTGCTATAACGATCTGGTCCACTGACTGTCTGCTCTCACTGCCTTTTCTCCCCCTCCCCTTGGACTGCACTGGAGTCACACAGCACAGTTTGACCCCTTTCACTTTGGAGTGATCATGCCGATATGGTAGTAATAGAAAATATTTCTTGCTAATGGTCTTGGAGATATAGAAATAGACATGAAAGGTTTAAAAATAGATCTAAAAACATGAATGGCTTAATCTACAGTTTACAGTGGTTTAAGGTTGGTCATACTTGGAGCTTAACAAAAGCTCTGTCCCTCTAATTGTCCCTGTAAAAGGCAAGTCCATACAGACAAGAAAGCATATGCTAATCAGTAGTCAGCCAGTTTTGATCCATCTAATTGGTTATTACAGAAATAAATCTCTAGCTGCAATACTAGAAGGTTGATGTGAGCAGCATTGCTTTTGTCTATTTTCATAGCATATGAACTAAACTATCCCAAGGTTTTCAGGGGGTTAAATATATATTTACCACTGAAAATGTGACTGGACAAAATAAGGGTGGTCTTACAGCAATCCTTATCTGTTTGATAAAAAGTTGACTGGTAATTTGCAAGGGGAAAAGGAATAACATCATGGAGTATAATCTGGGACTAGCTGCAGGCTCAAGGAAGAGGTGATTGCTTGTGAGAGGGTTTAAGATCTTATAATGTATGGACAAATACCCCCTGGTAAGTCTTATGAGTTTTGTACTGGGAGCTAAGTTCTCTCTAAGCTGCACGGCAGCGCAGCAGGCTATCAAGGACCACGCAAGTGGGGAGAGGTGCCTCTCCCTGCCCAGCCCCGCCGTTGCTAGGGAGAGGCACCTCTCCCCTGGCCCTGGGCTGCTGTGGTGAGAGAGGCCTGGGGGAATTCCTCTCTTTCCCCCCACAGCCCCGGGGCAGCCTGCACTCCAAACCCCTTATCCCCAGCCTGCACCTCCAGCTGGAGCTCTCACCCCCCCCCCCCCGCACCCCAACCCTCTGTCCCAGCCTCGAGCCCTCTCCCACACTCCGAACCCCTCTGCTCAACCCCTGCCACACATCAGCTCCATATTGTTGCACATAACAAAATTCATTCCACACATGGATGTAAAAAATTAGAGGGAACATTGACTGGGAGTTCAGTGTGTGTGTGATGATCCAGAAATGGATGGATATATTTATTTATATTCAGATAAATACTGTAGAAGCACAGCATAAATACAGTAAATCACATGAACTGCATATATAATAAGTAGATATTGACTACTGTTAAAGTGCACATCAAGACTTATTGGTCATTGAGAGGTAAATATCGAATGAAGCAAAGCTTCTATATTTACCTTGAGGGATAATAAATTTTGATGTGTGCCAAAACTTAGTGTCCTTTTCCCTGACAGTCTATTGGAAGCTCCTTAACTGAGGGCACTGAGATACAATAGGAAGTATATCATTATGGCCTTTCTTGACCATCGCTGTAATGCAAGAGTAACAGCGCTGACTAATTTCCAAAGTCTTTTCTTTTTGTTTTCTCAGTGTAAACATTGGGATGGATTACGTGGGGGCAGTTGGAAACATTTTAAAAAATGCCTAAGTGACTTGGGGTCAGATTTTTAAAGGTATTTACATACTAAAAATGCAGACTGGCACTTAGGTACATCTGAACATCATACTAGGTGCCTAATTCCCATTGGTGTCAATGGGATTTAGGCATGTAGATGCCTTTGAGGATCTGAGTTCTAAATACTTGTCATTTTGAGAATGAGTTTTAGGCTCCTGAGTCACTTAGGAGCTTTTGAAACTTTTAGCCAGCATCTCCTTTTTGTTGTTCCATTGCCTAGTCAGGCGCATGTAAAGGATGTCCCCAGGGCACTGCAGCTAGGAGAGCAGTACTGTTTTGAACAATCAAGACATATGATAAATAGCTCTGGGGGAGGTTTTCAAATATGTACAAATGACAGTGTCAATTGGGCTGCCCCTCTGAGGGCGTAGGCACCCAGCCTGCCCTTGACTGGCTCGAAGGAGAATAAGCCAATCCAGATCAACCTGTGGGTAGTTATTTGGATAAGCAGCTGAGGAGCAGATAATTAGGTAAGGAGACATGGGCCTAATAAAGGCTTATGAGCGCTCAGGTAGGAGGCCCTAGAACAGAGAGAGGAAGTTCCTGTGTAGGAAGCTACTCCAAAGGGTGCAGGGAGAGGAACAGCCTCCAGAATACAAAGAGAGAACGTTCCAGAGGAAAGAAACCACAAAGCTCTCCAGGCAGGGAGGGCTTGAGAGAGACCCTGAGTTAGCAGGGGAGAGACTTCAGAACTCCATGTGGTGGAGAAGCCTGGGGACTTAGAGCAGAAGAAAGCTGGTTTACATGCCATGTTTGGCAATTGATTAAATAAACTAGATCCCTGCAGGGCATTGTTCACTGCATACAAGACTCATTTAACTTATTGAAAGCCCACTTGATGGAACTGACAGAGATGTAACCATTTGTCCTTTTACACGTATTGGGGAAGAGTTTTGTTTAAAGTAGAGAGATGTAGACAACTAAGAAAGGGAAACAGGCAAAGGACTGAATTTATTTTACTTACTGGAATCATTGCTTTAGAATACAAAATTATAGACCGCACACAAGCATCCAACAATTTTGTCTCATAAAAGGGAGCAATCTAAAGCAGCATAAACTACATAATCACTCTACAATACGTTTTTTTAACCAGACGTGAATTTAATAACCAAATGTTAAAATTTCTTCACCTAGGAAGACATTTCTAGTTGAAACTAAGCCAACAGAGAACCCATCAGTCTCTAGCTCCTGATAGCCACTGATTATTCTTCCTGCAAAGAGATAAAAACAAGATGATAAAAAATACTCCTAATGTTTTTGCTATAGATCAACTTTTCTTATCCCCTTTAAATTCGAATGAAGCAATTAGGCCCCATCAGCAATATGGCTGTTTTCATTAAAATGCAATTTGGCAGGGTATGCCATGCATTTGTGTGGACCTTTCAGAATCCTCAGGGAAGATTTCATCATAAATCAAATCAGTTTGCTTTAAAAGGAATAGTTTCTTCCCTGATACCAAAGCTTAACACAACAACTACACCTCTACCTCAATATAACGCTGTCCTCGGGAGCCAAAAAATCTTACTGCGTTATAGGTGAAACCACGTTATATTGAACTTGCTTTGATCCACCGGAGTGCGCAGCCCCGCCCCCCGGAGCACTGCTTTACCGCGTTATATCCGAATTCGTGTTATATCGGGTTGCGTTATATCGAGGTAGCGGTGTACTGCCCAATTAGAACAGCTCAGCATGGGTATGTGTTAAACTGTTCACTGAGCTAATTGCACAACTGTAGTACTGGGGCATGCAGTTAATACTAGAAAGGTGGGCAATGGGGTCACAAAGTTAGGTGCTTATGGATGCACAGCAGCTGTTTCAAAGCTGCATTCCTACTGCTCTTGTGCTGTACATTTTTCTTTTCTGTCACCACCCTGATTCCTGGACTGTGCCCCATGCCCAGCCTGACTGCAAATCTTAAGAACAGACCATTTTCTAGGAGTTTAAATTTCAAAGGAGTCACAGAACATATGTGGGGCTTTAAAGTTTTGCATTTTAAGTCTAAATAATTGGAAAATCTGTTCTCCTTCATTGACTGCTAAGATACTGGTATGCAGAGTTCTGTGTTTCCCATGCACCACTTGATGGGTTCACAGTTCCCTAACCAGAGCAAGAACAGAGGAACTATTCATAGATGCCAGAATGAAGCATTACATCATTTAACCTGTATATCACAGGTCATTATATTTCACCTGTATTGAGCCCAGTAGTCTCTGGCTAAATTAGATCTTCCAGAAGGGTATCTAGTTTTGATTTGAAGATGTTAATAAATGGAGAATCCAGCACTTCCCTTGGTGGTTTGTTCCAATGGTTAATCACCCCGGCCGCTAAAAAATTGTGCTTTAGTTCCAATTTGAATTTAACAAATATGTTGTGTTTTTACAATTGTACTTGCTATGTTTAAATCTACATATTTAGGACCCAATCCTATGAGGTACAAAGTGACACTTGTCAGGTACCCTCAAGAATATATGCATTTTTGTCTTTTTTTTTTTCTCCTCTAGGCATTTACTATGTTCTTCATCATCATATTTAAATGCTTATTGACTTCGGTGCTCTGTGACTTGCAGGATCAGGCCCTAAAAGAGGAGGCAGTGTTTTAATGGGCTGAGTTGCAGGGTAGGAAGCAAGGCATTTCTCAGTTCTAATTCTGGCTGGGCCACAAGTAGGCTGAGGTCATCACAGCTGGTACCATTTTCAGAACAAATGGCATGTGCAAAAAGCTTTATTTGTGGTTATTAACTTTAACAGTCTAGTTCAAAATGATTCATTCCTCACTGGCAGGTAAGGACACTACATCTCCTTTGTGCTCTGGTAGCTCTAGTAATTGATATATACTGGCCGTTATCAATGTAGTAAGTACCATAGGTACATAAACAAGCCATAGAGAGAGGATAAGATACGTACTGATTAAGAATCACCATTAGATAGGATGGTGTAAACAGACAGTCTGTGTGGATCATTGATTTCTCTGAACCCAATAATCTCAGTAGGAGTCTTTTTTAAAAAGAGTTTTGTGCTGTTTTTATTTTCCTGTAATGGTTTAGCAGTTGTACTTTTAGTCTATTTTAAGGGGAGAGTGAAAACAAACAAAATGGCCAAAGTCATCTCTGGTATAATTCCACCAAGTTTACTCAGTGACTGGCCCAGGTGAAATATTTTCCCCCAGGAAAAGGAGTCCCCTGCATTTTAAAGCACTATGGATCTCTCCCCTCCACCCATGCAGATCCACCAGCATTATAGTTCCTCTTCTTAATGTCCTCTATCAGTTCTCCTGGTGGGTGGTGAAGCGGTGACACTCACTACAGCTAATTTCAAAAAATTAAGTTGTTTAGTGCTTTAGTTTATACTTAGCACTTGTATATTGTACTTCATCTCTTCAAAATGCTCAACAAACATTACAGTGAACAGTAAAGCAAGTCTAATGGCAGCTTAAAACAGATTACAGCACAAGATGCGAAAACAGCTGAAGACTTCCCAAGTGCGGTAAGCAGGGGTGAAAGTAACATTAAGCACTTACTGGAAGAAGCGTGGCCTTGGGTGGAAGGGGCGGGGCTGGGAGGAGTCATCGTCCCCCAGCCAGCCCATCAACACTGCCTGCCTGCCCCGCCCCACCCCGGGGCTCCAGCAGCTATTTGAAGGGCCTGGGGCTCTGCTCGGGGCAGCTGCTCCTTTTGTTCCCTCATCCCCCCATCGCAGCCCAGGGGGGACAAAAGGGGCAACGACGTTAAAGCGCTGCTACGGCAGTGCTTTAAGCAGGGTCCTTTGCCGAGGCAGCGCTTTAACGTCCGCTGAGTACGGGCCAGTACCGGCGGCCACTTTTTACTGGTACGCCGTACCGGCCCATACCGGCTTACTTTCACCCCTGGTTGTAAGGCAAGTTCTGTTTGTTTGGACAGTGTATGTGGAATACATAGTGGTGTGGTCTAAAGGTTTTCTCAGCACTCCTTGGGAATGAGGTGCATAACTTGCTCATAGCTTTGCAACTCATCAACACTGCACCCACCCAAAACTCATGCTGAGAAAACCTTTTAGATCACACTATTATGTACCTGTCCAAACAAACAGAACTTGCCTTACAACATTGGGAAGTCTCCAGCTGTTTTATCAGCATGAGTTTGGGTTGGGTGCAGTGCTGATGAGTGACAAGGTCATGAGTGAGTTGTGCACCTCATCCCAAACGGAGTGCTGAGAAAACATTTATTCAAAATATTTCGTGGTGGGATCTAAAGACACACATGTTACAGAAACATCATCAGAAGAATGTTTAAGGGCATTTTAGAAACTTTTTTTTTTAATCCCTCTCCTTGCAAAGACAGGCTCCTTGGTTACCAATTGTGCAAGGCTCCGGGAATAGAAAAATATACTACATTTTAAACAGCTCTAAAAATAGATTTTCTATCTATACAAATGTTCTGATTCTTAGGTTTACTATCTACGGTAGCTCCAGGGCAAAAAGTGACTTCTGGGTTCTATTAGGAAGGGAAGAATCTCCCCTTCCCAGTGGTTCAAATTCCTTGTTTCTAACCCTGCAAGGGTCTAAGTTACTAGCCCTTAAAGTCATGATATATCATATTTATGTATAGAAAAGCAATCACTGGCCCAGCACTGATTCTTGCCCATTGTGGGCCGCATGCAGCCGTAATTTGCGTAGTGATTTCACATTTAGTGGGACAAGAAGGAAACATTTCTCTGGTAGGTTGATTTGATGCCAAGGGCCTTGTAATATTAGACCCAGGAGAGATGAAATAACATGCTGAGGGTAGATGAAGTGGTCAGTGGCGAGTGATATGTTTATTTAACACATGGTTCCATAATGTATTGCATGGGTCTGCAACATATCACATAGGTATCGCTTCTGCAGGGGGCATGAGTGTACAAACATGTTGCGCACACAGACTTTTCATAGCCAGCACTGTCAGTCTGACAATCACAAGTGAATATTTGCTATAGTCAGGCGTGAAAGTAAGCCGGTACGGGCCGATATGGTGTACCGGTAAAAAGTGGCCAAAGTGGCCGCTGATACCGGCTCGTACTCAGCTGACGTTAAAGCACTGCCACGGCAAAGGACCCCGCTTAAAGCGCTGCTACGGCAGTGCTTTAACGTCGTTGCCCCTTTTGCTTCCCCCCCCCCCGGGCCGCCGCCGCTGGGTCAAAAGGAGCAGCTGACCCAGGGCCGCGATTTAAAAGGGCCCAGGGCTCTGGCTGCTGCTACCGCAGCAGCAGCCAGAGCCCCCGGGCCCTTTAAATCGCCGCTGGAGCCCCAGGCGGTGCAGGTTAGACAGTGTGGATGGGCTGGCTGGGGGATGCTGACCCCCCCCAGTCCTGCCCCTTCTGCCTGAGGCCCCGCCCCTTCCAGGGGCCGGAGCCAGCCCCCATACCAGTAAGCGCTTAATATTACTTTCATCCCTGGCTATAGTTTTCCTCTTCTCTTGCCAGGCCAGCCTCTATCTGTGCTTTTCTGGTTTAGCCAGTGTACAATAACCGCTATATTTCAAGTCTGTTTGCAACATGGTGGTCATGGGGTGTGGCTCTGTGAACTGAAGAGTGTTTACAGATATTGGTGTACATGGCATTCTGTTATAGATAAATGTGCCAGACAAATAGCAAAACCTCTCCCCAAATAGCTTAAAGTCTCTGGGCGCTACTGAGCTACAGTACAGTACTATGTAATACAGAATGAAAAAAACGAATGACACATGATTATAAAGTTATGTGATCAGGATAACTGATTCAGACTTGCATTGATTTGTCTGATTCTGTGCGTGACTTGTTGAGGGTGTCTACCTATTGTCCTTTCATTTAGTTGTCTCAGGTAGGAAATAATATTCTGAGTTACCTGCCTCAGGATTCTACATTAGTTACTCTGGGCATAACATGACCTTTATTTGCAGAGCAATGACAGCTTTGAGTCATTTACAAAGGAGAAACTGTTAGCAAGTAAGGATAGCACTAGAAAATTCTGTCAGGAAGATTTAGTAGTATTCAATATAATAAGCACATGCATAGTGGTTTACATTTTGAAACTGCTATGCAGACACTAATTAATCTTTACAACACTTCTGAGGGGTAACAAAATGTTGTTAGCCCTATTTTACAGATAGAAAAACTGAGCCACCGAGAGAGTGTACAACATATGGCAACCTAGTAAGAACTCAGGAGAAGTAAAACTTAGGAGACCCTGATTGCCAGCCTCAATCTATTAGATCAGGGAGTCAACACATAATCGGTAGCAGAACAATATTTTGACCTCTTGATTGTTTTTGTACTTTGATTATTTTTGGAAGCATTTTTTATTTTGACTCAGGAAGTTGTGCAAATAGATCAAGAGAGAGGGAAAGTCATCTAATTGGTGGGTAAAAACATACCATGTATGTAATATGATGCTGTTCTTGTAGAGCATAGTTCTCCAACCCAGAGGCGAAGAACTTGCTGAGGGATGTGATGTGTAATTTTGGATGGGACTGCAAATCAGGCCATGGCTACACTCAAAACTTCAAAGCGCTGCCGCGGGAGCGCTCCCGCAGCAGCACTTTGAAGTGCAAGTGTGGTCGCGCGCCAGCGCTGGGAGAGAGCCCTCCCAGTGTAGACAAAAGCCCTTAACTGTAACTGTCACTGGTACATAATACTGGGAAACAGTAGAATAGGGTTACCATATTTCCACAATCAAAAAAGAGGACACTGGGGGGGGGAGCCCCGCTCTAGCCCCGCCCCCATCCACTCCCTCCCACTTCCCGCCCCCTGACTGCCCCCCTCAGAACTCCCAACACCCCCCCTTGCTCCTTGTCCCCTGACTGCCCCCTCCTGAGAACCCCCCACCCTAACTGCCCCCCTAGGACCCTACCTGTCCCGACTGCCCCGACCCTTATCCACACCCCCGCCCCATATCCACACCCCCACCCCCAGACAGACCCCCGGGACTCCCATGCCCTATCCAACCACTCCCCGCCCCCTGACAGGACCCCCAGAATTCCCGACCCATCCAACCCCCGCTGCTCCCTGACTGCCTCGACCCCTTTCCACACCCCCGCCCCCTGATAGCCCCTCCCAGAACCCCTGACCCATCCAACCTCACCCACTCTCTGTCCCTTGACTGCCCCCTCCAGAAACCCCCTGCCCCTTCTCCAGCCCCCTGGCCCCCTTACCCTGCCGCTCAGAACAGGGTGTTGGGCTCCGAGCGGAGCCCGACACGTGGCTGCGCTCCCCAGCGCAACACACAACCCGGTCCCTGCCCCCGCACAGTACTGCCGGAGCGGGGCGCTGGGCAGCAGGGGAGCAGGGGAGAAGGAGAAGGAGGGGGGGAGCTGCCGAGGCCCGATGCGAACGGCCCGGCCGGCCGGCGATCTGAGAATGCGGGGGGGGGGAGTAGCTCTACAGCTGCCGGAGTCCAGCCCGGCCAATGATCTGAAGCTGCGGGGGAAGGGCTCTGGCTGCCGGAGCCCCATGCGAGCGGCTGAATTTCCTGCAGCTGTGCCGCGCTCTGCATGGGGGGGAAATCCTGGACATTTTTAGCTATTTACAAATTTCCCCCCGAACGCTATTTTTAACTCAAAAAGCCGGACATGTCCGGGAAAATCCGGATGAATGGTAACCCTACAGTAGAGGAAACTTATGAAAGGGAGAATAAAAGGTCAGCAATGAACCAACAGGTCATTATGAGTTCAGCAACTGGTTTCTTAGTACTTATACATTTTACAGGTTCCATGTGCACCACCCTTCACAACTGCAAAAAACCTAGTGCATGTATTCATTAATTAAGGCCAAACTCTTCATTCAGGTGTGCACAAGGGTCTTTTCTGGATTTTAATGGAAAGCCTGTTCACATATTGAAGGGAAAAATATGTCCCTCTTAGCATTCACAAATGTAATTTGTGTCCATACACCCAAGCAGCAGTTGGAGAACGCATCCCTTAAAAGCAGAGGGTGGCACCAAATTGCAGGCTTCTCCTGTGAAATATGAAAGACTTGGCAGAAATTAAAGGTCTGGAGGAGAAAGAACTGAGATGTGATTTCCAGGCTGATGCTATAAAAAATACAGGGCTGATGAAGGGAAATAACTTCTAATAATAAACCTAAGATTGGCAGCAGAGCCCTGTGTGAGCTGAGATCAACATAGCTCTAAATGTCATTCGTTTGGAAATCCATATATTTTTCTCTCTGATATTTTCTTTACATGCATGTTCTGTTTCCTGACATGTTTTCCACTCATTTCTG
Organism: Emys orbicularis; assembly: GCF_028017835.1. Taxonomy (NCBI): domain Eukaryota; kingdom Metazoa; phylum Chordata; order Testudines; family Emydidae; genus Emys; species Emys orbicularis. Next base: position 67,554,237 of record NC_088686.1, on the reverse strand, counting down.
GAGCTGCTCAAGATTTGGTATTTCTGAATCATGAGAAATTGAGATTTGAACGTTTTGGTTTTGGTCCGAATTGGAACAAAAACAAGTATTACTGAAATTTCCCATGAATTGGAATTAAAAAAAAAATCAGTTTGGGAAAATTTTTGTTTTGAAATTTACTTTGTTTTTTACATTTTTCTATTTTGTCAGTAGTAGTGGTGTACTGCATAATGCAGATTTCACCTCTTGCGTCTTAGATCCTCAGAAGCAAATGTCCCTGTTAGTCTTCTTGATAAAAATAAGCAGATTCCCAGAAATTCTTGGCATCCCAAGGATAGAAGACATGCAGTAACCTGAGGCCCAGATCCTGCAAACATTTTTGCATGTGCTTAACATTATGCATGGGAGTAGTCCAGATCAGGGCCTGAGAATGGTTGCTATATACAGATACACTCATAATGAGTGCAGATTCTTAACTGACTTACACCCCAGTCAATTACAGAGCAAGCAACCGCAGTATGACAAGATCTTTCTTTTGGAACTTTTGTACTGAAAGCCAATGGCTCAATACAAAAAAATCAACATCACAGTGACCAAGGTATATTCCTCCTGTGTGTTCTTCCTTTCGTTTACAAGAAGGAAGTGAAATAATCAAAGTCAACGGAACCTTCACTCACTCTCCCCTCACCATTGCCTCTTGGGATTCAACTCAGGCATTCTACCATGTCACTGACTATGTATACTGCTTTAATTCTATTGTTTCTCTCTTTTACTCCATGGGTGAGCTTTCCTCTTTGTCCTTCTCCCTTTCCTCTTCTCATTCTTTCTTTTTTTTTGGTTTCTATTCTAGGGTTACCATATTTTGAGCCTCCAAAAGGAGGACACTCCACGGGGCCCCGGCCCCGCCCCCAGCCCCGCCTACGCCCCGCCCCAACTCCGCCCCTTCCCCAAAGTCCCCGCCCCAACTCTGCCCCCTCCCCTGCTGAAGCAGGTAAGGGGGTTGTGGGGGGAGGAGGCGCGGCCCAGTCTGGCCCCCCCGGCGTCTGCAGCCTGGGTCGGCTCGGGCTCTGGGGTGCTGGCCCAGGGCCAGCCCCCGGCCGAGCACCCCCGGCCCGCCCAGCACTGCCGGTCCCCGGCCCGGCCCCCGGACCCCCGGCCGAGCACCCCCGGCCCGCCCAGCACTGCCGGTCCCCAGCCCGGCCCCCGGCTCAGCACCCCCCGGCCCCCGGGCCCCGGCTCGGCACCGCCGGCCCGGCCCCCGGCACCGGCTCGGCACCGCACCGCCAGCCCGGCCCCCAGCTCGGCACCGCCGGCCCTGCCCCCGGCTCGGCACCGCACCGCCGGCCCGGCCCAGCACCCCCAGCTCGGCACCGCTGGCCCGGCCCCCGGCCCGGTCCCCGGCCCGGCACCGCCGGCCCCCGGCCCAGCACCGCCGGCCCCGCATGTCCCGATTTTCCCGGACATGTCCGGCTTTTTGGGATTTCCCCCCGGACGGGGATTTGGAGCCCAAAAAGCCGGACATGTCCGGGAAAATCTGGACGTATGGTAACCCTATTCTATTCAGTTGCCTGCCCCTTTCTCTCAGGACTGTGTGTTTTATGTTTCTGATTTTACAGTGAGTCACATTTTTAAATCAAGCACAGCCCTCGCAAGAAAGGCTCTGCTGTGACTCAGTGTCAATGGTCTTTTCTCCCTTCTCTACATTTCTGTAAATTGATGTTAGATGGATTTCAGATCAATAGCTATAAAGCTAAGATGTTAAGCAGTATTGGGAGGGGGCTAATGATTGCTAATTTAAAAGAAATTCAAAATCAATATGTCCATTCAGCCTGTAATCTACATTCAGAAAAGATACCATAGCTGCTGAAGAGGCCTTTGCTCTGTAATTCATGGATAGCAACACCACCTTGTGGCAAGTAATTGAGCTCTAGCCTAATGATGCTTTTGCTTGGAGGTGCTGCTGAGCTGAGGGGAAAAAAATCTGCCATGAAACGAGTCTAATATTGTACAGCAAGCAAGAAACATCCCTTTCTAGTTGATGGCCCACGAAGCAGTCCCAGTTTTCAGACAGCTTGCTATTTTTTATTGGCGTGTTCATTACAGCAGGTATTCTGCATAATAACACTCCCGACTAACCTCAAAAGGAGTTTTAGCAATGAAGAGTGAGCAGTTTGGAGAGGAAGGGCATAGAGGAAGATGAGGGGAAGCTCCAGGAGAAAGAAAAAGACAAAACAAAGAGAAATGTATTTATATTTTAAATGAGACCACTGACTTTGCCTGATGAGCACAGATGGCTCAGTGAAAGTTCCTTGCCTCAGGCACAGTTGATTCATACTTCTGCAGCAGTGCTGCACTTGAATTGCAGCCTGTATGGGATTTCATTTATAACCAGCTGATAAAGGGATTAGTGCCGCACTCTGTCAAAACAGAGTAGTGATGACAGGTTTCTTCTGACATTTGGGTACATTCATTCCTCCTCCACCCCTTCCATGCTGCTGCTACTCCACTTCTGTTCACTAGAGAGAGGCCTCACTGGAAAAATATGGATCCTGAACTTTGCCAAAGTTCCAGATGGAGAAGAATGTTTGGCTCTAGGGTTTTAGGCCCTTCTGTACCATTTGCTACATGTAAATGCTTCTGTATTTCCTCCCCTCCAGTTTCCTGAGTGAAACAGTGTTCCTGAGAGTAAAGGTCTAATCAGTTAGATCAATGCACAGGTTAGGCAGGGTAAGAAATTCAAAGCACCAGCCCACCTCATCCCTAGCTCTACTATCGTTATTTATCCTGGACCTCCACCATTAGATGAACCTCTATCTTGACCCTGTCATCTCATTCCTATTCCAGTTTTGGCTCCCTTCTCCCAGCTCTGCTTATCCACTTAACTCTGACCTGCTACATTGATATCTAATCTGAGCAAAGACTGATAATCGCACCAGATTGTGTGCTGTATTTAGGCTGTGAACTAAGGTCCACAGACATTAATTAAGACAAGACCACCTAACTCCTATTTTTCTGACTGAAGCATATATTGACAAGCATGGACTGTATAATTTGCAGCAAATAATTTTTGATCTTTTTCTGTTCCCAAATGGTCCCTGTACAGTTTACTGAATTTATTAATTATTCAAATAACTTATAGGCAAATAATGATTGATCTGCAGACTGATCACCAACAGCTTGCTGTATTCCAGATTAGAAAATTGAGTTGTTTGGGTCAGCTTTGATGGCCCCAAAGGTCATGTGGCATCGTTTCTGTTCCCTGATTGGATGCATGTAATGCTTAGAAACCGGTTTCCAGTGTGAATATTTGCGTCTATGAATACAAAATTTGCTTTCCACTAATACCCATCTAAATGTAGCCATTCCTGTAAACATTCCTGCCAGTAACTTCTTAGACTATAATGCAACTTAGAGCAGGGACTGTGTCTTCATTTGTGTTTTGTACAGAGCCTTATTGTCGCCTCTGGGTGCTACTGCAATCTAAATATTAAACCGTTATTATTTTTAGTGGAAAGTAAACACAAAAGAGATGTGGGCTGAGGTGGAACAAAGTCAACGCTTTATTTGTGTGAATGTTGTAGGAGGATTCTGAAGTACTCACTCAACTCTAGTTTCTAGAATCTCTTGAAAGGCTCCAGAGATGCATTAATGTACCATTTCTTCGCTTTAAATGGTTGAGAACAAATCCTAAAGCCTTATTAGAAAAAATTGAGTTGGCTAAAATAGTCTTTGGATTAAGTAATGTTTGTTTTTTTATTTGTGAGAAAATAAAATGTATCATTTGTTTTGCTAGAAATATCAATTGACACCGCAGAATTGTGCATGCTAAGAAACACTGTTGGGGCAGATTGGCATTGCATTGGCATAATTTGGGGCAATGAGAACAATGTAAACAGTTCCACTCACTGAGTACATAACAGTTGATGTGTCTGACACCACTATTTATAGAATAAACTAGAAAGTTGGCCTTCATCAGCAATCAGTGGTGACACTTACATTGCTTACAGTAGAGCCTCTTGAGGAACCAAAAACAAACAAACCAGGTAGGCTGCTGAACCTTGGGCTGTGGATCATTCTGCAGACTGAAAACAGGACAACAGCCAGGGCCGGCTCTAGGCACCAGCGTTCCAAGCATGTGCTCGGGGCGGCCCTTTTCAAGGGGCGGCATTCTGGTCCTTTGCGGGCGGCACTTTTCAAGGGGGCGGCAAAAAACCTGGAGCCGGCCCTGACAACAGCAATGGGCAACATAGTGAGCAAGGATATTGCCAACATATTCACAGGTATTGTAGGATGTTGCTTTTTGGCAAGTTGCCCTGAACAAGGCTGGCACTTAGTTTGTTGCAGAATAAACTGTTTTATTAAGGCTATGCCCTGTGCTTGCGTGTACAGAAGAGAGAGGTTTGAAAAAATGTTGATGACTGATTCAGAATAAGGCACAAGATTCAGTCTCTCGTTGAGCCTATTCCAGATTCAAAGTCTGTCACTGAATGCAGTCTTCAGTGTTTGCTTTGAAAGCTAAGCACAAATTCTGTTTTCCAGATCAAGATTCATATTGCCTGTAAAGGATCTTAATAAAATGTTGACTGTAAACCTGTCGGAAAGAAGGAATATATTTTGCTAGTTAAGCTCAGTGTTTTCTTAGGTGGAAAAAAATCACTTTGAGTCTTTTAGCTGTAGATGCTGTCTGCAGCTGCAACCTACAGACTCTGTTGGCACCACAAAGACTGTTTAAACTGCAGGAGTATTTGTTTGCATCTGCTTTCCGCTTTCCTGAACTCTTCTTAATTTTATAGATTATTTTGTAAAGCAGATTGGGAGCTTGATGCCATAGGGCAGTAAATGCATTATATTGCTTATGTATTTAAAATAAGTTAATTGATTTTTTTCACTGCATTTCTTACTGCTCCCAATCCTGCAAAATCGGTCTAGCTTAGGAAAGAGCAAATAATTTCTTATCTGTTTTGTACTTGCTCCTTGATTATAATTGCTACCCAATTGTTTGTTGTTTATTATTAATAATTTCTATGGCATCGTAAATGTGCCCAGCACCTTAACAATGCAGACTGAGCAGGCTAACAGCATAAGATACACAGGACAAGATGCTGGGCAATCATTCGGACGAGGTAGGAAGTGAGGGTTATGACTCAGAAGAAGGTAGGAGGCGTTGCTCGAATAGGTGTTCCTTAAAGAGTAATGTGAAGGAGAGGGCACTTTGCGGACAGCAGTTGGGAGAGTATTCCAAGTGTAGGAGTGCACAAAAGAAGAAATGAGGCTGAGAGAGGAGGAGCAGACTAGGGGAACAGTTAAGACAAAGTACTGGGCAAGAACAGAATGTGAGGGAACGAAATCAGAGGGTGGGTGGTAGCAAGATTATGTAGGACTTTGTTAGATGATGGAGACAAGAAGTATGAATTTAATGTGATAGCTAATGGAGGGATTTGAAGAAGGAAGTGACATGACAAGAGATGATGACTTTAGCAGTGTCAGATTGGAGGGAGAAAGGTGACAGATAGGAGAAGGGTATAGTCAGCAAGGAGAGACATGACCAAAACTTGGACAAGAATTTTAGCAGCGGACACAGTGAAGAAATGGAGGACCCTGGTATCAATGAAGAGGAAAAAGCAACAGGACCTAAAGACTGGATATAAGGAGAGAAGCAGTGATGGCAGTCAGAGGTTACACCAAAGTTGTGAGCCTAGGAGACAGGAAGATTGTGGAAATGTCAGTAAAGAGCTGGATGCATATCCTATTGTTCATCATAATATATTTGTATGTTTTTATACACTAGGCTGGCAATGAAAGCAGAAATCTTATGTGCATGTTTGTATCTTAGGTCTGAGCTTCACACAGGCAAAATGCCTATAGACTAGGGCTGTTGATTAATCGCAGTTAACTCACGAGATTAACTCAAAAAAATTAATCATTAAAAAAATTAATAGTGATTAATCACAGTTTTAATCACACTGTTAAACAATTGAATACTAATTGAAATTTATCAAATATTTTGGATGTGTTTCTACATTTTCGAATATATTGATTTTAATTACAACACAGAATACAAAGTGTACAGTACTCACTTTATATTTTTATTACAAATATTTGCTCTGTAAAAATGGTAAAAGAAATAGTATTTTTCAATTCGCCTCATTCAAGTACCGTCGTGCAGTCTCTTTATTGTGAAAGCGCAGCTTATAAATGTAGATTTTTTTTTTTATGTAACTGCACTCAAAAACAAAACAATGTAAAACTTTAGAGCCTACAAGTCCATTCAGTCCTACCTGTTCAGCCAATTGCTGAGAGAAACAAGTTTGTTTACATTTCCAGGAGATAATGCTGCTCGCTTCTTATTTACGTCACCTGAAAGTGAGAACAGACGTTCGCATTCTAAGCAGCATCTGAGTCCTGAATCTACTGATATTAAATGCCTGAGGAAAATCCACTTGCAGAGGTTGCGTTGCTGTGCTAGGCACAATATACCACCGGAGAGCATTTTTTTTTCAATCCAAAGATCAACACTTTCCTTTTCAAACTAAAATGCTGTAGCCTGTGTATGTTTTGTTTTTGTCCTAAATTTGATGGCATTTTCGTTGTATGGGGCATCTCTTTTTTAGATTGTGGGATCATGTGGTACTGTCTCCACCAATAGTAAAACTCTAGCAATAACGAAAGCAATGAATAAATGGAAATAAACATTTTTCTTAATTTACCCAGTTTCTTCCTATCTTTGCCCCCAGTTGACCAAAGCATTTAACCATGTGCTTAAGTCCATCTCTGTTCAGCAAAACACTTAAGCACATATTTCAGTCCAAATGAAGTCAATGGGACTAAAACATGTTCTTAAAATTGAGTATGTTCTTAACTGCTTTGTTGAATAGGATTGGACTTCTGTATTTAGGTGTTACCCAGGGTTTTGCTGAATGCAAAGCTCATGGTAACTTTACTCTTTGCAAGGTGGCGGCAGGAAGTAAATCAATGGGAACATGTCCATCCAGACGATAGATAGTTGATGCAAGCAACTTTAGTCTCCAGCACTTACACATGTCTGCAACAGGTTAGTAGATCACCCCAAATTACCCCCAGATTCATATTTAAACAAGGGCTTGAGGCGGTCTCGAGAGGCTAACTGTAGATGTCCCGTGGTCGGCCCTCCATCTGCAGGGGAACTGGAGGTGTTCAAGTGTCCATCGAGCTCAGATTTCTTCCTCTTTTTATACCCAATTTGTTAGTATTGCATAGCTTGTTCATAAAAAAACAAACAAAAAACTGCTGAGCAGAAGCTAAATTAAGTGTGGAGTTTTCCCTCAGTTAATCAGCTGTATTTCACATAGCAATAGCAATAGCAAACTGTTGCCAGATTTTCCATTTTGCAAAACGGCATGCTTCAGAAACAAATCAAGTCAGGAAGGCACAGGGTCATGTTTACTCCTCGTGGTCACTCACGTCCTCCTGGTCTGTTAGTTGTGCTAAAGTTTCAGAAAGGCCTTTCTAGCTGCTTTCAGCAATAAGCATAACAATTGGTGTTCCAGTTGTGGGCAGAGGTTTAGGCATGTTGTTGGGTTAACAAAATTTCCTCCTTACATAGGGACATATTCTATCCTCATTTATGTGGACACAACTCCATGCCAGATGACTGAACATAAAAATGTAAAAAAACAAAGCATGTATGCTAAATGCTGCACTGGATGTGGAATAGGTTTAAATGTTGAATCCTAACTCTAAAAACCTCTTGGAAGTGAAAGCTCCATGTAGTAGGGCCCATGTCTCCCCTTTGTTCTGGACAGTGCCAAGCACCTTTATAACAGGCAACAAATGCTAATAATTTAATAAATGTGTCTCATACAGAGAGCCATCATTGGTGAAGAAATTATCTATGGTCTTGATCCTGCAAAGGGATCTGCTCACCTGGACTCTTACACCCATGCAGAGCCCCAAATAGGATTCCTAAGGAGAGCTAATGATGGACAACACCAAAAGGATTGAGTTGTTTAATGCTTATTTGCTTCAGTCTTCACTGAAAAGGCTAATTGTGACCAGATGCTTAACATGATTAATATTAACAACAAGGGGGAAGAAACACAAGCCAGAATAGGGAAAGAACAAGTTGAAGAATATTTTGGTGAGTTAGATGTATTCAAGTTAACAGGGCCTGTTGAAATACACCTAAGGGAACTTAAGGAACCAGCTAAAGCAAATTTGGAAACATTAATGATGATCTCCAAGGATGCATGGATGACGGGTGAGGTCCAAGAGGACTGGGGAAAGGCAAACGTAGTACCTATCTTTAAAAAGGAGAACAAAGAGGAATATACTTGGGGAATTATAGCCCAGTCAGCCTAACTTTGATACCTGTAAAGATACTTTTTTGATGCTTTTTTAGGGTGCTCAGGGCTGAGTCATCTTGTTACTCCCCTATCTCCAGCAAAAAGAAGATCTGCTTGTGCTTAACTGGGTGTCATCTTCCTGACCCCACCAGTCTATTAGCCACCCAAACAATCTCCTCAGGGCTCTGCCAGCCCTTACTTTGCCTTGCAGGTTAACACATGCACCCCAATCTCTGAATCCCCTTGAGGCATTCCGCTGCAGCCCTCAACCACCAGACATTCACAGAAATTACCCTGTAAACTGTCCCTAAAGGAACAGTGCACACATGAGCTTGTTAGATGCGACTTAGGATGTGCCCAAAATAACATCCCAGCACTTATATAATATAATGAAAACAATCATATATTTATTATTAAAGGTTACAATTTAAGAGATAGTGAGTAAGGTTAAAAAATGGAAGCAGAAATGGTTACATATAAAACAAGAAATATAACCCTCTTCCTAGAGTCTAAACTTAATTTTAACAGACTAAACACTCGTCTAAAGGAGTTTCTCACCTAAAGCAATCTCTGAGCATCTCCAACTGACATGGCTGGGATCTTTTTGCTTCCTCAGTAAAGGATGAAGGGGGGGAGGTGTGTTTTTTCCCTTCCTCTTTGATTCCCCAAAGTAATTGATTTGTCCCCAAGATGACCCCCATGGTTTATTCCCTGGAGTGTTGGCTTCATGTTGCCTTCACATCCTCAGGTTGATTTTGTATGCAAATGGGCTTCCGTTGTCTTGGCTTCCAAAGCCTATTTTACATGTGAACCAAGGAAGACAGATGAATATACATCCTTTTTCTGGTCAGGCTGCTTGTCAACCCTGCTTTGATTCAGACTTTAAAAAATATTTTCCGGTATATATAGGCTATGGCTACACTAGAGAGCTTGCAGCGGCACTGCTGTAAGCGCTCTAGTGTAGCCACTCTAAGTCAACGGGAGAGAGCTCTCCTGTCGACTTAATTAATCCACCCTCAACAAGTGGCAGCAGCTCTCCTGCCGACATAGTGCTGTCCACACCAGTGCTTAAATTGGCATCAATTATGTCACTTGGGGTCACTAATTCGCACCCCTGAGCACCATAAATTATGTTGACTTAAATTGTAGTGTAGCCGTAGCAATACATGTCTCCTTAAACATCATTCATACATACATCTCACAACAATTATGAGGATCAATATGACATAAGCTTTTATTAGAACCTCACTTGACCCTCTTTGGCTAAATGCTATGTAAGCAATTGTTGGGTGTAGTGAGTTTGTTGGGTCTGTTAGGAATTACTGTTACAGAAAAGTGACCCATTGCCAGTTCTCACCAATAGGCCTCTGTGTCACACAAATCATGCCAAACCAACTTAATTCTTTGACAGACTTACTGACCTAGTTGATAGGAGGGAAGTAATAGATGTGATATATCTTAATTTTAGCACGGCTTTTGCCACAGTCATACATGACACTCATAACCAACTAGGGAAATGTGGGCTAGATGAAACCACTGTAACGTGGGTACTCAACTGGTTTGAAAGCCATACACAAAGAGCAATTATCAACGACTCACTGTCAAAATGGCAGAATGTATATAGTGGGGTCTGAAAGGGGTCTGACCTGGGTTTTGTACTACTTTATTTTCATTAATGACTTGGATAATGGGTTGGAGAGTATGTTTCTAAAATTTTCAGAAAATACCAAGCTTGAAGGTGTTGCAGGCTCTTTGGAAGACAGGATTAGAATTCAAAAAGGAACTTGATAAATTGGAGAATTGGTCTGAAGTCAACAAGAAGAAATTAAATAAAGACAAGTATAAAGTAGTACACTTAGGAGGAAAAAATCAAATGCACAAAGAGAAAATGGGGAATAAGTGGCTAGACAGCAGTATTGCTGGAAAAAACCCTGAGGGTTAGAGTGGATCACAAATTGAATATGAACCAACACTTGGAAAAAAGGCAAATATCATTCTAGGATGTAGTAATAGGAGGGTTGTATGCAGGGCCGGCTCCAGGCACCAGCTTGTCAAGCAGGTGCTTGGGGCGGCACGTCCAGGTATTCGGCGGCAATTCGGCGGATGGTCCCTCACTCCGCCTGGGAGCGAAGGACCTCCCGCCGAATTGCCGCCGCAGATCGCGATCGCGGCTTTTTGTTTTGTTTTGTTTTGGCTGCTTGGGGTGGCCAAAACCCTGGAGCCGGCCCTGGTTGTATGTAAGACACTGGAAGTAATTGTTCCACTTTACTCAGCAGTGGTGAGATTTACGCTAGAGCAGGGGGGTTGCCAGAAAAATTTCCCTAATGGCGGCCCGAGGACCTGGTTGCAGGGTAGATAGCCCGAACCCCATGGAGCGCTGAGCAAGCAGTGGAGCCCCGTTCAGTAGGGGGGACCAGCAGCCCGAGCCCCATGGAGAGCGGGGCCGGGAAGTTGGGACTAGCAGCCCGAGCCCTGCCTCCATCAGCAGGGGGGCCGGCAGCCCGAGCCCCAGCGGTCAGCAGGGGGACTGGAAGCCCGAGCCCTGCCTCCATCAGCAGGGGGGCCGGCAGCCCGAGCCCCAGCGGTCAGCGGGGGGACTGGCAGCCCGAGCCCTGCCTCCATCAGCAGGGGGGCCGGCAGCCCGAGCCCCAGCGGTCAGCGGGGGGGGCCGGCAGCCCGAGCCCTGCCTCCATCAGCAGGGGGGCCGGCAGCCCGAGCCCCAGCGGTCAGCGGGGGGACTGGCAGCCCGAGCCCTGCCTCCATCAGCAGGGGGGCCGGCAGCCCGAGCCCCAGCGGTCAGCGGGGGGGCCGGCAGCCCGAGCCCCAGGGAGTGCGGGGCTGGGCAGTTGGGGTCGGCAGCCCGAGCCCCGGCAATCAGTGGGGTCCAGCAGCCCGAGCCCTGCGGAGTGCGGAGCTGGCAGCCCAGACCCAGGCGTGGGGCCAGCAGCCTGAGCCCCAAGGTGGGCAGGGCAGCAGCTGGGACTCCAGGCGCATAGGTGGCAACTCGGACCCTTGTCCTTGTTAGACAGGGGAAGTTGGGTGGCATGAAGGGCAGAGTGAGCAGGAGCCACACTGTACATGGGGGGGTGGTCCAGGCTAATTTGTCCCTCGCAGGGCACCCTCCTAGGGACGGCCCTGGTGGTGGAAGAAAAGGTGTTTGCACGCCAAATCAGCTGGAACCATGTTGTAGCCAGTGTAGCAGCGTTAAGGTGACTCAGTAATTCAATACTAAGTTATTCTCTCTGGTGTGCCGTTTTGCTTCAGTGAGACACGAGTGAATCTTCTCATTTTCTAGGTGGTTGGGTGTTAGCATTCTCTCTGTGTTATTTTTATTAGAACTTTTGTACACAAGTTCAATGGATTAGTGGCTGAAAAAGGAAAGTGTAAAGACACAAGAATCAGCTAGTGTTTCCTCAAGTCCACACTGTGGAAAATTTAAGTCTAATGATCATGATGGTCCTGGAAAGTCACTTACAAAGAAAAGAAAATATGACGATGATATAAAATATGGCTTTACATGCATTGGTTATCAAGAACGTCCAAAACCACTGTGTAAGATTTATGGTGATGTTCTAGCAATCAGCAGCCTCAAACCTCTACTTCGGCGCCATTTAGAAACTAGGCATCCTGCACAACTCAACACGCCTGTTGATTTTTTTCAAGCGAAAATTAGCTGAGAGGAAAAGTGACATTACCAGTTTTAAATCCAAAGCGAATACTGATAATAAAAATGCACTTGAAGCATCATACCGCGTGAGCTACCGAGTAGCTAAAGCATCAGAAGCCCATACCATAGCAGAGAGCTTGATTGGTCCATGTATAAAAGACGTAGTTCATTGCATGCTCAGAGAAAAGGCTGCAAAAAGGATTGCCATGGTACCTTTGTCCAATAATAAGTTGTCACGAAGAATTAATGACATGTCAAATAATGTAGAGACATCAATTGTACATAGAGTGAAAAATAGTCCAAATTATGCTATACAGTTGGATGAATCAACTGATGTGGCTAATCTAGCTATTTTGCTACTGTTTGTACGTTATGAGAATGAAGGTATGGTTGAAGAAGTCTTCTTGTTTTGCCAACCATTGGAAGAACGTACAACTGGAGACGATATCTTCTATCTGACTAATGCATATTTTCTAGAAAAGGAAATAGATTGGTCTCGTTGCCTAGGCATTTGCACGGATGGGGCCACATCAATGATGGGGAAGTATACTGGATTTGTAGCTCGAACAAAAAAGGTTGCATCAAAAGTCTCTTGGGTGTTGCATAGACAAGCCCTCGCAACAAAACTCATGCCTGAGGGACTGAAGGAAGTGCTGGACAATGCAGTGAAAATGGTGAATTTCATAAAATCACGGCCAACAAATTCCAGAATATTTCATATACTTTCTGAAGAAATGGGTAGTTGACCCATACCATACTTAGATGGCTCTCATGGGGCAAAATCCTTGCGCGCTTGTTTGAGCTTAGAACGGAAATCCTAGTTTTTTTTTCAACAGCCACCCTTTCCACCTTGCCAGCTGTATGGAAAATGATGTCTGGCTCCAGAGCTTAGCTTATTTAGCAGATATTTTCTCAAGAATTAATGACCTAAATTTATCTCTTCAAGGCCTCAATATAACAGTTTTCAATGTGCAAGAGTGAGTAGAATCCATGATAAAGAAGTTGCAGTTCTGGGAAAGTTGTTTGGAAAACAATCAGACTAAATGTTTCAGTAATCTTCATGACTTCCTGGCAGAACATAAACTTCAGTTGGATCAGTGCATTAAAACCAATATAACTGCATACCTAAAAGGACTTTGCATAACTTTCAGGGAATACTTCCCAGCTATGTCAGGTGATAATGACTGGATTCGCAACTCTTTTGACGATACCACTTTCTCAACACAGATATTGAACACTGAGGAAAAAGAGAAATTGATTGAGATCTCCTGTGATTATGAACTGAAAAGGAGTTTCAGAAATCTGTCATTGATCAACTTTTGGCTGAGTTTAAGAAACGAGTATCTCTTCTGGCAGAAAAAGCTACTACAGTTGTTCCCATTTTCAACAACATACTTATGCGAGAAAGCGCTTTCCTCATATGCACATCTGAAAACCAAATACAGAAACAGACTTGATGCCGAACCAGACCTGAGACTTTATCTTTCTCCAGTGGTTCCGGACTTCCAAGAGCTATACAGAACACAGCAAGCGCATCCATCACACTGAGGAAATTTAAAATTAAAACCCTGGAAATATTCATTTTTAAGAGGGGGTTCACGAGATTTCACAATTCAGTAAAAGGGGTTCACGGGTTGTTAAAGTTTGGGAGCCACTGTGCTAGAGCATTCTGTCCAGTTTTGGGTGCCATGTTTTAAGAAAATTATAGAGAAATTAGATAGAATCCAGAAGAGAGCAACAAATATGATAAAAGGTTTAGAAAACTTGACCAATGAGGAAAGGTTAAAAAACTGGGCATGTTTAGTCTTGAGAAAAGGAGATGAGGGGTCGACCTGATGACAGTCTTCAAATATGTTAAAGGCTGCTACAAAGAGGATGGTGATCAATTGTTCTCCATGTCCCTGGAAGGTTCAGCAAGCACCGATGGACTTAATCTTTAGCAAAGCAGATTTATGTTAGATATTAGGGAAAACTTTGTAACTAAAAGGATAGTTAAACTAAAAGGATAGTTAAACTCTGGAATAGGTTACAAGGGAGGTTGTGGAATCCCCATTACTGGAGGTTTTTAAGAACAGGTTAGACAAACACCTGTCAGGGAGGGAGGGTCTAGGTTTATTTCATCCTGCCTCAATGGCTGCTCTAGCCCTTTGACCATGGTGCACTATGGGGAAACTTGACTGTCCACCCTGCATGTTAAAGGAAGGTTGAACTGCCCACCAACACAGCCTGCTGAGCTGTCTTTTTGCTCTGTGTCCTCCCAGCTACTAGAGCTAGCAACATGGAGGAGGTGATTTTTCAAGAACTTACATTGCTTTTGCTTTTACTCCTGTGTCAGGGAATGAACAGAGCTTCCATGGGGCACTGGTAGATGTTTCGATGGTATTTTATGGCCCACCAAAGGCATCTAATATAGCTTATGATGGAGCGGGAGGAGGAGTACCCAGGAAAGGCAGACTCACAGTGGCAGATACTGCTCATGACAGTCATTATAGCCACTGATGTCCCCCTACATAGACCGGCACTTCTGGAGCAAGACTGCAAGCACAGACTGGTGGGATCACATCATCATGCAGACCTGAGATGACCACCAGTGAGTCCAGAACTTTCACATGAAGAAAACTACATTTCTGGAGCTTTGTGAGCAGCTTGCCCTGACCCTTCAGCATAAAGACACACACACAAGGCCATCTTTGCTGGTTCAGACACGGGTTGCTATAGCTGTCTGGAAGCTGGCTAGCTCAGATGCTTCAGCTCCATTGCAAACAAATTTGGGGTGGGAAAATTGAAGTTTCTGAGGCGATCAGGCATGGTGGTTTATCCCAAGGTAGCAGGCATAAAAGTTATTCCTGAAGTAATTGCTGGCTTTGAGTGAATGGGGGGAGGGATAGCTCAGTGGTTTGAGCATTGGCCTGCTAAACCCAGGGTTGTGAGGTCAATCCTTGAGGGGGCCATTTGGTGAATTAGTTAGGGATTGGTCCTGCTTTGAGCAGGGGGTTGGACTAGATGACCTCCTCAGGTCCCTTCCAACCCTGATATTATATGAAACTGTGCTGGAGCCATTGATGGGATTTGTTTGCCCTCCTCAAGGAGCAAATGACTACATAAACTGCAAAGGGTATTACACCATTGTTATGCAGGCCCTCGTGGACAACAGAGAGTGATTTATGAATGTCAGCATGGGCTGTACGGGTAAGTTCATGATGCCGTGTTTTTCGCCAATCGGCAGTCTTCATTCATGGACAGGCTGGGACACTATTCCCACCACATGATATTATCATAAATGAAGTTACTGTCCACCATTGTTCCAGGGAACCCTGCATACCTTCTTTTGCCTTGGCTTATGAAACCATAACCTGGTCTCAGAGGCCCTGCTGAAAGACAGTTTAATTAAACTCTCAGGTGCAGAATGGTAGTTGACTGTGCTTTTGGCAGATTCAAATCCTGTTCAAGATGTTTACAGATCTGTTTGGATGCCAGTGTCATCAATGCTGTCAGCATTACTGTGGCTTGCTGAGCTCTTCACAATCTTTGGTGAAGCCAGAGGTGAGCTATTTCTCCCTGAATGGACCTAAGACAGTGAGGGGCTGCTGAACCAGTACATTCAGCCAGCAAGTGCACCTACCTCAGGATGTACCCAGGCAACAGAAGTCAGGGATGCTTTGTGCTCCCACATTGTGGACTTGCATGGCGCAATGGAGGAGGAGGAATGGTACCTCTATGAATGTGCTTGTGGCGGAGGGCTCGTTGATTGTCGGGGGAGAGGGGTTCAGTGATTGGGGAAGGGGCGGGGAGTTTTGTTCCATGCAATGTACTTATGAATGGCATGACCACTTATGAAATGGGGGCCGGGGGAGTGGTATTCACAGTATGGATTGATGTGAGCAGTGATTGAGGTATGAATTGCTATAGAGCAGTGGTTCTCAAGCAGGGGTACATGTACCCCTGGGGGTATACAGAAGTCTTCCAGTGGGTACATCAACTCATCTAGATATTTGCCTAGTTTTACAACAGGCTACATAAAAAGCACTTGCGAAGTCAGTGCAGTACAGTACATACAGACAATGACTTCTTAATACTGGTCTATATAATATACATTGAAATGTAAGTACAATATTTATATTCCAATTGCTTTATTTTATAATTGTATGGTAAAAATGAGACAGTAAGCAATTTTTCAGTCATAGTGTGCTGTGACCCGTTTGTACTTTTATGTCTGATTTTGTAAGCAAGTAGTTTTTTAAGTGAGGTGTAACTTGGGGGTACGCAAGACAAATCAGACTCCTGAAATGGGTACAGTAGTCTGGAAAGGTTGAGAGCCACTGCTATAGATAACTGCATTGAGGGATAGCCTTTGCATACTAATTCCTAATTGTTCCTGATCATGTGTTTACCTTTACTATTTTGAATACACAATGCTAGCAATAAACTTTCTTGATGAAATAAAAAACTGTATTTATAAACATATATTAGAAAAGTACAACATTCATCCATTCCCAGGCAGGCCAGCTGCCATAACCACACCAAAACACCACTAAAACAGAACCTTTTTTACACGGGAAAAAAAGGTGCATAAACCAGTACAACCAGTGAAGCCATGTACAAGCCAGAAACCTACTGTGGCATATCGTGGCCGCGTGTTCCCCCTTTCCTTTTTTCCCCGTGGGTGGGTGGAGGCTCCATAGGGGAGGGGTTCAGTATGGAGGGCTGTGTAGGTTGCCCTACCCAGCCACTCATGGGAGCCGGCTTCATGGGCCACCTAGCCAAGAGTCTTCCAAGTTGCTTCTGGACTGCAGCAGAGGGTAACATGCAGGGGGCTCACTCTTGCAATCATTAGTGATATGAGCTGCTCAAACAGTTCTTTCTGCTGACCTCTATCCTCCTCCCTTAGCTGCCATTCCTGTTACAGTAACTACAGTGCTTGCTCCCTTGCTGAAACCCTGTCCTCAAGTATGCAGCCAGCCTGAACCTTTCCTCTTGCCTCTCGGCATGCCTCTTCTCTATCAAACGCTTCATAAAACGGGCACAATGTCAGTGAGTTGCCTGAGGTACAGTTCTGGTCCCTGGTTTTCCAGTACTCACTGTTGAGTTGCTTAATCCATTCCCTGCACTGGTCACTAGTCCAATAAATTTGCAAAGCTGCCAGCTACTTCACTATTTCTTGGGCTGTGTGGCCATTTCTGGTACTCTTCATAAAGTCCATAATTTTCCTGGCCTCACACCAGGGATTTTCCAAAATCTGGCTGTGCTCCTGTGACCATGAAGCGGTGAGCTTTGCAGAGGGCTTGTTCCAGTCTCCATTGCAAACACAGAAGGCTCTCTGCTGATGTTTTTTCAGCTCAGTGATCAAAGACAATGGAAGAGTTAATGCTGACTCACTGAGCTGCTGCCATATGTCAAGGGGAGTGATTTCTGTTTTCACTGGAGTTGACAGGAGATTCTTGGGATAGAGAAGACAAAGGACGCTTGCCCATGGGATTGTGGGATACTTTTGATGGACTTCCAGGCCCCAAGTTAGGGAGAGGGCTGTGTCTAACTGAAAAGTAATAGGGCTTGAACTCTGCATCATGGTTTGACTAGGGCTTGGGACTTTCCAGCCTTGCAGGGTCCTAGGAGCCTAGGTCCGAGCCCAAGTCTGAGAGATTTGTGTGTAAATGGAGAGGGGGGGCCTGGGCTCAAGCCTGTTTCTGTGACCAGACTTACATTGCATTCTAAACATACCCTATGACCCCAAGCACATTGGTGCTTTTGCAGGATTAGAGCCTCTAGCTCAGGGGTGAGCAAATTTACGGCCCAGGGACCACATCCGGCCCTTCAGATGTTTTAATCCAGCCCTCGAGCTCCCTCTGGGGTGCGGGGTCTGAGGCTTGCCCTGCTCCACGTGTGCTGTGGCTCCACACGGCTCCCGGAAGCAGAGGCATGTCCCCGCTCTGGCTCCTATGCGTAGGGGCAGCCAGAGGGCTCCACACGTTGCCTAGGGTTACCATCCGTCCGTATTTCCCCGGACATGTCCGGCTTTTGCGTCTCTAAATAGCCGTCCGGGAGGAATTGGTAACAAGGTTAAAATGTCCGGGAGGTTTTTCTCCCTCGCCTCCCTCCCTCCCTTCCATGCAGAGTGCGGCTGCTGATTGGGCGGCTGGGCTGATTGACCCACTCCCATTGGCCTCCAGCAGCCAGAGCCCTCCTCTGCTCCCCCCTCCCTCTGTCTGCAGCCCTGTGTAACACACAAACCGACCCACCTGGCAGTGTGTTTTGCAAACACGTGGAGCCAGAATGGTAAGGGGAGTCCGGGAGGGGGCAGTCAGGGAGCGGGAGAGTGTTGGATGGGTCCCCGGCCTCCACCTGCCACTCCCCCTCCGCGCGTGCTCCCCCTCATGCCCCCCCCCCACCTGCCTCTCCCTTGTCTGCTTGTACTGCCAGAGCCAGCAGCAACTGCTGTCTGCTGCCCCCAGGTCCTAGTGCCCCCATCCACTAATGGGAAGACAGGCTGCCCTTACCCTGCCCTTCCACCCTAGCCCTGAGCCTCTCCAATGCCCCAAACCCCTCAGCCCCAGCCCTCATCCCCCCACACCCTAATCCTCTGCTCCATCCCTGAGCCCCCTCCTGCATCATGAACCCCTCATCCTCAGACCCACAGCCCTCACCCCTGCATCCCCTCCTATCCCCAAACTCCCTCCCAAACCCCCTCCCCCTTCCCACACACCCCCTCCTGCCCTCAAACTCCCTCCCAAAGCCTGCACCCCCTCCCTTTGCACCGCCTCCCACCCCCAAACTCCATCCCAGAGCCTGCACCCCTCACCCCCTCCTGCACACCCACCCCCTGCCCCAGCCCGGAGCCTGCACCCAGCACCCAAACTCTATCCCAGAACCTGCACCCTGCACCCCTCCTGCACCCTAATCCCCAGCCCAGGACCTGCACCCCAGACCTCCTCCCCCCACCCAACCCCCCTCCCAGAGCCTTAGGCAGGTGTGGGGGGGTGGGTTCTGGGCACCACCAAAATTTCTACAATCCATGCGAGTGGATAAGGGTCGGGGCAGTCAGGGGACAGGTAGGGTCCTGGGGGGGCAGTTAGGGTGGGGGGTTCTCAGCAGGGGGCAGTCAGGGGACAAGAAGCAGGGGGGGTTGGGGTTCTGAGGGGGGCAGTCAGGGGGTGGGAAGTGGGAGGGAGTGGATGGGGGCGGGGCTAGGGCGGGGCTTCCCCCCCCCCAGTGTCCTCTTTTTTGATTGTGGAAATATGGTAACCCTAACGTTGCCCCCACCCCATGTGCCACCCCCACAGCTCCCATTGGCCAGGAACCACAGCCAATGGGAGCTGCAGGGGTAGTGCCTGTGGACGGGGCAGCATGCAGAACCTCCTGGCCGCACCTCCGTGTAGGAGCCAGAGGGGGGACATGCCGCTGCTTCCGGGAGCTGCTTGAGGTAAGTGTTGCCCAGAGCCTGCACCCCTGGCCCCCTCCCACGCCCCAACCCCCAGCCCTGATCCCCCTCCCACCCTCTGAACCCCTCAGTCCCAGCCCAGAGCACCCTCCTTCACCCCCTAACCCCTCATCCCAAGCCCCACCCCTGGAGCCCCCACCATGATCATTCATGGCCCACCATACAATTTCCATGCCCACCCCTGCTCTAGCTGCTAAGAGATGGGAAAAGGCAGGGAGTTATGCAGTACAGCCCCTTTTATTTTCATGATTGATGTTTCAGACTTCAACTCTCGCAGACCTACAAGGAAGAGTAAAAGATCTAGGGCTGTTAGGTACTGAACTCCCCAGTTCATATTACTGGTGTTGCTGAACTCAGGCACTGCACGCGGCTGTCCTTACAATCTGAGAGGAGAATACTAGCAGGGGGTCAGGACTGAGAGGGTTCTTCTCATGGTGGAAAAGCTGATGTTATCCTTCAGTCTGCATCTACACCAGAACAATACACAGGTAATGCTGATGCAGTTATAGTGGAACTGTTAGTATAGTGAACTCCTAGCAAAATATAGTGATTTATCATGGCCAGAGCTCTTAGTGTCTAATGCTTCAGTGCTTGTGCAGACAGAATTCCTACTGAAATCAATGAGAGCCTTGCTTATGTAAAGACTGCAGGGTCAGATCTCTAGTAAACAAATATTATACCAAATAATTTGAAATGCTGGGTCACTTGGGGCCTGCTTCTCCTCTACCTTGAACTGTGCAGTTTTTTGTTCATACCTTTACAAAGAGTGTCTTAATACACTACTGTGTGAGTGAAGCATTTGGATTTGGTAGTGTTTGTTTCCCACTTGGTGGCGGTGTAAATGACGACACAAGGTATGAGGCAGTGGAGAATCAGATAATTGTGGAGCTATGTTGAGTTACCCCAATCAAGTATCTGGCCCTTGATGTTTTACAGCTCTTCCTTCTCCTTTAAAAAGAAAATCGGCTATTGAAAAACTATCAAGGTATGATTTACATGACAGAACATTTTTGTTTGTTTAAATCTTGTCAGTATGAAATATGTATGTACACCAGAATTTTCAAACCGCCTGATTCCAGCAATGTTTCAATTGCTTCCCTTGCCATTTTGTTGCTGAATTATTTTGACAGCATGAGGGCAGTGTCTAAATGTTAGTGTGTTGCTAAAGGCCAAGCTAGTAAATTATACAAGCTGCTTTCAGTCATTTTTTGGTGTAATTTAATGCTAGAGAGGGTGGGAAAGCAAGTCTAACATTATTAAAAATGTGGATGGGGAGAAAAATACATCTTTAACCATCTGCAGTGCTTAACCATTTGGAGAAGGAACCTATTTCTCATATTTCTTGGAAATGCTGATAACTGTGCTGCTGCTGAGGCTGCAGGAACACAAAGTAAACTTTTCCATCTCTCATGTTCATCCAGTGAACAATGGAGAGGAAGGATGGTCCAGTGGTTAGGTCACTAGCCTAGCCATTAGAAGACCCAATTTCAATTCCCTGCTCTGCTGCAGACTCTGGTGTAACTCTGGGCGAGTCTCTCAGCCTCTCTGTGCCTCAGTTTCCCATCTGTACAATTAGGATAATAGCACTTCCCTACTGCACAGTGGCATTGTGAGGATAAATATGTTAAAGATTCTTGAGATGTCCATATGGCCAAATAAATACCTAAGACAGAGAGGAAGATCCATCTCCTGAGATGTGTAGAGGTGGGCACAAGTCAGAAAATTTGAACTCGTTTAAATTTGTGCCAGATTTTGGCCTTGTGAGAGGGGGCTACCTCTGGGGCTTTGGTTTGGCCCATTATATAGATGGGGTCATTCACAAAATTTGAATCTGTACCAGATTCTGATTTTGAACTCCTCCAAAGTTTGTAGATTTTAGATTTAGGGTTTTGGTTCAGGCCCGTCTCTGCAGACAGCAAACCTGATTCTGATCTCAGTTACACCAATGTAAATCAGTCATAGTCAAACTGATTTCAGTAGTTAAATTACTCCTGATATACACTACTGTAACTGAGATCAGAATGTGGCCTGACATCTCATTGAAAGCAGGTGTCAGAATGTTCAACCAGTCAAGGGCCTGTATTGGTTTGTCCTAAGTATAGTATAACTGATATTGTAACTCCTTAGCTCACTTTCAGCCAGTTGGATTCCTCAGCACCCATTGGCTGTTCTTCAGTGATGCTTTGCTTTATTTCCGTTGGGTGTGAGAATGCTGTGTCAGCCTATGGATTATCAGGAGACTGAGCATTGACCCCCAGAATTCTATATGAGTGATTTGAGCCAGCCTGACTCAACAGTGAGAAAACAAGGATATGTCTACACTGCGATTAGACACCTGCGGCTGGCCCATGCCAGCTGATCCAGGCTCATGGGGCTCGGGCTAAGGGGCTGTTTAATTGTGATGTAGATGTTCAGGTTCTGGCTTGAGCTCTGGGACCCTCCCCCGGCTGGGTCCTAGAGTCCAGGCTCCAACCTGAGCCCAAACAGCTACACCACAGTTCAACAGACCCTTAGGGTACGTCTATACTTACCTCCGGGTTCGGCGGTAAGCAATCGATCTTCTGGGATCGATTTATCGCGTCTTGTCTAGACGCGATAAATCGATCCCGGAAGTGCTCGCCGTCGACACCGGTACTCCTGCTCCGCGAGAGGAGTACGCGGAGTCGACGGGGAGCCTGCCTGCCTCGTGTGGACCCGTGGTAAGTACCTTGTAGTTCGAACTAAGATACTTCGACTTCAGCTACGTTATTCACGTAGCTGAAGTTGCGTATCTTAGTTCGAACTGGGGGGTTAGTGTGGACCAGCCCTTAGCCTGAGCCCCGCAAGTCGGAGTCAGTTGGCACAGGGCAGCTGTGGGTTTTTAATTGCAGTGTAGACATACCCCAAGAGTCTGTCCAGGGGATCAGGGAGGGGAAGTTCGAGGAGCCCATTTGGGAGGAGGCCTGGTAGAGGGATGTTTTGGATCGAGGGATCCTGTAATGTTAATCTCTATCTGTTTAGGATGTATAAAGCCAAACTCTGCGTGTGTCTGGCTGTGTGAAATAAACATATAGGAAGGAAAGACCAAAATTACAGACTGGAATGTTGAGAGATTTAAAATTGCAGCCTTTACATTATAAACTAATTTAAACTATATCAAAACTGAAGAAGCTTTGAAATCTCTGCCTGGATCCTAGTTACACCAGTGGCAGTTCTCTGTCTTTCATGGGTCTCATTCTCTGAGATCTCTGCTGTTCATGTTATTTTCCCTTCCCTCCCCACCTCCCCATGATTACAGTGCGTGGTAGTTCCATTCCCCTTCCAAGGCTATCTCCTCTAACCTCCTTTGTGGCAGGAATGTGCTTCAACACCCTACAGTACAAGTTGAGTCTGGGACATTTCCCTTCGTTGTGAGAGAATTTTTCCACTCTTGCAGAAGTGCTGCCCATCTTGCTTCAGAGCCCGGTGTCAATGACAAGAACAAGTCAAGGAGAAAGGCAAACATCCTAGTCATTCACTTTAATGGGCATTCAATAAGTGACAAGGTTAACCCTCTATAATCTGATTAGCCTATCCATTTATTTATGCTGGCATGTTCTCTGAAACAGCAGAAGGGTGTTGTGCTGCCCAAGTTTGGGGTCAGAAGAGACAAGACACATGGAAATGTTGCACTTTGTGTAATGGTGCAAGCTTTGCCTCTCAGAATGCATCTCACCTCACCTAGAGAATACCATTAAACAGCTTCAAAGAAAGCCATAGACCAGGGGTAGGCAACCTATGGCACACATGCCGAAGGCAGCATGCGAGCTGATTGTCAGTGGCACTCATACTGCCCAGGTCCTGCCCACCAGTCCGGGGGGCTCTGCATTTTAATTTAATTTTAAATGAAGCTTCTTAAACATTTTAGAAACCTTATTTACTTTACATACAACAATAGTTTAGTTATATATTATAGACTTATAGAAAGAGACCTTCTAAAACATTCAAATGTATTACTGGCACGCGAAACCTTAAATTAGAGTGAATAAATGAAGACTCGGCACACCACTTCTGAAAGGTTGCTTATCATACGGAGAACGTAATCTGGCCCTCTAGTCGCTATATCCCTATACGATGCCCTTGTGCCATTTACCTGAAAAGACCACTGAATATGTTGCTTTCTGTCATGCTAATAGGTGATTCTTCTGCTTTATATAAAAGTATTACATAAAAATAACACAAAACACACAACCCCCCCACCACCCCACACACCTTCGTTAAACATTAATGTTGCAAAATCAAGCTTTCAAAAATTAGGAGTTAAAATCAGAGTTAAAATTTCCTGTGCAACCTTAATTTGCTGCCCTGGTGTGTGTGCATTACGAGACAATCTTTAACTATATGATCATACACTATTTTTTCCACGTGGCCCCTGCCTCATTCAATGAATGGCTATTTATTCAATATTTCTTTTTATCCTCCACATTGAGTGAGTAGCCCTGGCCTTATTTATCTCACTCCATCCAAACCCTGCACTGAAGACAGAATTCTTAATTTCCTCATGGGTGTTACTATGGTGTTCTCACGATAGTATCTGAGTGCTTCACAAGCACTAATGCATTTATCTTCACAACACCCCTGTGAAATGAGGGAGTGGTATTAATCCCAGTTTATATGTGGGGAACTGAGGAACAGAGATTAAGGCCAAAATTGTCAAAAGTATCCACTAATTTTGGGTACATAGGGCCTGATCACTTTTTAAGAGTGCTTAGCCTTTTTTTATAGCACTTCGTATGTTCAAAGCACAGCTCCAAGTCCGCTTCAGCTGCAGTTGTGAGCCTTTGGCACTTCTGCAAGTTTAGCCCCAAGTGTCTCATGTTGGGCACCCAGAAAACAAAGAACACACAACTGTGAAAATTTTGCCTCAAGTGATTTGCTCAGCATCACATAAGAACTCTGTGATAGAGTCAGGGATAGACTCCAGTTCTCCAGGACAGCAATCAATTGCTTTAACTGTGACACCATCACTTCTCTTCCAGCAGTCCAATCCAAAGCATGTGAACTGAGATTTTTTGCAGGTTTATAACCTGGGCAGATTTTCACAGGGATGGAAAAAGGCCCCTCCCTGATACCTGGGCAGCCCCCTGCTAAATTTCAAAATTCTTTCTCCAGAGCAAGGGGACACTAGAGCTTCTTAGCTAAATGGTTATAAGATTTTTTTTTTTAACATGGACAAAACAAATTTTTCTTTAACCTCATTCTTGGAAACACTTGAACCATTTTAGCTCAAACTACAATATAATTCAGCTTGAAGCAGACACCTGGCATGGAAAATTTTGACCCAAACAGTTAGTTTGGCAAAGTTATGCACAGCTGAAAAAAGGGCCTTATAATAAAGTTAGACAACCTTAACTAACCAGCTCCACCTATAATAGAGCAATCCTTTCCTGCCTCCCTCCGTATCCAACATTCTCAGAGTGGCTTTTGCAGGGAAGAGGAAGAGAAGGAGGGCTACAGAAAAAGCCGAGGAACAGTGTTGTCTGTGATGTTTCCCTGCCATCTCAGTTCTTGTTAATTCAAAGTGATAAACTGTCTGTGCAGATGCCTATAGCAATGCTTTGTTCCATGGGTCTCTCCATGCAATCAGCATTCAGGAAACTACTAATGGGATAAAGCAAAATGTAGAAAATAAATGAACTGTAATCAGTGATAACATCACTTTAATCGGCCAACACACTGAAAAGTAAGTAACAAGAAATTAATTCAGAAGCAGGAAGGATGCTGTCCTACTAGGGAGTTAAGGAAGAAATTAAAGAGGATAAGATCATTGCAGAGAAGCTAAATGATTACTTTGAATCTTTTTTAGTACAACACATTTTCAGAGTTAATAGAAGTTGTGAATGATCCACATTTCTGAAAAATCAGGCCAATTATTTAGATGCCTACAGTAAATATGGATTAAAGTACCTAACATTAGACACCCTCATTTGCAAATGTTGTTCTTAATCTCGCTGTCCATCAGTTTCCCTTTCTGTAAAAAGGACTAAAGAATGCTTAACTATCTCACAGTGGATGTGCAAGAATTAGTTAATACATGTTGAAGGTTTTCAAGATGAAAAGCATTATATAAATTCTTTTGATCACTTTCATAACAAGCTCCTTATGGGAAGTTTCAGATACAAAACTACAAAATTTGCATAATAAGAATTTCCCTACCCTTTGCCTCTCAGAGCTTTTCACCTACAAATCAATTCAAGCAGAAGGGGATTATAACTTGCATTTCCCAAATCACATTGCTGAGGACAAGAGCGTTGCCAGGAAATATGGGAGGTTATGATAATTTTTTTTATCTTTAAAGCAGCTGAGTTCTTTCCAGCCCCAGTGTTTCTGAACTCATAAGAACCAGTAAAACGTTCATAGTCCCCTCAGATTAATCTTGATTGAACACAGCTTCTTTTTTTTTTTTACAGGTTTTGATTTTTCAAAATTTCTTGCACCCCTTTTAGCGAAGCGTAAGAGAGTAATAAAAGCTGACGGCACAGTGTTTCATTTTACAGAAACACATTACCGGTACTGTTTAAATTTTGTAAGTTTAGTTGATAAAACAGTATTTATTCTTTGACTTTAATAAGTGGATAGTTGAGCTGTATCCTTTGCATTCTCCAGCTTTAATTTTGCCTATCAACATTGGTGTTGTTTTTTTTTCAAAGTTTCCTCCTGTCTAGTTCTTGTGCTCACCATCCTTTTGCAGATCATATACTTGGCTGCTGAGAATTGCCTGTCAGGTTGTGAATGAGCAGGATATTAACTGATGATTTATGACGTTATGAATCTAACCAGAAGGTTTTATAAAATAAGCCATGAGAGCACTGACGTTAGACTCCCCCAGTGTTGATGTAGTACTTTGGTAAGCTAGCTATCCAGCTGTTTATTATTTTTGTAGTACTTTTGCAATACAATGCTATCTACACTGTAAGCTCTTTGGGGGCAGGGATTGCCTATTCACTAGGTATAGTCCTTTGTTATTTTTCATAGTACTGTGATCACTACTTAAGCCCTGATCCTGCAATTTATTGCACATAGGGAAACTTCTATATCTGTGTGGATCCCCAGGGAAGTGAGGGGGGATCTGAGCATGCGCAGCAATCTGCCATCATGCTTTGAATTGTAGGATTGGGGGCTTAAATTGTAAACTGTTAAATAGACTGTAAGCTCTTTGGAGCAGGGACTGTCCTTTCATTCTGTATGTATACAGTACTAGCACAAGAGGACCTCTAGGTGCTGCCATAATACTAAATAATGTACAGGCAAGACTTAAAGTGCACATAATGTAAAGAAAATCCTAATTGCTAAAAAATCCATGCTGCTATTGCTGTGATGAGGCTCCGTGCTGACACTGAGTGGTGCAATTATCAGTGCTAATGAGGAGGGTTAATTATCACACTTTCAGACAGAAGTGCTGGGGCTTTTCAAGCTGACCCTGGAACGTATTTACATGATTTTTTGCAGGCAAATGCTATAAATTGTTTTCCTATATTGTGACAATGTAAAGAAGAGTCAAAGAGTTATCACTTTTCCATCACAAAAGTTGGAGCACTACACAAAATATGTACTATGGCCAAAATTCTAAACTCCCTACCCAGGCAAAACTTCCACTGAAGGGGTTGCCAAAGAAAAGATGTAGGACTGAGCTCTGAGTAAATAAACCATGCTGGGAGGTCCCATAGTAACCAGTTTTGTCCTTCTGCAAGGGTTGTTCTAGTTGTTTGTTTTCTAACATGATCTGGATAGTGTTGCCAACCCTCCAGGATTGTCCTGGCGTCTCCAGGAATTAAAGATTAATCTTTAATTAAAAGTTATGTCATATGTTGAAATCTCCAGGAATTCATCCAACCAAAGCTGACAACTGTAGATCTGGAAGTGAAAGCATGAAAATTAACCCCATCATTCCCAGATGCACCATGGAGGCAAATGCTGCCCTCAGATACACATTGGTGCAATTCCATTTATTATTTATTGATGTCATTATTAGCAGAGTATGGAATGATCTGCGTAGTTAAGTGTGCAAAAGTGTTTATATTGTAAAGGGTTATTTTGGATATTTATGACTTTTTCAATCTTACTGCTGTGAAAGAAATTTGATAGGTTTGGTCTTAGTTTGGGAGAAAATTGTTTGAAAACTTTGTGCCAAAACTGCTCAGTTGTTCTCAAAAATGAAATGAAAGAGGGAAAATTACACTTCTGCTGCTGTTGAAGAAAAAAAAAAGAGAGACAGAACTGACTTTTGTAAACAGCTTTAGTACAGCAGTGATAGATGGGAGAAATGGGAAATTGGTGGGGAGATAGTCACAGCTCTGCCTTTTGGTGCTCTGGAGGCGGTTGTGATTGGTCAAAGTTATGAGAGTTTGAACATGTATTTTGCCCATGCACACTGAATTTTGTAATGCAGTCTCTCAGTGGTTGCCAATGGTCAGTAGGTTCTGCTCATATGAATAACTTAGGAAAATCTGTAGGCTGTGCTGCATCTTTCTCTACAATTCGTGAATAAGTACTGTGGGTCATGGGGCATATAGAAGATTGTGTGACTCCAAAGGATTTGTGTTGTCTTTTGTATGATATAGAAAGTTGTATGTGGAAAGAGGCAAAGGCTCCTGGTTCATTGCTTATATAGGGCCTGTCCAGAGCATTCCACTTCTGTCTAGCAAACATGAACATTCCTCCAGATGAACAGGGAGGAATTTATTTTATGCTAATTTATTTAGTTTCTTCATTTTTCATTTGAAAAAAAATACGTTTTTGAAACTTTCATTAAAACACACTTTTAATATGCTAAGGTTTTAAAGTTAAACACTCAGAAAGGAGGAAAGAATAAAGTTAAGAGTGGCTGTGGAACATTACCTGTGCCCCCAATGCATTATAATCTAGTCTTTTGTTACCTGATCATATAGTATTTTTCTTCAAGAACCTGCCTCATTCAATGCATATGCTGGGCAAAGAATGAGGCAGAACTGTATGGCAAATTGATCTGGAATTGTTGTTGTATGGTATGTAATGAAGGAAGTCGGTGTACATTGTACCACTGCCTCATTCGCTCCCAAAGTGGCAAATTTTAGTCCTCCATTCTTAATGCTACAGCTGGGTAGTTTGAGGTCTCGTGCTCCCAATCACTGGAGAGGTGGGCATTGAGCCACTCTCACTGATGCTTAGCAGCCTGCTCCAGACCTAAAAGTGGCAATTCTTCAACAAAAAAACTTCAAAAACAGACTCCAAGGTGAAGCTGCAGAACTGGAATTAATTTGCAAACTGGATACCATCAGATTAGGCCTGAATAAAGATTGGGAGTGGTTGGGTCATTACAAAACCTAAACTTAAT
Organism: Emys orbicularis; assembly: GCF_028017835.1. Lineage (NCBI taxonomy): Eukaryota > Metazoa > Chordata > Testudines > Emydidae > Emys > Emys orbicularis. The sequence continues at coordinate 67,525,504 of NC_088686.1, read as the reverse complement.
TTCCCCATTAGTTTCTCCCTACTCACACCTTCTTGTCAACTGTCTGTAATGGGCCTCTCTCTTACCACTTCAAAAGTTATTTTTCCTCCCTTGGTATCCTGTTGTTAATTGATTTATCTCGTTAGACTGACTCACACTTGGTAAAGCAACCCCCATCCTTTCATGTATTTATACCTGCTCCTGTATTTTTCGCTTCATGCATCTGATGAAGTGGGTTCTAGCCCACGAAAGCTTATGCCCAAATAAATTTGTTAGTCTCTAACTTGCCACAAGGACTCCTCGTTCTTTTTGCTGATACAGACTAACACGGCTACCACTCTGAAACTTGCCCCAGATCATTATTCAGGTTTTTGAGTAACTCAGAAAAAGAAAAACTGAACCTTTTAAAAGCCTGTCTCCTGCTCTGTCTTCATTTCTGCATTTCCTTTAAAGCGTAAGAACTATTTTGAGCCTCTGGGTTCTTTGTTCTTCAGGGAATTCATTTTCTATTCTCTCCAATTGTATTTGTATTTCTTACAAATAAAAGTAGTTTTCCTCTCACTAGGGACCCAGGCCTAGAAATATATGCAGTGACATAAACATGTATGGTGAGATTTTGAAAATGTACTCTGACAGGTTAGGAACACACCCAATCCACTAATTAGTAAACAAACCCCTCAGGCTCCAAGTCCCACAGCCCAGAATCAGCAGTACATTCTCTGTTATATGCAGTGAGTCATTAGGGTTTTTAGGTACTGCTAGTGGCGGTTACTTCATTGTACTTGTTCCTTTTTTCCATTCCAGTGCAGGGAGAGGAAGGTAGGTGAATCCCATTGTGGCTTCATTTAGCTCCCTCCGAATGGCCCTCCCAAAATAGGACTGACTCTTCTATAAGAGGAGGACCAGGCTAGGTAGGATAGAAAAGGTGCTAAGTATAGCTGTGGTGATTCAGTTCATTAAATGCATCCCACCTGGGGCCCACGCCACTTGAACATTCCTTTGTATTTTATCTTTTCATGGCTGGCTTGCTATTTGTCATGCTGACAGGCGCTGGCCTTCTGGAAACACTAGGTACCATTATGAGACCGCTAAGGCCTAAAGTAAAAAGGAGGAAATGGCAAGAAATATAAAGTTATTATTCTATCTCTAAACCAGATAAGTAGATGAATGGATATAGTTATACCTTATGTTCAGATAGATTTAGTCTTAGTGTTGTTATGTAGCTTCACCTACAGCTGCTTCAAATAACATCCGAAAGCAATAGTGTCCTTGTATATAAGGGGGAAATAGATGTCCCCAGACTGTTAACTATCTTTGAAGTGGGTATATTGTCACAGAGGAATGTATGTGTGTAGATTATAGTGGGGGGAGTGGTAGCAACTCGTTCATTTTGAGTCTCCGACACTTTCCATTACAAAAACATTTCCAACTATTTTTAAAAATATCTTCAATGCCTCTGCAGTTTGTAGTAGGAACTTGAAACTTGGCAGGGTCAAGTAGCCCGGCCGAAGTATTCTATTAAATTGCTTATTAGGAAAGCAGGGAAGAAGAGTAGAATATGGACCCTAGAAAACAGCCAGAAGAACAGGAGTACTTGTGGCACCTTAGAGACTAACAAATTTATTTGAGCATAAGCTTTCGTGGGCTACAGCCCACTTCTTCGGATGCATAGAATGGAACATATATTGACGAGATATATATACACATACAGAGAGCATGAAAAGGTGGGAGTTGTCTTACCAACTCTGAGAGGCCAATTAAGTAAGAGAAAAATGATGCTGTCGTCATCATGAATAAATTGGAATATGACCAAGAGGCTGCTAGACAGCTCTCTAACACCACATTCTACAGGCCATTATCCTCTGATCCCACTGAGGATTACCTAAAGAAACTACACCATCTGCTTAAAAATCTCCCTGACAAAGCACAGGAACAAATCTGTACAGACACATGCCTAGAACCCCGACCAGGGGTATTCTATTTGCTACCCAAGATCCATAAACCTGGAAATCCTGGATGCCCCATCGTCTCAGGCATTGGCACCCTAACATCAGGATTGTCTGGCTATGTGGACTCTCTCCTCAGGCCCTACGCTACCAGCACTCCCAGCTATCTTCGAGACACCACTGACTTCCTGAGGAAACTACAATCCATCGGTGATCTTCCAGAAAACACCATCCTGGCCACTATGAATGTAGAAGCCCTCTACACCAATATTCCACACAAAGATGGCCTACAAGCTATGAGGAACAGTATCCCCGATAATGTCACTGCTAACCTGGTGACTGAACTTTGTGACTTTGTCCTCACCCACAACTATTTCACATTTGGGGACAATATATACCTTGAAGTCAGCGGCACTGCTATGGGTACCCGCATGGCCCCACAGTATGCCAACATTTTTATGGCTGACTTAGAACAACGCTTCCTTAGCTCTCGTCCCCTAACGCCCCTACTCTACTTGCGCTACATTGATGACATCTTCATCATCTGGACCCATGGAAAAGAAGCCCTTGAGGAATTCCACCATGATTTCAATAATTTCCATCCCACCATCAACCTCAGCCTAGATCAATCCACACAAGCGGTCCATTTCCTGGACACTACTGTGCTAATAAGTGATGGTCACATAAATACCACCCTATACCGGAAACCTACTGACCGCTATACTTACCTACATGCCTCCAGCTTCCATCCAGGACACACCACACGATCCATTGTCTACAGTCAAGCTCTAAGATACAACCGCATTTGCTCCAATCCCTCAGACAGAGACAAGCACCTACAAGATCTCTATCAAGCATTCTTAAAACTACAATACCCACCTGCTGAAGTTAAAAAATAGATTGACAGAGCCAGACGAGTACCCAGAAGTCACCTCCTACAAGACAGGCCCACCAAAGAAAATAACAGAACACCACTAGCTGTCACCTTCAGCCCCCAACTAAAACCTCTCCAGCGCATCATCAAAGATCTACAACCTATCCTGAAAGATGATCCCTCACTCTCACAGATCTTGGGAGACAGATCTGTCCTCACTTACAGACAACCCCCAACCTGAAGCAAATACTCACCAGCAACCACACACCACAGAACAAAAACACTGACCCAGGAACCTATCCTTGCAACAAAGCCCGATGCCAACTCTGTCCACATATCTATTCAAGTGACATCATCATAGGACCTAATCACATCAGCCATGCCATGAGGGGCTCATTCACCTGCACATCTACCAATGTGATATATGCCATCAAGTGCCAGCAATGCCCCTCTGCCATGTACATTGGCCAAACCGGACGGTCTCTATGCAAAAGAATTAATGGACACAAATCTGACATCAGGAATCATAACATTCAAAAACAGTAGGAGAACACTTTAACCTGTCTGGTCACTCAATGACAGACCTGCGGGTGGCAATTTTGCAACAGAAAAGCTTCAAAAACAGACTCCAACGAGAAACTGCTCAGCTTGAATTGATATGCAAACTAGATACAATCAACTTAGGCTTGAATAGAGACTGGGAATGGCTGAGCCATTACAAACATTGAATCTATCTCCCCATGTAAGTATTCTCACACTTCTTATCAAACTGTCTGTACTGGGCTATCTTGATTATCACTTCAGACGTTTTATTTCTCTTACTTAATTGGCCTCTCAGAGTTGGTAAGACAACTCCCACCTTTTCATGCTCTCTGTATGTGTATATATCTCTCCTCAATATATGTTCCATTCTATGCATCCGAAGAAGTGGGCTGTAGCCCATGAAAGCTTATGCTCAAATAAATTTGTTAGTCTCTAAGGTGCCACAAGTACTCCTGTTCTTTTTGCGGATACAGACTAACACGACTGCTATTCTGAAACCTTCTTTGGTAAAGTGACTTGTTTGAGAACTTTTAGCATGGTCCCTAGGAGAGCAGTAAGATGAGATTCTGAGAGGAGTTTAGTTATGGATGAATGGCTTTAAAAGAATTTGTATCATGGACATGAAGAAGAGGAGGTCTTGTTAAAGAGAACTTGTTCCCCCTACCCTGACTTTTATAGATAAATGCAAACTTGATAATTTGAGAGGTGGATTAACTAGTATTTTGTAGATGGCCGAGATTGGACTGTAGTGGTACGGCCTATGGCAGAGAGAGATCTGAAGCCAAGGTAAGTCTATAAGTTGAAAGTGGTTTTGGAGGTGAAGTGTTTTCATTGTGATTGAATAATAATTAGTGACATGGGTATTAATATGACAGTAATTAACAGGGGAAAGAAAGACTTGTCATTGTCCTGAGGTTGAATAATTGGTCTTGGCAGATAAATAATGGTTCAGAGCAAACTCAGCAGAAAGTTAATCTGCTTGCCTGAGGAAAGCTGGAGAATGGCCATAAAGTCCTCCAGTCTCTTGGCAACACTCAGAAATGACTTCTTTTTGTTTTTTTTAAACCAAGACAAATTAAGATCCATGATTTTAAGTGATGGTTTTGGATTTATTTTGGGGTTATGCTTTCAGTTCCTACTTATACTGTGTAGTATCAGAGGGCTGACAAAATGGCAATCTATTCTTGCGTGGCTGCTCACAGTTCCGTCAGTAAGGTTGAAATAGGAGCTGTAAACCTGTAATTTGTAAGAATCACAATAAACAAACAAAAAAATAAAACAGCAAGTAAACTTTCCACACTATTTGAATTTTTCAGGGTGGATCAATGAAAATTGGGTTGAGAAAAAAGAATAAGAGTTTCAAAATGATGCTTTTTCGGAAGTTTTTCATGGGATCATCACTCTTTTTTGCAGACAAAACAAACTCTGGGATCTGTGCTTGCTTCCACATGCTGCGCCTTATGTGCTGATCAATACAATATGGATTATGTATTGGGGAGGTTCATTTGTGTCATGATTTTTAACTTTTTTTCCATAATTAAAAAATGCATCAAGCTGAACATACTGTTTTTAGCAGTGACAACATAACATGTCTAATCAAGGCAAAAATGGAGTCAGAGGGAAAATGAGTCCGGCAGCCAGGGGTGAAAGTAATATTAAGTGCTTACCGGTACGGAGGTCGGGCCTCGGATAGAAGGGGCAGAGCTGGGGGTCAGCATCCCCCAGCCAGCCCATCTATACCCCCATATTGGCTGCTGACGTAGGAACTGAGTGAATGGACTATGGAGTAATATACAGCAGGAACAAATTATTATTTCCCCTCCATCTAGAATTTTAAATTAGGGATGGGCCTGAACCGAACCTTATATCTAAACACCTCTGAACTTTGTGGAAGTTTAAAAGCAGAGCCAATCTTTGTAGCTCATACTAATCTCTCTTTAAAATCTCAACTTCTGTACAGAAATCTCCAACCTAGTTTAATATCAGTTCATCAACATAATTCTGTTTTTAAACCCTTTCTCACATATTCCAGCTCTCTTTGTCTTTTCACACTTGTTTTGGCCGAGTCTGGTGTAAGTGGGTGCAGTGCCATCCAAGTCAGACTGGCACTTTCGTACATCAACCCTGAGTTTGCCCTTCAATCTGCAAAGTACTGACTAATCTCCCTGTCCTTCTCTTTCATTGTTCTCGCATATTAGAATGTTGTGAATCATTTCTGTGATCCTTAATCTGAACTCACAAGATGTGCTCCATGCAAGGGATAATTCCTCTGGTTTGGTTTAGGCAGTCTGAACCCCATGGTAATTAGTTGTTGTGGTTTCAGAGTAGCAGCCGTGTTAGTCTGTATCCGCAAAAATAACAGGAGTACTTGTGGCACCTTAGAGACTAACAAATTTATTAGAGCATAAGCTTTCGTGGGCTACAACCCACTTCTTCGGATCCATAGTTGTTGTGGGTATAACACTCTGAGCTCATAAAGCACCATATAATGCCATATATTATTGTGAGTACTGAAAAATTGTGCATGGGTGTAAATCTTTCTAGTTAAACTGAATATGCATTGAAGAAGTCTTGCTGTTGTGTCAATATCCAGAGTGATGTGAAATCAGTGCATTGTATTGGAAGATGGGATTTCCCCTCTTTGGCTCCAGTATGGACTTGCTAAATTGCCATTGATTTGCTGTGTGACTTTGGACAACTCTCATTGGCTGTGTTTTACAAAGCTGGCTAGGGGATTGGATGTCTACTCGAGACATAGCCTACATCATGGTTAGCTCAGTACATGGTTTAAACAAGGTGGCAAAATTTTGTATCCCATTGTGTTACATTTTACTAATAATAGCATCTGCTTATGAACAGTGACACATTTTCTATTCCCATGTGTTTCATGCAGGCAGCAGAGTGGCCATGTGCATGTAGGGAATCAATTCTAAAGATCTTACACCTCTTACAAGAGAACTGCATTTGTTGTACCTGACAAGAGCTGAAAAGCCCAGACCCAATCTCTCCTCCCTAGCCTCCACAAACCTCCAATGATATCACTAGCAAACAACACATTCAAAGAGAGCTCCTCATCCCCCGCACACATTGTCTCACTTCTTTCCCCAAGACATTACTTATGTGACTGATGTGAACTAGGCTCATTTCCCCACCCCCTGGTCTTTGACTAGCTGCTCTGTTCTACTGCTCTAGCCTAGGAATCACCTCTAACGGTTATGGGTGAAAGTGTTAGTGTAGAGAGGTTAGCCGGGGCTGGTCTCAATCTGGGGTGGCGGGGACCCCCACCGCCTCACTAAGTTCGGGAAGAGGTCTAGCAGGGAATTAGTCCGGCTACAGGAATCTTCCTCCGCGGCCTTTGTGAGGGCAGAAACAATACAGTTAGTCGTCAGCCCAGGCCCTAGGTCAGGGTGGGGCAATGGTGAGTCAGGTGCTTAGGCCCTCAGGCAGGGGCTAAGCAACAACAGTTTATCAACAGTGAGCCCAAGCCCTGGGTCCGAAGGCCTGGGAGAGGGGGAGACTGCCACCCACAAGTTGGGTGATGGGGGACGCAGGCCCTCCCACTCCACTGCCAGCCTGGGGCCCTAGCAGCAGCAGCAGAAGACCCGCTGCTGTGTCAGTGGGGATCCTGGCCGCAACACACTGACATGGGTTCTGGCAATGTCACAGCCAGACTAGTGTCGGCTGTTCCTGGGCTACTTCCGGACTCCCCCTCTTGAGGTACCTGGGTCGGGGCAGTGTCCTCAGCGGGGTCCAGCACCATGGGTTCCTCGGGATTGCTGGCGCTGGGCAGGCTCGGCAACTCCTCCGGGTAGCTGGCCTGGGGCAGGCTCGGCAACTCCTCCAGGTAGCTGGCCTGGGGCAGGCCTGGCCAGCCCTTAGGTCCACTGCAGGTTGCTGGGGCTTCCCAACCGGGAGGTAGGCCAGAGGCATCTGGTCTCCCAGGCAGCTGCTCCCTCAGTGAGCTCTGGGGCCGGGCCTTTATACAAGAAGGTTTCTTCAAGTATGTTAGCAACAAGAAGAAAGTCAAGGGAAGTGTGGGCCCCTTACTGAATGAGGGAGGCAACCTAGTGACAGAGGATGCGGAAAAAGCTAATGTACTCAATGCTTTTTTTGCCTCTGTCTTCACGAACAAGGTCAGCTCCCAGACTGCTGCACTGGGCAGCACAGCATGGGGAGAAGGTGACCAGCCCTCTGTGGAGAAAGAAGTGGTTTGGGACTATTTAGAAAAGCTGGATGAGCACAAATCTGTGAGGCCGGATGCGCTGCATCTGAGGGTGCTAAAGGAGTTGGCGGATGTGATTGACCATTATCTTTGAAAACCCATGGCGATCGGGGGAGGTCCTGGATGACTGGAAAAAGGCTAATGTAGTGCCCATCTTTAAAAAAGGGAAGGAGGAGGATCTGGGGAACTACAGGCCAGTCAGCCTCACCTCAGTCCCTGGAAAAATCATGGAGCAGGTCCTCAAGGAATCAATTCTGAAGCACTTAGAGGAGAGGAAAGTGATCAGGAACAGTCAGCATGGATTCCCCAAGGGCAAATCATGCCTGACTAACCTAATTGCCTTCTATGAGGAGATAACTGGCTCTGTGGATGAGGGGAAAGCAGTGGATGTGTTATTCCTTGACTTTAGCAAAGCTTTTGATACAGTCTCCCACAGTATTCTTGCCGGCAAGTTAAAGAAGTATGGGCTGGATGAATGGACTATAATGTGGATAGAAAGCTGGCTAGATCATCGGGCTCAACGGGTAGTGATCAATGGCTCCATGTCTAGTTGGCAGCTCGTATCAAGCGGAGTGCCCCAAGGGTTGGTCCTGGGGCCGGTTTTGTTCAGTATCTTCATTAATGATCTGGAGGATGGCGTGGACTGCACTCTCCGCAAGTTTGCAGATGACACTAAACTGGGAAGAGTGGTAGATACGCTGGAGGGTAGGGATAGAATACAGAGGGACCTAGACAAATTAGAGAATTGGGCCAAAAGAAACCTGATGAGGTTCAACAAGGACAAGTGCAGTGTCCTACACTTAGGATGGAAGAATCCCATGCACTGCTACAGACTAGGGACCGAATGGCTAGGCAGCAGTTCTGCAGAAAAGGACGTAGGGGTTACAGTGGATGAGAAGCTGGATATGAGTCAACAGTGTGCCCTTGTTGCCAAGAAGGCTAATGACATTTTGGGCTGTATAAGTAGGGGCATTGCCAGCAGATAGAGGGACGTGATCATTCCCCTCTATTCGACATTGGTGAGGCCTCATCTGGAGTACTGTGTTCAGTTTTGGGCCCCACACTACAAGAAGGATGTGGAAAAATTGGAAAGAGTCCAGCAGAGGGCAACAAAAATGATTAGGGGACTGGAACATATGACTTATGAGGAGAGGCTGAGGGAACTGAGATTGTTTAGTCTGGATATAAACTGTTCAGGAAGGACAGGCAGGGCAGAAAAGGTGGGGGAGTTGCATTGTATATAAGAGAGGAGTATGACTGCTCAGAGCTCCGGTATGAAACTGCAGAAAAACCTGAGAGTCTCTGGATAAAGTTGAGAAGTGTGAGCAACAAGGGTGATGTCGTGGTCGGAGTCTGCTATAGACCACCAGATCAGGGGGATGAGGTGAACGAGGTGTTCTTCCAGCAACTAACAGAAGTTGCTAGATCGCAGGCCCTGGTTCTCATGGGAGACTTTAATCACCCTGATATCTGCTGGGAGAGCAATACAGCGGTGCACAGAAAATCCAGGAAGTTTTTGGAAAGTGTAGGGGACTGGTGCAAGTGCTGGAGGAACCAACTAGTGGCAGAGCTTTTCTTGACCTGCCGCTCACAAAGAGGGAAGAATTAGTAGGAGAAGCAAAAGTGGATGGGAACCTGGGAGGCAGTGACCATGAGATGGTCGAGTTCAGGATCCTGACACAAGGAAGAAAGGAGAGCAGCAGAATATGGACCCTGGACTTCAGAAAAGCAGACTTTGACTCTCTCAGGGAACAGATGGGCAGGATCCCCTGGGAGAATAACATGAAGGGCAAAGGGGTCCAGGAGAGCTGGCTGTATTTTAAAGAATCCTTATTGCGGTTGCAGGAACAAACCATCCCGACGTGTAGAAAGAATAGTAAATATGGCAGGTGACCAGCTTGGCTTAACAGTGAAATCCTTGCTGACCTTAAACTCAAAAAAGAAGCTTACAAGAAGTGGAAGATTGGACAAATGACCAGGGAGGAGTATAAAAATATCGCTCAGGCATGCAAGAGTGAAATCAGGAAGGCCAAATCGCACTTGGAGTTGCAGCTAGCAAGAGATGTTAAGAGTAACAAGAAGGGTTTCTTCAGGTATGTTAGCAACAAGAAGAAAGTCAAGGAAAGTGTGGGCCCCTTACTGAATGAGGGAGGCAACCTAGTGACAGAGGATGTGGAAAAAGCTAATATACTCAATGCTTTTTTTGCCTCTGTCTTCACAAACAAGGTCAGCTCCCAGACTGCTGGACTGGGCAGCACAGTATGGGGAGGAGGTGACCAGCCCTCTGTGGAGAAAGAAGTGGTTCGGGACTATTTAGAAAAACTGGATGAGCACAAATCCATGGGGCCGGATGCGCTGCATCCGAGGGTGCTAAAGGAGTTGGCGGATGTGATTGCGGAGCCATTGGCCATCATCATTGAAAACTCATGTCGATCGGGGGAGGTCCCGGATGATTGGAAAAAGGCTAATGTAGTGCCCATCTTTAAAAAAGGGAAGAAGGAGGATCCGGGGAACTACAGGCCAGTCAGCCTCACCTCAGTCCCTGGAAAAATCATGGAGCAGGTCCTCAAGGAATCAATTATGAAACACTTAGAGGAGAGGAAAGTGATCAGGAACAGTCAGCATGGATTCACCAAGGGGAAGTCGTGCCTGACTAACCTAATTGCCTTCTATGAGGAGATAACTGGCTCTGTGGATGAGGGGAAAGCAGTGGATGTGTTATTCCTTGACTTTAGCAAAGCTTTTGATACGGTCTCCCACAGTATTCTTGCCGGCAAGTTAAAGAAGTATGGGCTAGATGAATGGACTGTAAGGTGGATAGAAAGCTGGCTAGATCGTCGGGCTCAACGGGTAGTGATCAATGGCTCCATGTCTAGTTGGCAGCCGGTTTCAAGCGGAGTGCCCCAAGGGTCGGTCCTGGGGCCGGTTTTGTTTAATATTTTTATTAATGATCTGGAGGATGGTGTGGACTGCACTCTCAGCAAGTTTGCAGATAACACTAAACTGAGAGGCGTGGTAGATACGCTGGAGGGTAGGGATCAGATACAGAGGGACCTAGACAAATTAGAGGATTGGGCCAAAAGAAACCTGATGAGGTTCAACAAGGACAAGTGCAGAGTCCTGCACTTAGGACGGAAGAATCCTATGCACTGCTACAGACTAGGGACTGAATGGCTAGGTAGCAGTTCTGCAGAAAAGGACCTAGGGGTCACAGTGGACAAGAAGATGGATATGAGTCAACAGTGTGCTCTTGTTGCCAAGAAGGCTAATGGCATTTTGGGCTGTATAAGTAGGGGCATTGCCAGCAGATCGAGGGACGTGATCGTTCCCCTTTATGCGACATTGGTGAGGCCTCATCTGGAGTACTGTGTCCAGTTTTGGGCCCTACACTACAAGAAGGATGTGGAAATATTGGAAAGAGTCCAGCAGAGGGCAGCAAAAATGATTAGGGGTCTGGAGCACATGACTTATGAGGAGAGGCTGAGGGAACTGGGATTGTTTAGTCTCCAGAAGAGAAGAATGAGGGGGGATTTGATAGCTGCTTTCAACTACCTGAGGGGGGGTTCCAAAGAGGATGGAGCTCGGCTGTTCTCAGTGGTGGCAGATGACAGAACAAGGAGCAATGGTCTCAAGTTGCAGTGGGGAAGGTTTAGGTTGGATATTAGGAAAAACTTTTTCACTAGGAGGGTGGTGAAGCACTGGAATGGGTTACCTAGGGAGGTGGTGGAATCTCCTTCCTTAGAGGTTTTTAAGGTCAGGCTTGACAAAGCCCTGGCTGGGATGATTTAGTTGGGAATTGGTCCTGCTTTGAGCAGGGGGTTGGACTAGATGACCTCCTGAGGTCCCTTCCAACCCTGATATTCTATGATTGATTTATACTTCCTGTGCCATGCCTGACCCTCTGGGGGGTGGACTCAGAGCTCCCTGGCTCCACCCACTCTGGTGTCCAGAGGGGCTCGTCTCTCTCTGCGTCATCGGGGACCCACACCACCTCACTACCGTTAGTAATGAGCAATGAGGTCTTTTCTTTCTTTGAGATATAGGGGCTTTCACAAGCCTAACTCCTTGTGCGGAGAGTAGATTCTGTGGCATTCACATGCTGTGTAATTTAAACTATATCAAGATGCCTGTCATATGAGGCACCAGTGCGGGTTTATAACTCTAAATAAATAAATGTGCAATAGTATCACACAAGTAAAGAGTCTTCAAGCCTACAGTGGGAATAGGAAAGGAAATGCATTGACCTGAATTTCTGTATCTTTTCTTCTTGTTTAAACATGGTGTCTCTCCACAGCTTCCAAACATCTGTGGTCTTACATGTGTAGCGCATTTCTGTCTTTGCAGGTACTGACATTGTGCAGTGGCTCATGAAGAACCTCAGCATCGAGGACCCAGGTAATATGACTGTTGAAACTGAACAACCTACCAGTAGAGTGAGTGTGTGTGGGGGGGAGGGGATTAGATACTAGGTACCTGTCTGTCACTGAGTCTAGGGCTGATAAAGCAATGAGGTTGTAGTCATCAGGAGAGATGTGGGAAAGAAAGGGATATGAATCATATTTACTGTCCCTCAGCATATCAGTGAATTGTAGAACCTTGTCCTGCTAACGCCAGAATCCTGTATAATACTTTCAAGCCATTTGTTAAACATTTACCTAGGTAAAAAGGCCTGTTTTGCTCGAAGACTGGGGCCCTGACTGTACACCTATGGGCAGATCCTCAACTTGTGTAAACTTGCATAACTCTGAAGTCAACGGAACTTTGACAGTTTACATCAGCTGGGGAGCTATCCCCTGATGTGCAGCTTGCATGAGAGGGAACTGAAGTTGCCACCTGTGCTGCCAAAAGTTGCAGAACAGCATCCCTCTGCCTTAGTGCACTTCTCTCCGAGTAAAGCCCTTTGCTCCCTTTTACATTCTTTTTGCCATATTAATAAAGATGCTGTTAGCAGTATATCATTCCAGCTGTTTGTATAATTTAGAGAAACGATGGGATTCGCTGTTGGAATGGGTTTCTTGTTAATGGTAATGTACAGTGTGCTTTGAATTGAATTTCACAATGTAGAGCAGTGTGACACCCTGTAAGCATCAGTGGGGACATTAAAATCTTCAGGTTAACATTTTCAGTAGAGTCGACCAATACTATAAGGTTGGTTTTCACTTTTGTATAATTTGGTTGGAGAACTGAAGGGTACACCAAGTCTGACTCTGAGCCACCATGAGATCTGCTGAAAGCAATGGATTCCCTAGTGCAGCGGTTCTGAAACATTAGTAACCTGAGGACCCCCATTTTGATTTTAAATTTTGCTGCAGACCCCCAAGACCCCTGCTCAGCCCCAAGCCCCACCCCCACTCCACCCCTTCCCCCAAGGCCCAACCCCTACCCCACCTCTTCCTGCCCCCGCTCCACCCCTGCCCCTCCTCTTCCCTGCCTCTTTCTGCCTCCTCCCTCTCCTACCCCCATCTCCCCTCCTGTCCCTCCCACCCAGTGCCTCCGGCACACCGGGGAACAGCTGTTCCCTGGCGTGCAGGAGGCACTGGGAGGGAGGGGGAGGAGTTGATCAGCACGGCCCACCGACCCCCTGGACTACCCTTGCAGACACCAGTTTGAGAAACGCTGCACTAGTGTACATCTGTCTGACAGATTTCTACTGTTTTCTTTCTTTCCCTCTCACAGTGGAAGCAATACACATGGGAAGTCTTATAGCAGCACAGGGCTATATCTTTCCAATCTCAGACCATGTTCTTACCCTGAAAGATGATGGGACCTTCTATCGTTTTCAGGTAGGTGAGCCCTCTGCTTCCTACATTGTTGCTTCTATTATCACTGAAATGTTTACCTGTACACTGAGTGCTGTTGAAGTTCATACAATGCAAAGACCCCTATACTTATTGAGGTCATTTGGGCACAGCCATGAAGTACCAGTGAAGTCCCTTTAAGAAAATTTGTTCTACAGTCCCAAAGTGTGTTTATCTGATGCCTCTGAATCAAAACCCCAAATCTTGAGGTAAGTCATTTTCAGAATCTGAACCTGGGCCTGAATTTGGTACCTAGTTTTCTATGTGTAATGGGCTGGACCAACACCCAGATCCGAACACATGCAAACACGGAAGTGTTAGAAATCTGCATCCAGTTCCATGCTCAGTTTTATATTAGGTTAGTTGGATCATCTTTCAGTTAAAGCATAGGCTTGGAAGTCAGGAGATCAGGGTTCCGTTTCTGGCTCTGCCACAAAGTCTCTGTGACCTTGGCAAAAATCATTTAAATTCTCCATGCCTCAGTTTCCCCATGTTGACTCTGTTCCCAGCTGCATCGTGTTTAACTGCAGGACCTAGTTATTTTACACATCCTTCCTGAAATCTGCTGATCCAAGACTTCCCTGTTAATTCACTGATTGGGCTCCAGAAGCTCCTTTTCTATAACAGATTGTCTATTATTGAAAATGACCAGGAAAGATCAAAGGTGGAGCTCATGGTGTAAAGTTTCAAACTGAATTTGTTTCCACCTATCATATGGTCCATAGTAACGCTAATAATACCTGAATACCTGGCTTTTCTATAGTGCTTTTCATCCATAGAGTTCAAAGCACTTTGCAAAAAATTTATCATTATCCCCATTTTACGGAAGGGAAGCTGAGGCTAAGGGAGGTGAAGTGACCTGCCCCAGGTTAACCAGCAGCCCGCATCAGAGCTGGGAGTAGGTTCCAGGGCTCTTTCCACTAGGCCACTGGTCTTCCTGTCCTCTCTCTTCTGTTTACTGCTGCCTTCTCCATCATCTAACTCCTCCCTTCCTTCTGTGTTGCCCTTAGTTTAGCTTTTATTGAAAAGGCTTTCATCTCTGCCTCTGCTGCTGCTGCCACTAGCTCCCGCTGCCCTACTGCTGCATGTTGTTTTCACTTAAGAAGCAGAAGTGTAGATTAATTACCAAATAGTCATTAACTCACCTGTACAGTTGTACTTTCCCACTGGGCCTCATTAAAAGACATATCAAGAAAGGATAATTAGCAGGATGTCATCGCCAGCTGTCAAAAACTCCTATCCTCCACCCTGTCAGCCAGGCTCCAACATCAGGGTCATGTTTAACTCCCTTTCCCCATTTTCATCCCACATATGCACTGTCACCAGATAATGTTGTTTTTTCCTTCAGTGTCTTTTGCTCTGGAACAGTGGTCACCAACTGGTAGATCGCGACCGACTGCTCTATCCTGGAGCCTCTGCCTGCTGATCGCGATCTCTGGCCGCTAAAAAGTCCGGCGACGCAGCAGGGCTAAGGCAGGCTCCCTGCCTGCTCTGGCCATGCACCGCTCCTGGAAGTGGCCAGCACAACCCTGAAAACCTGGCGTGGGAGTGCAGGGGTCTCTGCGCTGCTCCTGCCTGCAAGCTCTGTCCCCACAGCTCCCATTGGCCAGGAATGGGGAACTGTGGCCAATGGGAGCTGCGGGGGCGGTGCCTGCAGAGAGGGGCAGCATGCGGAGCCACGTGCCCACACCCCAGAGGCCGCAGGGTCATGCTGGCCACTTCCAGGAGTGGCTTGGGGCCGGGGCAGGCAGGGTGCCTGCCTTGGCCCTGCTGCGCCACCGACTGGGATCTGCCCGAGATAAGTGCTGCCTGGTGGGAGCTCGCACCTCTCCCACACCCCAACCCACGGCCCTGAGTCCCCTCCCAGAGCCAGCACCCTGAACCCCTTCCTGCACCCTGAACCCCCTGCCCCAGCCCTGAGCCCCCTCCCAGAGCCAGAACCCTGTATCCTCTCCTGCACCCCAACATTCTGACCCAGCCCGGAGCCCCCCGCTGCACCCAAACTCCCTCCCACAGTTTGCACCCATCACCCACTCCTGCACCCCAATCCGCAGCCCCAGGCTCAGCCCAGAGCCCCCTCGCACACTCCAAACCCCTCGGCCCCAGCCCAGAGCCCGCATCCCCTCCCGCACCCCAACCCACTGCCCCAGCCCGGTGAAAGTGAGTGAGAATGAGTGGATATTAGGAAAAACTTTTTCACTAGGAGGGTGGTGAAGCACTGGAATGGGTTACCTAGGGAGGTGGTGGAATCCCCTTCCTTAGAAGTTTTTAAGATCAGGCTTGACAAAGCCCTGGCTGGGATGATTTAGTTGGGGATTGGTCCTGCTTTGAGCAGGGGATTGGACTAGATGACCTCCTGAGGTCCCTTCCAACCCTGATATTCTATGATTCTATGAGAGTGAGCAACGGAGGGAGGGGGGATGGAGTGAGTGGGGCAGGGTCTTGGAGAAGGAGCGGGGCCCCAGGGAAGGGAAGGGGTATATCCTGGGTTGCACTTAAATTCAAAAAGTGATCATATGTGTAAAAAGGTTGGAGAGCACTGCTCTAGAACCTTGTCTACCCATTGGTCATCTCTCAATGCCCTGCCACATATTTTGCCTCAGTCATTCTACACAAAAATATTCTGCTAGAATCACCTTCCTATTCCACTAATCTGAATATATCAGCCTCTTGTCTTTGAATGGAATGTGTGAGGGTAGGTGTGACCGGAGGGCCAGAGGAGCCACACTGAGGTTACTCAATTAGGGAGAACTGCAAAGAATGGGGCAGACAATCCCCAAAGCCGGTGGATATTCCAATACTTAGATTTACAAAGCCAGCACAAATCAGCTTCTATAATACCTTACTGGTTACCCAGAAGCCAACAACACAGTTCCCTTAAATCAACCCAGCCTCAGGCCTTCACCCAGACACCCAAGTCAACTATGATGAGGATTACTGAAAATCTTATTCATCATATAAGAAAGTTCTACCAATCCCAAAGGATCGGACACATTACCTCCCAGATTAATGAATATTTCAGATCTTACCCAAATACATGCTTACAGACAATCCTTATTAACTAAACTAAAATTTATTAAAAAAGAAAAGAGAGACAAAGTATTAAAAGATCAGTATAGATATAGACATGAGTATAGTTCTGAGATCAGATTCATAGTAGAGATGGTGAGCTTTGTAATTGCAAATAGTTCTTTCAGAATTAGTCCATAGGTTATAGTCCAATGTTCATATTCAGGGTGATCCAGATAGGACTGGAGATCTCAGACTTAGGACTTAAGTTTCCCCTGCATGAAGCATCAAGCAGATCTGAGATTAAAAGGATCAGGACCCAAGACATATTTATACAGTTCTAGGCCTTCTTTTGACAGCTCAGAGTCCTTAGGCGAACAATAGGCAATCATGGAGACTTTGAAGTAGACCTATTTCCTAAGCATCACTGGTAATTAGCTACATGGATTAACATAAGGCAATTGCCTGTTCTTCCACTATTCGCAGGTGATTTGCTATACATTTCAAAGAGAGATGAATACAGTGATATTACTATGTTTACAGTTCATTTAAATGTTAAGATGTCCTTTTGATCTCTGAATTAACAGAATACGGCATAGACAGGGACTGTTTGACTACATTATTGACCTCTAACAAGATATGAGTACACACATACAATGAGTATCACTTCTAATTTCTCACAGTATAAGTTTGCATTTTAAAGTTCTAGTGTATGTACCATGGAATGGCCCTCATTACCATTCACATACTTTTCTAACATGTCTCTAAAGGTTGGATCTGGGTCATTTATTCTGCAGGATTTAACCCTTTCTGACCATGCATCATACTTTGTATAATATTCGTTGCAATTATGTAACAGTGGTAGCAACAATGATTTGCATGGTCATATTTTAATCAGATAATGTCACAGTAGGATTTGGACTAAATATTTTTTGACCCCTCCATGTGCTCATTAACAGTTCCTTTCACTGCTCCTTGGCACAAAGATATGTCCCACTTTTGGCACTTATAATAATAGTGCACTGTAACATACGTAGCTACAGAGAAGTTACTCTTTCATGCACATTAAAACTGCAATGTAACTACCATGTAGTTAATATTGTTGTAATTAATTGTAGCAGAAAGTTTAAGCTGGGTGGTTACAGTGTTCTCTCCTGAGCAGAATGGAAAACCAGTGATGTTAGTTTGGGTCCTGCTTTCAAAACTACAATGTTAGATTGGGTTTTGAAATTAGGCAAAACTGATTTTCCCATTCTTAATCTGAATTGTATTGTCCAATTAATTTAGAATGTAAATTGGGGCAGGAGACTGTATCTTCCTCTGTTTTGTACAGTGCCGAGCACATTAACAGTGCTCAAAACCCAATGATCTGTACAATGTGTAAAAAGGCCACAGGAATGTTCTCACACTCCTTAAAGATGGCTCAAGGTAAAAGCAGGTTCTTTTGGAGTGAGGAAGGTTGCCGGGGGATGGGCGAACAAGCCGATACTCAAATGTAGGGGTGGGGGTGTCTAAAGATAATCTGAATATTAGGAACCCTGAATCTGTGTATTGGTCTCTTCATCTATCCCTAGGCACTGAATGCAGAGAAAGTTTGCCAATACCCTACTGATGGCCCAGTCCTGTGTCCACTGAAGTCAATTGCAGTATTTTCATTGACTCCATAAGAACAGGATTTGGAATTTAGGCTGTCAAGGGCATCATAATATTTATAATTTTCAGTTGCATTAAGGTTTGTTGTTGTTTTAAGCTTAAATGTAACTGTTAAAATATGATGTGCTGTTTTTCAGGCCCCATACTTTTGGCCTTCAAACTGCTGGGAACCAGAAAATACAGACTATGGTGAGAATAAAATATTCTAGTTTTTGAAAATTCCTGTTGAAAGTGTCAGAAGTAACACTGTTGCCCTGTAGAAATTATTTATTGGTGGTCTACAACATTTCATGCTCGGAGTTTCCTCTTCAACTCCAGCTAAGGGCCATATCACATGCCATCCTTACATTAGGTGAAATCCCAGCTCCATTGAAGGCAATGGGGGTTTGCCATTAACTTCAATGGGGCCAGGATTTCACCCATTGAGTAGCACCTTTCTTCTCAAATAGTCCTATTGATTTTAACAGGACTACTTAGGGTGTAAGATCATAGTCAACGTGAAGGTATAAGTATCTCCCTTGTAAGAATTAGTAGGGTCTAGTAGCATAAAGATTGCTTCTGTGGTGCAATACTCTCTGATCTGTAGCTGAATTTGAACTGTTAGTCAATAAGCGTTAATCCTGTTTGGGCACTGAACTGGCTGCTCAATAAACAGTTATCTAACCAACAATAACATACCATTAGCAGTGTCAAACAAAAATTAAGCTTTTCTGATACATGGCATTAAAAAACATGAAAAGGGAAAATACGTTTAAATTACCAGATGATAACTGGTGACAGAAGAATAACAATGGTTTATGAGCTAATAAACCATAGTACCCTATATTAAACATCTGAGTGGCTGAGGACAGGAATAATGCATAAAGAAAATACAGCAGTGTTGTCCTCTTTAGCTGTCTCTGTGCATTATTGCTCTCTCTTGTAGAACTACACTGTTCTCATATCTACATGATAAAATCAGTTATTCCATCCCACTGTAGCATTGGCAGAGGAAATGAATGCATCTGTGTGCTCATAAAACAAGGGCTTCTGAAATGTTTCTTTAAAAGATCTCTCAGTAACTAAGACCAATTTATAACAAAAAAAAATAATCCCCCCCCCACCTCCCAGACAACAATCATTCATCATTGTGGATTTTGGAAATAATATTTGGTAGAGTAAACAGGAAGCCCATAACCGTGTGTAGAGCTCATTTGCAATCCTCACATACAGTGATAATTAACATCTTTCCATGTTTGCCTAAGTGTAGGGAACATCTATGAAAAGCCATGGTAAGAGTCACAGTAATGTTAATTATTTACAAAGGCATTTCTAAATATTTTAATGGTAACCACTGTATATAATGTATGTGCGCAGTTACACTGAAAATACTTTCTGTACGTATCATAGTAACAATCTGGAAACAGAAGATTTTTTTCTGTAGCATTAAGTAAAAAATTGGATGTAGATGCAATGCATTGTATGTAATAGTGCCCCTCAAAGAAAGGCCTTCTATGACCTGCCCCAAGGCTGAAAACATGCTGCACATGCATTAGCTTTGAGCCCCTTCGGGCTCATTTTCACATATCCAATATCAGCATTTGTATATCAGTTAGGGATGTCCATGTGGATTCTTCAGAATCCTGAATAAAGCCCAAACTGGCAGTTTTCAGCTAAACCCAAATAAAACTGAAGTCTCAGTAGTTGTCTATACATTTTTTTACCTGTATTTTTGACATTTATGGGGCTGAAACTGGCCTTCTGATGATAGTTCAGTCCCTGGAATGTGGAAATACCCTGAGATGACTAGATCTGGATTTATTTTGACCCTATAAATGGCTTCCAGATGAAACTACTGTTGAAATATATGAATACCAAGAATAATGGGGGGGAGGGATAGCTCAGTGGTTTGAGCATTAGCCTGCTAAACCCAGGGTCGTGAGTTCAATCCTTGAGGGGGGCACTTAGGGATCTGGGGCAAAATCAGTACTTGGTCCTGTTAGTGAAGGCAGGGGGCTGGACTCAATGACCTTTCAAGGTCCCTTCCAGCTCTAGGAGATAGGATATCTCCATTTATTATTGGGGGAGGGATAGCTCAGTGGTTTGAGCATTGGCCTGCTAAACCCAGGGTTGTGAGTTCAATCCTTGAGGGGGCCACTTAGGGATCTGGGGCAAAATCAGTACTTGGCCCTGCTAGTGAAGGCAGGGGGCTGGACTCAATGACCTTTCAAGGTCCCTTCCAGTTCTAGGAGATAGGATATCTCCATTATTATTATATTATTTATTATAACAATACTTGAATTAATCCGGTCTGGTCACTGTGCCTCTAATGCAATATCTGAATCTCCTCAGTAGAGGTAGTTGAAAATATTGTCAATTTTAACAGAAAATTGGGTTTTTAAATAAATGAAGTTTTTTTGTGGAAAGTGTCTGTTTCAACATTTTCATTGTTTCGGAAAATCAAAAATCCATGTTTTTCAATGAAAAGTTGACATTTTCTATTGAAAATGTTGATGAAAAAAGTAATTTCCCTCAGACAAAACCCTATTTTCTGAGCAGCTCTACTTCTATAGACTGTGGGTCAGATTGTATCCAGCCAGGAAAGGGATTAGGAGAGGATGTAAGATAGGGACTTTTACCACATTCAGATCCAGGTTCAGATTTCAAAGACCCCAAAGATTGGAGACATGGGTCCATATTATGTAATTTGGATCTTAATCTGAATTTGACCCAGCTCCTGTGTAAGGTGGGATTCTGTGTTCTGGTTTCAGTCCATAATTGAGGTGAGGGGCCAGTTGCAAAGTCCTGATGCTAACTGCCTCAGAATGCAGGATGGTACAGAATACACTGGGCCCATATCAACCCCCAGTATATACACTCACAGCAATTGCTATGGTAATTGGTTGTGGTATTGGACAAAACAATTATTTTAAATGGGAATAAGCAGATGGAGCTGATGAATCTTAAAAGCAATTAATCAAATCCAAAGAGGCACTCAGCTCCTCTCAGGATTTGGCTCAAATTGCTATTTTCATATCAATAATCTGAATACTTTTTCAATAAACAAGGGAAGGAAATGCAGAAGATATACATGGCCACTCGCAAGAACAGTCCTCTCACTCTCTGTGCTCTAGCTGGGAGAAGGATGCTCAAAAAGGGGGTGAGGAGGCAACAGGGTGATGGCTCTGACCCCTTCCACACCAGCTGTGGAGCATGGCCAATGCACTGATGAGAGCATCTTTCACCAACCCCAGTAGCAATTATGCCTTTCTGAGACTCGACTCCTCCTTGGGCACCTCCCCATATTCAGGGCTTTGTTGATAAAGCCATAATATAGCCCATAAGATGCAAGCAGAGCTGTGTCTAAATAAAATGGCTTTTTTCATGCTTATTAATTGAGATGTCTCCAGATCGTTAAAGGTTATATCCTCCCGTGAGACTTGAGACGCCTACCGTGCACAGGCAACGCTAGCTAGGTATCTAGCTCTATCATTCCTACGGTCAGGTTTAACTATGTGAATGAACAATACATGCACAACAATGGTTTTGGTTGTTTTTTTTCCATCCTGTAGTAACTGCCTTTTTCTGAATTGTTTTCATTATGGCTCTCCCCTTAGCCATCTATCTTTGCAAGCGGACCATGCAGAACAAAGCTAGGCTGGAGCTGGCGGATTATGAAGCCGTAGGTATACTGATGTTACAGTTCATGGAGCGGGAGCAATGCTTTGTTCGAAAACTGAATCTTTCTTCTTAGTGATTTGAATTCACCTTTAGCAGGGAACTCTCTATTTTATTATCACTATTATTTTATTATTTTATTTTATTTATTTTCAAAAGATTCTATTGGTTAATTCTTGAGAGAACGTCAAACTCCTAAACGAGGATGTCCATGATACATATTTTAGTGTCTCACCTTTAAGTATCCACAGCATACTCCTTCAGAGATCTGGGGCACGTTGCACAAGAGCTTACACTGGGGCTGCTTTTCTGGTTAGCTTTTGTCTTTACAGGAGCCAGTGGGGTGATAAATGTTCAGATATATTACAAGGTTAGCATTCTTGGACAATTACATTGCTGCTGATGCATATCTCATATTTGTAGACTCTCAAAGGAACGATTTACAAAAAAATTAATTTGAGCTAAATTTTCCAAATTCTATATACAGGCATTAGCTATGTTTAGTAAAGAGGCATTGTCAGGCTAAAAAGCAGACATGTGAAAATGCCCTTAACCTATGTTACAAGTCATTCGCTTTTTGCATTACTCTGAATGTAGGCAATGAAAGCATTCTAGCCAACTGCACTTTTGTTTATAATTGGGCTCTAGTCAATCTAATTTTCAGGTTCTGCTTAACTAGCTCAACAGAGTAGTGGTTGAGTTTCAAATACTTCAGTGGAATGTTTGTTTGAAAAATTGTTTCTATTAGAAATGTTTTTTAATTTTATGAAAACATTTGTATTGGTCTTAGGTTTTGTTTTAAAACAAACAAACAAAACTAATTTCCCCTTCCCACCTCGTTATAAAATCTAAATTTGGGAGCAAATGTGACCTAGCAGTGACCTGTTTAATATATCTAATTCATAGCCTAGCCTGTCCCCATCATGCCACAGATGTGCCCTGTACTGACTAGAGATAAAGAAAGAACTCTCTATTGATTGCTTTTGCACACAAGGGACGATGAATGCTCCATTGGATCCTTGCACACAAGTCTTGTTGATGACAATAGGATAGTATATAAATACACTGAGGACAAAATATGGCCTTCAGTGACTGACTGGAGTCATGCTGCTGCTGAATCCACATATGGACTGCATTTCCGTGTACAGTAGGAAATAACAGTAGACTGTTTTCTAGCCACAGTGTACTGAGTTAAATTCTGCTCTAACACTAATCTAAATCTCCCATTGGGCCAGAGAGAGAGTGAGCATAACTCTCTAGCCTAGCAGGTAACACAATGTCCTGGGAGACCCAGGCTCCAGTCCCTGCTCCAGTGTCTATGTATGTATTTTATAAAACATGGAAAAAATTCACCAGGAGAGATTGAAAAAGGCCCATCCCAGTGAACCTTATAGCCAAATGGTTAAGGCAGTCTCTTGGGAGGTGGAAGACCTGAGTTCAAGTCCCTGTTCCCAGTTGGCAAAGCTGAGATTTCAACCCAGGTCTCTTGTATTCAGGCGTAGTTAAGTTTTCTTTTGCCTCTTTACCAGCTACTGCTGATTTCCTGAACCCATAATTCAGGAGAGCATCCCGATTCAGGACCACACTTAAGCATGTACTTAATTTAAGGCATATGATTAAGTCACATAGAATTCAATGTGACTTAAACACATGCTCAAATGGTCTCCTGAATGTGTATGAACTTAGACTTATGTATGTATGGACTTCTGGGGTAAATGAGTAAATTCTATGGCCTGTTATACAGGAAGTCAGACTAGATTATCTAATGGTCCCTTCTGGCCTTGGAGTCTATGAATTTATGAACCAACATGTATGTGTTTAAGTGTTTTCCTGAATTGGAGCTATAGCAATAATGGGCTATAGTGGTAGAACCAATAATATCTTACCAACCGGTAAAAAGTTAAAACATTTTAACACAGAGTAAGTGAGAAGAGAAGAGGAGGATCAGGCTAATAGTGTTCTATGTCTCCATACCTCTGTGTGCGTGTGTGTAAATTTGACTTCAGAATACCTGTCAGTGTTATGAAGTTAATTTTAGAAATGGGCTTAAACTTGGAATTCGAGCCATGTCCCAAACCCCACCTTACATTCTGATCAAGTTCAGATCCAGCTCCAAACTTTGTGGCTCAGGCCTCTCACTGTAATGGTCATGGAGCAGAAACCTAAACTGAACCTCAGACTTAGACAAAGTTTGGATCTGGATCCAGACTTAAGCAGCTTGGGCCCATCTCTAGTTATTTCCGTTGTCCTGACAAATAATCAGTTTCCTTTCATGAATTGCCCTGACAATACCCAGACTTCAGTATGCTGCACTGTGGAATGCCTTCAGGGTTAATAATCCACTGAACAACTGAGGGATGGTCATCCTTTATGAAACAAGTAAGGCCAGAAAATACCCTTCCTCCTTCCCCACCCAGCCACCCCACAAAAGCAAAGCATGCAGGTAGCAGTCAGCTGCTATCAGAATGGGAAGTTGTCAGTTCCAAAAACTTTCACAGTAGAAAGTACACTGAGGAATACATGGAAACAAGTCCAACACTGTTTTATTAGTAGAGCTCAGTCTGTTTCACACCCTGTTACAACTCTTGCTTTGGTCCTTCCAGTTTCTGCTATGTGGTGGCTTGAAAGGGACACACACACCATTGCATTCACATTCATATCATACTTTGCCTACTGAGACAATTTACCAATATTAATTTCAGTGTTTTGAGCTTTCCAGGTTAAATAAACTGATGCAATAATTTAGTTCTTAAACTGCAATTGTAATTAGTGTGATTAATTGTTCTCTTTATTTGTTTCTCTTATCAGGAAAACTTAGCAAGACTGCAGAGGGCTTTTGCAAGGAAGTGGGAATTCATCTTTATGCAAGCAGAGGCCCAAGTGAAGTAAGTATTCCCAGTTCAGTGAACTGGAGGAGTCTTTAGAACTTTGTTGGGGGAAGGGGATTGGATTAAGACAATGTTTCCCAGTTAAAGCCTTTGCCAAAATTAAACTCGGGATTTATTGGTAAATTCTAGTCCCTGTCACACTGGAAACAGCATAGGGCTAATTCACAAGATCACTTACCATGAGGAAAAAATGCCAGGATAAAGATGGGTCTAATCATCTGTGTGCAGGTCTGGAATCCAGGAACTCCTGAGCTTCTTGCTCTTGTTCAAGTCTCTTACCATTTGTGCCTCAATTTCCCACTCGGTATAAGTGGGAAGAATAATACCTGCCAGGCAGGTGTATGAGTTAATGTTTGTAAAGTACTTTGAAGATAAAAAGTGCTGCCATTTCTGCAGTAGCTGTACAGTTGGGCTTCACACAGTACATTTGTTTTATAAATATCCCCAATTATTTTTCCCACTGAATAAATCAAATCCCAGAAAACTCAGTTCTATTGTATCCATACTAACTGACCTCCTTGTGCTACCAAATCATTGTGGACTATTATGAAATACTTCCATAAGGCTTACTCATATTTTACGAGTACTTTTTTTTACCCTCTTTCTCCTGTCATTCCACCCAGAACTGGGAATCTGTAGTTTACCTTCTATTTACCCATGATCACAATGTGCAATCTCTTAGTAGTATATGCAACATGACATTGCTACTCCCACAATATGTACATGGTTCTGTGTTTGTGAAATTAGGGTGCTTAGAAGTCTGCGTGCCCGTGTTGCAGAAGGAGTTGTCACATGTGAAAACTACAAGGAAGATGAAGGTGACATATTAGTGATACAGAATACAGATATTTGTATTCTTGGGAAACACCGAAAAAGCAGAGGGAATTTGCACTTTCAGAATCAAACAGCAAAACAAATGTTACAAAATGAAAAGTGATTGCTACTTCTTATTATGTATGTGTATCTATGGAAGTGTGTGTATCTATATTTGTAGTACTTCGTTGATTAACACTGTAATTACATTGTAATTATGGACCATTTAAGAACATGGTAATTATCCTTAAAATAACATGGTAATTAAGGGATTATTTCAGTTCAGAATGCTAGTATTCTGATGAGATGAGAAAATTGGAAGTTACAATAATAATTAGTCTTTGAGTTGCTTAAAGGTTCACTGCCAAGATAAAAATCATAATTTTGTTTGATTATGTACTTCTGTCACTAGTAGCATAGATCATTACAACTGGAAGGATTTTAAGTCTTGTTTTCTTTTCACTATCAGTGATGTTTGTTTACTTTTTCTCCATTTCATTCACTTGGAGCAGTAAAACTCAACTGGTTGCTCTCACTTCCTGTCGCTAGTTGGCTTCATTTCTTGGTTTTCAGACACTACTCCAGTGCTGTTTGGGCTTAGGTTTCCAGTACTGCAGAGTAAGATTTAAATTGAAAAACTACAAGCATCTGGAAACATTCCTTTTCATATCAAGTTTTGTACTCCCCTCCCCCATCTTGCATATAGAATTCCATTGGTGTATTTACCTGTAGGCTGGACATGCCAAAGCCCTGGGCAACATTAAATGAGCAGTAATATTCAGGCCACCTGCTTAGTGGATTTAGTTGCAATGCTTGAAAATCATGGCCTTAATGCAATTAATTATATTGTATTTTCAAAATTCAATATTTCTAATTTTAAAAAAATTGTAATCATTGGCACATTCTTGGAGATTGTATATATAAAAAAGCCCAGATCCTGGATTGTGTTGCAACCATTTTATGTTTTACTACTAGAACAAAGCAGCCCTAAAGTCAGTGTAACCAGCCACAGGAGGATTACCCACTATGGGCATGGGAATCTTTGAGTGTTGTAAACCTGGCATAACATCTCCTATTCAATCCCGTACACCTTTGTCTGGCATAAGGGGCTAGGTTGGAAGAAAGTGGGCTGAATCTGAGGGCTTGTCTTCACTATGGGGGTAAGTCGACCTAAGTTACACCACTCCAGCTACATGAATAACGTAGCTGGAGTCGATGTAGCTTAGGTCGACTTACCCTGGTGTCTTTACTGTGCTGCATCGATGGGAGATGCTTTCCCATCGACTTACCTTACTCTTCTCAGGGAGCTGGAGTACCAGAGTCAACTGGAGAGTGCTCTGCTGTCGATTTAGTGGGTCTTCATTAGACCTGCTAAATTGACACCCGCTGCATCGATTGCAGCAGCATCGATCTCCCCAGTAGTGAAGACAAACCCTGAGTCTCTTATCCTCAGCTGCCATGCCCTCGGCCCATTGACAGCCACCTGAAGGCTGCTCTAACTTTATGCTAGGTGACCCAGAACTGGAGGAGCATTCAGCCTTTGCATGCCACCCTCCCAGGTAGCACTATGTGCTCCTCATCTGCAGCCAAGGATCTGGGTCATTGTCTCAGCCTTATGATGCTATGTTCCAAGAGGTGATGTCATAATTCCATTTATAGGTGGATCAACAACTGATCGCAACCTCTCCAACAAGGGGTGGTGGTGATAAAGACAAATAATTAATAATCCCCACAATGATGGGTTTTCTCCCAACTACTACTATAAATTCTCATTTAAAAATAGTGTCAATAAAGATGCTGAATTGAGAGCTTTAGAAACGGACATCCTCTGTATAGGAACAAAACAAGTACAGCATATGTAGTGCCAGTGTAGGCTTCCACCACACTCCTCCATCAATATGCTTCAAACATGTTCTGAAGGGACCACATTATGCTTAAGGGGGATTGTTCATTCTCCTTGTCCCATTCAGTCTCTGACTTGTCTTCTGAAATTCCTTAAAAGTGCCAGTTTTGATGGTGCTACTGGTATTTATGATGTGGGGATCTGACCATGAGGAATTTGCAATAATTCTGTTAGTATGTCCCATGTGGAACAATTTTGTGAAGTCGTGTTTATCTGACTTGTTGGACCCTGATACAGGATAGCCATTAAGTTTATGCGTAACTTTTAAGTAAACAGACTTAGGGGGGATGCCATTTTAGATTTGGTTTTGGTGAGTAGTGAGGACCTCGTTGAGGAAATGGTTGTAGAAGACAACCTTGGCTCGAGTGATCATGAGCTAATTCGGTTTAAACTAAATGGAAGGATTAACAGAATTAAATCGGAGACTAGGGTTTATGATTTCAAAAGGGCTAACTTTAATAAATTAAGGCGACTAATTAGGGAAGTGGATTGGACTAACATATTTATGGACCTAAAGGCGGAAGGCGCCTGGGATTATTTCAAGTTGAAGTTGCAGAAGCTGTCGGAGGCCTGTATCCCGAGAAAGGGAAAACGGTTCATAGGCAGGAGATTTAGACCGAGCTGGATGAACGAGCGTCTCAGAGAGGTGATTAAGAAAAAACAGAAAGCGTACAAAGACTGGAAGAGGGGAGGGATCAGCAAAGAAACCTACCTTATTGAGGTCAGAGCATGTAGAGATGGAGTGAGAAAGGCCAAAAGCCGTGTAGAGTTGGACCTTGCGAGGGGAATTAAAACCAATAGTAAGAGGTTTTATAGCCATATAAATAGGAAGAAAACAAAGAAAGAAGAAGTGGGACTGCTGAAGACTGTAGATGGAGTGGAGATTAAGGATAATCTAGGCATGGCACAATATCTTAACGAATATTTTGCATCGGTCTTTAATGAGGCTAATGAAGGGTTTAGGAATAGAGGCGGCGTGACAGAGGGGAATAAAGGAGGGGGGGTTGACATTACCGTATCCGAGGTAGAAGCCAAACTCGAACAGCTTAACGGGACTAAATCGGGCGGACCGGATGATCTTCATCCGAGAATATTAAAGGAACTGGCGTGAGAAATTGCAAGCCCGTTAGCGATAATTTTTAATGAATCTGTAAACTCGGGGGTGGTACCGTTGGACTGGAGAATAGCTAATGTGGTTCCTATTTTCAAGAAGGGGAAAAAAAGTGACCCGGGTAACTACAGGCCTGTTAGTTTAACATCTGTAATATGCAAGGTCTTGGAAAAAATTTTGAAGGAGAAAGTAGTTAAGGACCTTGAGGTCAATGGCAATTGGGACAAATTACAACATGGTTTTACGAAAGGCAGATCGTGCCAAACCAACCTGATCTCCTTCTTTGAGAAAGTAACAGATTTTTTAGATAAAGGAAATGCGGTGGATCTAATATACCTCGATTTCAGTAAAGCGTTTGATACGGTACCGCATGAGGAATTATTGGTTAAATTGGAAAAGATGGGGATCGATATGAAAATCCAGAGGTGGATAAAGAACTGGTTAAAGGGGAGACTGCAGCGGGTCGTACTGAAAGGTGAACTGTCAGGTTGGAGGGAGGTTACCAGTGGAGTTCCTCAAGGTTCGGTTTTGGGTCCGATTTTATTTAATCTATTTATTACTGACCTCAGAACCGAATGTAGAAGTGGGCTGATAAAGTTTGCGGATGACACAAAGTTGGGAGGTATTGCCAATTCGGAGAAGGATCGGGACATCCTGCAGGGAGACTTGGATGACCTTGTAAACTGGAGTAATAGTAATAGGATGAAATTTAATAGTGAGAAGTGTAAGGTGATGCATTTAGGGATGACTAACAAGAATTTTAGTTATAAGCTGGGGACGCATTGGTTGGAAGTAACGGAGGAGGAGAAGGACCTCGGAGTCCTGGTTGATCGCAGGATGACTATGAGTCGGCAATGTGACATGGCCGTGAAAAAAGCTAATGCGGTCTTGGGATGCATTAGGCGAGGTATTTCTAGTAGGGATAAGGAGGTGCTGCTTCCGTTATACAAGGCACTGGTGAGACCTCATTTGGAGTACTGTGTGCTGTTCTGGTCTCCCATGTTTAAAAAGGATGAACTCAAACTGGAACGGGTACAGAGAAGGGCCACTAGGATGATCCGAGGAATGGAAAACCTGTCGTATGAAAGGAGACTCGAGGAGCTCGGTTTGTTTACCCTAACCAAAAGGAGGCTGAGGGGGGATATGATTGCTCTCTTTAAATATATCAGAGGGATAAATACCAGGGAGGGAGAGGAATTATTTCAGCTCAGTACTAATGTGGACACGAGAACAAATGGATATAAACTGGCCGTCGGGAAGTTTAGGCTTGAAATTAGACGACGGTTTCTAACCGTCAGAGGGGTGAAGTTCTGGAACAGCCTTCCGAGGGAAACAGTGGGGGCAAAAGACCTCTCTGGCTTTAAGATTAAGCTTGATAAGTTTATGGAGGGGATGGTTTGATGGGATAACATGATTTTAGTCAATAGGTCAATAACATGCCATCGCTGGTAATTACTATCAATGGTCAATGTGGGTCTGGCTGGAGAATCTTGCCCGCATGCTCAGGGTTCTGCTGATCGCCATATTTGGGGTCGGGAAGGAATTTTCCTCCAGGGTAGATTGGCAGAGGTCCTGGAGGTTTTTCGCCTTCCTCCGCAGCATGGGGCAGGGGTCGCTTGCTGGAGGATTCTCTGCGACTTGAAGTCTTTAAATCATGATTTGGGGACTTCAACAGCTGAGTCAAGGGAGAGAATTATTCCAGGAGTGGGTGGGTCAGCTTTTGTGGCCTGCATCATGCGGGAGGTCAGACTAGATGATCATAATGGTCCCTTCTGACCTTAAAGTCTATGAGTCTTCAGGGGGACTCCTCACATGTTTAAAGTTAAGCACCAATTTAAGTGCTCTGCTTGACTGGGACTGGGAAATCTGGTGTCAAAAAGGCTATTCGCTGCCAGGTGCAGAGCAGATGTTAACAAAAAAGTTCTCTCACTAAAAACAAAAAATCTCTTTCGTCAGGCTGGTGGAATGACCCCGCAAATCACTTGGCATCTGGAATCTGACATTTCTGTATGGAAAAATGTGTCACTAGAACAGGAGTACTAGAATTGCTGTCAATCGGGTCCACAAATCCAGGGGGAAACTGGGAGGAAGTCAGAAAAGTGAAGTCGTGGATTGTTTCATTTTTTTATTTTCCCAGAATTGACAGAAAAAAGGATAAAACTGAAAGGAAAATTTTGGACAGCCAGGAAAGAGCATTTTGGGATGTGCATAGGCCAGTGGTAAGTCTCTTTTTAAATTATGCTACTTAGCAAACCTAGCGATGTTGGATACGCTGCAAGGAGAGGTTAGCTTTAAAACTGCTGGACAGATTTTCTTCACATTTCAATTGTCCATTAGGAGATTTTCAGAACAAGCCAAGTTTGAACAAAATTGTTTCAAAAGTTTTAGATTTGTGCATGCACAACATTTTTGATTTGAACATAAAGTGTAAGTGTAAAGGTTCTTTTTTTTTCATAAGTAGAATTCAAAAGCAGTTAAACCAGTTTTGTTCAAGTTTTCTAGAAAAACTCAGCTTCGAGCTGAGACCAAGTAATTTCAGCCTGAAAGGAAGTTGTGTGCTGAAGTTATGAGCAAATGAATTGGATGCTGAGATAGTTACTGATTAACTAATATGATTTATAGTACACACCTTAAAGAAAGCATCTTGAAAAAGATCCTATTATGTATTTTTGTAACAATATTTATGCTGCAAGCAAAGGATAAAAACTCTTTTTTTTATTATTGCTTTCCAGTGGGAGGAGGTGGTATGTACATTGTTAACATCAATGGTAATATTATGAATGTCCCTTTCTTAGCCAGGCTGCGTGAACACAACAGAAATGGACATCAGAAAGTGTCGCCGTATGAAAAACCCACAGAAGGTCAAAAAGGTCAGGGTTTTTTTTTTTCAGAACAATAACAACTATGTTTTACACCAACAGTATATTGCATCTTTCAAATGAGAATTTCAAAGTAATTTACAAATATTAATTAAGCCTCCACATTTGTAAGTAAGTTTATTATGTTCATTTTACAAATGGACAGGTACCAGACCAAGTCTTGGCAGAGTTGAGAACAGCACTAGGGAGTTCTGACTCCCAGACCCCTGCTGTAGCCACTAAACAGCACTCTTTTCGAATTAAGACCTGATTATTTTTTCTTTTGCCTGGGATAGTCGTCATTTTAATTTCGTGACCACGGAGCTCCCATTTTAACAAATATAGGCAACATAAATGGACCGTTGGATATCAGCATGATGGTCCCTAACATGTCAATATGCTGGCTATTAAATGACATCATAACCTTTCAATGTTTCATACAAATGTCAAATAAAGAAAAAAAATAATTAATTGAACAAAAAGATGCCTGCTATTGCCTTCAATACCTGACAAATAAATGCACTACCAGTGATTTGATGGTGTTTTTCTGTTTTGTTGTTGCTATTGTTTTTTAAGGTTTGTGGAAAACTTGGCTCATTGACACCAAATTAACCCTTTTTTCAGTGTATCAAAGCATCAGGATTAAAAGTTATTTCCCTAAGTTCTCTTAAAGTTGTTTAGTATCATGTTTAGGAGACAACTGAGTTAGAATTGGATTTCCACCCCTATCTTTTCCTGCCCCCCATCTCAGTTACTGATCCCTACAAACATAAACACACATGCATAACTTCATGCACAAGGCAGTTTCCCTGAAGCCTGTGTACCCTAAAAAATGCATAATAACCAAAGTATCACTTCTCAAATATAAATGTCTCCATTCATTGTGGAAATGCAATAGACTTGAAGAGTAGAGCAAAAAACAGTTATTTTATATCTAGATAAAGTGCTTCAGCATAAGAAATAGAGGGTTTGATTGAAAATTAGGTAATTTATAATAAGCAAGCAGATATTGAGAAATTTTGAAGTAAGTGTCAAAAGATGCATATTAGCAGAGATGAAGCCTTCATCAAAAATATTAGTTTCATAAAATGTAGAAGTTTCACTTTTGCAACTAACATACGAAGGTAGGGAATCAGAAGACAAACCCTCTCATGTACCTCTGATTATCAGGCCGAGATTTGCATTTGTTCTCAGTTGGGCTCGTCAGAGAGAAATCACAATTTTCAATTATCACAGCTACAGCTATTCACCACTCGGGTATTTGTATATACAACCTCATTTATTAACTTTGTTCCAGATTTAAGAGTTATTGATCTTTGAAAAGGTAACAGTAGACAGTTGCTGGCTCCTTACTTGACTGTTTTCGTGCACAGATTTTCCTTACATATGTAACAATAAAGCTCTGTAATTTTTCGTGTTATTTGTTTCAGTCAGTATATGGGGTTACAGAAGATTCTCAATCCCAAAGCCCTGTACATATGCCCTCCCAACCCGTACGAAAAACTACAAAAGAGGACTTCCGAAAAAAAGTAAGTAGACCATCTTAGAACAACTCCTCCAAGAACCGAGTACATTATTTTCAAAAAGATGTTTATATTTTTATTGAAATATCAATAAAGCCAGAAAGATGCTTGATGTTTCCTGGTGCAAAATGATGGAAATGTAAGGTGATGTTGGCATGCTTTGAACAAAGTAGAATGTATCAAAAGCTAAATATGAAAAGGGACATGCAGATGCATTGAGATGAATGCTACATGCCATATTCTCTTTTCAAATTAACAGAGTGGCTCTCAAGTCCAAAATTCCACTCACCTTACATGCCCACAGACAGCATTTCCCATAAAATGTTACCTTTTTTTCTGTGCAGGTTTATTTTAAGTAATTATACCTTTCAAAAATGTTCCAGTCATCCGATCAGGGAGCACATGCAATTCCATGTGACTTTGGTGACCAACAACATGCCATGAATAGCAAATAGGCAACACAAACAGTTTGTGAACAAACCACGATCTGAAAATTATTTTCCAGAATATTTGGCAAATACTTTCAAAGAATGAATGCATTCAACAAAAATCAGGATGGGTTTGCAAACAACCCACAGCCAAAAACTAAACCAAATTTATAAAGAATTGTATATGTGTTGTACCGTCTCTGGCCATAGTTTTGCCTCTCCTTCAGGTCACCAGGGATACTCAAAAAGTGGGCGGTATTGATAAGGGAGGAGGATTATCCAAAGCAGTTGGAGGTTCTGCTCATTCAGTACTGCTTCCACAGGCAGGGCTTCCAGGGAACTTCCAGGAGGAATAAAAGCTGTTTTCTGTAGTAGAACCCCCCCAGGGAAAGGCAGGCACCGTACCACCAATGTTTAGCAAGAGCTGAATATTAAGGGGTAATGCAGTTATGATCAGAATCCCTCCAGCGCACAGCCAACCCAACGAATGCAGGCAGGGAGGGGCAACTTACATGTCCCTGTTCCAGCACAAGTAAACCTGTCTTACTGTTGTGTTCTCTGACACCCGGAAGAGAACACATGGTTATTCCTTGCAAACTGATGTGTCACTTGAAATGCAAAGCCAAGACTGCATTGTGACACAATCAGAAAGGAGCGCCGGACAGGGCCGGCTCCAGGGTTTTGGCCGTCCCAAGCAGCCAAAAAAAAAAAAAAAATCGCAATTGCGATCTGCGGTGGCAATTCGGCGGGAGGTCCTTCGCTCCGAGCGGGAGTGAGGGACCATCCGCCGAATTGCCGCCGAATAGCTGGACGTGCCGCCCCTCTCCGGAGTGGCCGCCCCAAGCACCTGCTTGCCAGGCTGGTGCCTGGAGCCGGCCCTGGCGCCGGAACCTGTGTAGAAGTGGAGGGGGCACTGGTGCCACAACTGTGGCCCTATCCCCTCTGCTCCCCCTCTTCCCTCAAGGCCCTGCCCCCTGGCCAGGATGCCTGAGAACAGCCCCCCGGGGCATGCCACCCTGGGCAGGTGGTGGGTCTGGGGCTCCGAACAGTGGCCTGGGCTCTCTGGAGGGCTCTTACCACGGCCCGGCTCCAACTTCTGGGGGAAACAGGAGGAGCAAGGGGCTGGGCCCTGTGGTAAGGCAGGGCTAAGGCCCACCTCAGCCCCCCCTACTGGGAAGAGATTGACATCGCTAGCAGGGGCTGCCCTTTGTGACCAGGGAGCTGATCACCTTATGAGCTCCCCTGCTGTGAAGCGCAGCCCCTGCCACCACCTCTCCGCACCTACCCGACTATGCTCATGTTAAAAAGGGGGGAGGGCATTGCCCCTCTGGCCTCTCCAGCACCCCTGGCTCTAGATCTGCTGGGTTGTTAATCTCTTTTAACCGTCATCTCTTTCCCCAGATAACCTTTCTGAATGTGCAGATAGACAGACACTGTTTAAAAATGTCCAAAGTAGCTGAAAGGTGAGTTTCTTGATTTACATTATTATAATACTCTCTTGTTGATTTAGTATTTCTATTTGTCATCTCAGATGATCAAATTTGACATTTTTCCATAAAGTTATGGTGCAAGGCTCTGTACAAAGGATGAAAGCAGTTCCATTTCAGTTACAAAATTTCCCAGTTCATTTTGTATGAAAAATAATTTGTTTTTTACTGCTCTTTATTCCTGTTAGCCAGAGCAGCTCTGGGAGAATGAGCTGGATTCTCTTCTGAATCATGCATCACCTATAAAATTGCCAATGCAATTTCAATTGCAGGGCCAGATTCTGCCCACACTTACAGCTTTTCAAGCTCAATGAAGACACTAGGGTTGCACCTGTGCAAACCAGGGCATTATTTTAAGACAGTGGTTCTCTACCAGGGATCCATGTACCCCTATGTTACGCAGAGGTCTTTCCAGGGGTACATCAGTTCATCTAGATATTTGCCTAGTTTTACAACAGGCTACATTAGAACCACTAGTGGAGCCAGTACAAACTACAATTTAATACCAACAATGACTTGTTTATACTGCTCTATATACTATACACTGAAATATAAAAAAAATATTTATACTCCAGTCAATTTATTTTATTATTATATGGTAAAAATGAGACAGTAAGCAATTTTTCAGTAATAGTGTGCTCTGACCCTTTTGTATTTTTATGTCTGATTTTGTAAGCAAGTAGTTTAAGTGAGGTGAAACTTGGGGGTACACAAGACAAATCAGACTCCTGAAAGGGGTACAGGAGTTTGGAAAGGTTGAGAGGCACTGTTTTAAGGCATTAGGGTCATACAGATGCAAATGATGGCACAATTTATCCTGTGGAATCTTTATTGCTGGTGATGAAGCATGAGCCAGAAAAGAACCTTCTTGAATTGATCATCCCAGTGTGAGTCTGCAGGGCTGGCAGTTAGAAAACAGCAGCTTAGTTACTTGTAAACTAAGAACATTTGCAATGGAATTTTTGATACAAATAGGGATCCCCATAATGCCATGTAGAGTTGTTTTGCAGAGCAGAACTGTACTTTAATCTAAAGCAATGAAACAGTGGTGATTATATTTTTGCAGTACCAGGTGAAGGCTGGTCCTTTATAGAAAAATAATTAAATAATTGAGAAATATTGGGAATTTGCCATGTTTTAAAAAATTAAAAAGACATTACCTTGCAAAGTGCTGTGCTTCACAGAATCAGCTCCTGCCTTCAACATATTTATACTGAATTAGGCAAATTAAGAAGGCACATGCTTGAAAGTAAATCCCCTGTTGGGTCATCAAAACTAACCATTTAAATGGAAATGTAACTAATTAAAAAGAAAACGTTCAAATGTTTCATAGGACCTTGCATAAATGTAATGATATTTTGCTGTATTGAAAATGATCACATCCATATTTATGCTCTAGGCTTTTTGAATCCATTCTTCCCATTGGCAGTTAGCAGCTGCATTTTGTGCTTTATAGTAAAGGTCATTTTGCATAGATTTTACCCATAAGGATGTTGATATCATGAGGCAGTAAAAATCTCCAGACAGGTAATTTGTAGACAAACAAATTTATCTTTTTTTATAGTTTTGCAAGAATTGTATTAATTCTGAAGGATAAAATGAGTAGAACTCATTAATTTATTAACAGTGAGCATACATGTTCCTCAAGTAGAGCTGAACTGTCGTTATTAATGGTAGTATTTATTAATGCCAAGATTTTCAAAAGTAAATAATTATTTCAACTGGAGCTAGGCAGGAAATAGTTTCCTGTCCCATGAGAATTTTAGAGATTTCAAGATGTTTTCCCATCCCAAATTGGGACAACAAGTCAAAATCTCAAACTTGTTTACAAACGGATAATCTGGAAAAAAAAATTCAGATCAGGTCAATCAAAATGTTTTGTTTCAATAATTTCAAAATGTTCTGTTTTTATTTCAACAATTAAAAAACAGGAACAAAAACCTTCTTTAACTAAACTAAACTAATTTAACTAAAGTTTCAAAATAAAAAGTTTTTTCAAACCAAAACTTTTGTTTCAAAAATGTTCTTGTCCTATTAATTTGTCGTATGCAATCCAGTTAAGCCAAGCCAGAGTGTTCTTATCAACAATGTTCAAGGCACGAAGACCTCCAGGAAGTAAAGGTCATTGTTCTTGTCCTGAAGTGTATAGTCTGAGGTCTATCCTGCTCCCTCTGAAGTCAATAGGTGTTGTACTATTTACCATAGGTAACTGTAAGACATAAGGAAAACAGATACAGTAGAACCTCAGAGTTACAAACACCTCAGGAATGGAGACTGTTACTCTGAAATGTGCATAACTCTGAACAAAACATTATGGTGGTGCTTTCAAAAGTTTACAACTGAACATTGACTTAATACCGCTTTGAAACTTTACTATGCAGAAGAAAAATGCTGCTTTCCCTTTTTTTTTTAGTAGTTTACGTTTAACACAGCACTGTGCTGTATTTGCTTTTTTTTTTTTTTTAAATCTCTGCTGCTTCCTGATTGCATACTTCCAGTTCCAAAGGAGTTGTGTTGTTGACCAGTCAGTTTGTAACTCAGGTGTTCAGAACTCTGAGGTTCTATTGTAGCAGACATTGGAAGGCAGGAAGAAGGACAAGAGTTGCAGCAATAAAACCCAGAGGTTACTTTGGTAGGTTATTATAGGGTTACATGTTCCTTTTACAGTCAAATCTTGAGATTTGTTCTGGGGTTTAGAGGCATAGTGAACGGGGCCAGGAAGAGAATCCCAGAGATGGGGAGCTGCACTGAATGAGGTGCAAAGACCAGAGCAGGAGAAGATAATAAATGGGGTGATTAGTTACATGGCTGGACAGAGGAGAGGGCAAATGAGAAGGAATGAGCTGATGTGAACAATTATCTGAAACAACGAATGTTGTCTCTCGAGTCAGCATGTAAAATGCTGAACACACAAGGACCAGTTCTGTTGAGTAAGAAGGTGCCATTATTACAGTCACTGTCAGAGTAAGTCCACACTTTAAGAGATTAATTCAGCTGACAGTGTGGCAGTTTAGCATGCTACAGCACAACGGAGACTTCCTTCCTGTGCTCTCCATTAGACAGCCGAATAATGACAGCAACACCCTATGCAACACCAACTGGCATTTTTTCAGTTCAGTATAAAGGCATTTCAGGACAGTCATGAGAGAACTCCGAGGTGGAGGTGGGGGGTGGGGGCAAGGGAAACAAGTTGCAGTGTTAGCAAGACATAATACAGTCCAGCCACTCAACCTGCATGTGCCTTGTGATCTAACTCCCACAGGAGGTTGATACCTGAAATACTCACCTCGCAGAGTCCTAGAGCCTGAGCTCCAGCCCGAGCCCAAACGTCTACATCGCAATTAAACAGCCCCTTAGTCCGAGCCAGCTGGCACGGACCAGTCACAGGTGTCTAATTTCAGTGTAGATATCCCCTGAATCTCCTGTACAGCTGTGTTTCTCATCTGCAGCTAAATCATGAAATGAGCTGATCACTGGTGGTTCAATCCTGCATGATGCTGAGCACCCTCAACTCTAATTGAAGCCAGTGGAAATTAAGGCCAGTCAGCACCATCCAGGATCCAGTGCCTGCTGAGCAGCAGCAATTTCCTTTGATGTCAGTACTACTACTAACACCTAACTCTTACCTAGTTCTTTGCATCAGATCTCAAAGTGCTCTACAAAGGAGGTCAGTATCAATATCCCCATTGACAGATGAGGAAACTGGGACTCCTGAAGGTGAAGCGAGCTGCCCAAGGTCACCCAGCAGGCCAGTGGCAGAGCCGGGAATAGTATCCATGTCTACTGAGTCCAGTGCTCTAGCCACTAGGCTGAACTGCCTCCCAATGTGTGTTACAGATGCTCGGAACCACTAAGAAGTTGGCGCCTGATGTATAAACAGAATCCATATCAGGTGCTGGATAGAGTGAGGCAGGATATGCTTTTACTGTCCTGCAAAATTTTTTGAGATTTTGACAAATTTTCCTATCCCAAATTGGGACTGTGACGGGGTTCACTCACCACTACTCTGGCGCCTCCTGCCGGCTGTCATGGGAATTAGGTCTGCTCACAAGGGCGCCCTCCTCTAGTGGTGCCCCACCACCATCGTTTTTGTTCCAGGACTCACACCACTCCCAGGACTCCGGCATCCTCTTCAGTGACACTGCTCTCCGGCTGTGCCACACTCTGTATTCCCCACTTCTGTGGGACCTGCAATCTCTGTCCAGCTACTCTCTTGGTGGCAACTGCAGTTCATTATCCCAGGGCTGCTTCCCATACATCTCCAGAACCTTCTTCTGCCCTTACCTCAGCCTGCAGGCCCTAACAGCCAGCCAGGAGCTCTCTCTAGCTCCCCTGGCCCCTGCTTGCAGCACTGCTCTGTCCCAGGTGCTGGCACTCCTTCCTGCTGCTAAGATACTGGTCTTCTCCCCTCAAGCTCCAGGCAGCTACTGAACTCTGCTCTGCCCCACAGCCCTTCTTATATGAGCCTGCCAGCCTACAGACCAGTCTGCCTCACCTCAGTTCCTGAAAAATCATGGAGCAGGTCCTCAAGGAATCCATTTTGAAGCACTTGGAGGAGAGGAAGGTGATCAGAAACAATCAACATGGATTCACCAAGCACAGGTCATGCCTGACCAACCTGGTTGCCTTCTATGATGAGATAACTGGCTCTTTGGATATGGGGAAAGTGGTAGACATGATGTACCTTGACTTTAGCAACACTTTTGATACAGTCTCCCACAGTATTCTTGCCAGCAAGTTAAAGAAGTATGGATTGGATGAATGGACTATAAAATGGATAGAAAGCCGGCTAGATCAATGGCTCGATGTCTAGTTGGCAGCCGGTATCAAGTGGAGTGCCCCAGGGGTCAGTCCTGGGGCTGGTTTTCTTCCACATCTTCATTAATGATCTGGATGATGGGATGGATTGCACCTTCAGCAAGTTTGCAGAAGACACTAAGCTGGGGGGAGAGGTAGATATGCTGGAGGGTAGGGATAGGGTCCAGAGTGACCTAGAAAAATTGGAGGATTGGGCCAAAAGAAATCTGATGCGGTTCAACAAGGACAAGTGCAGAGTCCTATACTTAGGACGGAATAATCCCATGCACTGCTACAGGCTGGGGACCGACTGGCTAAGCGGCAGTTCTGCAGAAAAGGACCTGGGGGTTACAGTGGATGAGAAGCTGGATATGAGTCAACAGTGTGTCCTTGTTGCCAAGAAGGCTAATGCTATATTGGGCTGCATTAGTAGGAGCATTGCCAGCAGATTGAGAGAAGTAATTATTCCCTTCTATTCAGTACTAGTAAGGCCATATCTGAAGTATTGCGTCCATTTTTGGGGCCCCCGCTACAGAAAGGATGTGGGCAAATTGGAGAGAGTCCAGCGGAGGGCAACAAAAATTATTAGGGGGCTGGGGCATATGACTGAGGAGAGGCTGAGGGAACTGGGCTTATTTAGTCTGCAGAAGAGAAGAGTGAGGGGGGATTTGATTGCAGCCTTCAACTACCTGAAGGGGGGTTCCAAAGAGGATGGAGCTAAGCTGTTCTCAGTGGTGGCAGATGACAGAACAAGGAGAAATGGTCTCAAGTTGCAGTGGGGGAGGTCTAAGTTGGATATTAGGAAAAACTATTTCATTAGAAGGGTGGTGAAGCACTAGAATGGGTTACCTAGGGTGGTGGTGGAATCTCTATCCTTAGAGGTTTTTAAGGCCCAGCTTGACAAAGGCCTGGCTGGGATGATTTAGTTGGGATTGGTCCTGCTTTGAGCGGGGGTTGGGCTGGATCTCTTGCAAATCTAATTTTCTATGATTCTATGATTGGCTGCTCCTCTCAGCCCCTTTCTAATTGGCTGCCTCCACCATAGCCTCCCTCAGGCTGCTTTTAACCCCTTTTCAGCTAGTGAGGGGCAGTTGCCCGATCACAAGGACAAAAAGTCAAAATCTCAAAAAAAATTGTGAACCAAAAATTTGAAAAAATGTTTGGTTTAGATCAACCAAAATCTTTAATTTCAAAATGTTTTGTTTTTATTTTGACCACTTTGTTTTCTTCAATTTTTTTTACTCTAGTTTAAATTTTGAAATGAAAATTCCTTTCAAATTGTGGATCTGAAATTTTTCATTTTCATAATATTGAAATTGGACACTTTGATTTTCAAAAAAATCTTGAGTCAAGAAGTTCATCAAAGTTGACCCTTTCCCATGAAAAGTTTTGGTTTTAATGAATTGATATTTTAAGAAAAATTCACTGAATAATTCCCTACCATCAGTATAGTTGCGCATTAATACTGTGGCCGTGGTTTACCTGGGGCTGTCTCAGATGAAAAGGGTTAGTTGTTAAGAAGTCTCCATTACCAGACAGTAAAAGGACAGGTGTATCATGAACATGACATAAATTGTGATTGCCTGGCCCAGCATAGACATTATAATGAATGAATGCTTAAGGCCAGATTGGGATGGCCTTGTTTGTCTATGGAGGAAGGGATTGGAGGTGGTTCAAAGGTATAATCTGTAGGCATCTGAGTCTTAAAGACAGATGTGGTCCCAGCCTGTGTATTTCTTGATCTGAGAAGAAGGCCTCTCACATCAAGATGGAGCATTGCATGCTGGAACTTGTGGTCTCTTTGGAACATGCGTCCATTCCCAAGGTGGCAGCTGTAGTATCCTTCTCTAAATACTTTAGGGTACCCCTCTGGTTCCAGGAAGGTTGTCAATACATCCCTCAGTTGGATGAAGTCTGGTTGCATGTAGTAGAATGTCTCTAAAGAGGAGCCTGATTCTGTCTCCCTTATACTAGTTTTATACTGGTACAAATCACTGACTTTACTTGACTTTAGCACCTAATTTACACCTGGCCCAGGATCAGCCCCATGTTGTTCGTCTCTCCAGCAAGACTCTTGAAATGCAAATATAGAGTCATAGAGGTTATGAATTCAAATAATGCAAAAACAACCACATATAAGCCATCCAGCTGAACACTCTAAGGGAATACATCCATACGGCAGAAACCTGGGATGGCAATGCCAATTCCTTTCCCATTTTCATGCTAAAAAAACAAATGAAAAGCAGGTTGGAATCCTACCACCCAGGAGAAAAGGGTAGTTTTCAGATTCTTGTGCATACACAAATTGTGACCAAATGCTTACCACAATTAATGATGACAAAAGGGGGCAAAGAACAGAAGCCAGAATAGTGAAAGAACAGGTTAAAGAATGTTTAGATAAGTTAAACTATTCAAGTCAGCAGGGCCTGGTGAAATACACCCTAGGGATCTTAAGAAACTAGCTAAAGCAATTTTGGAAACCATAATGATTATCTCTGAGGATGGATGATATCCCAGAGAACTGGGGAAGGGCAGACATAGCACCTATCTTTAAAAACAGGGGGAAGAGGACTTGGGGAGTTATAGACCGTCAGTCTAACTTCAATACCTGGAAAGATTCTGGAACAAATTATTAAACAATCAGTTTGTAAGCACCTTGAGGATAATAGGGTAAGTACTAGCCAATATGGATTTGTCAACAAATAAATCATGCCAAACCAACCTACTTTCCTTCTTTGACAGGGTTATTTGCCTAGTGGATGGGGAAAGAAGTAGATGTGATTATATCTTGATTTTAGTACTGCTTTTGACATAGTCCCATGTGACATTCTCATACGTAAATAGTGAAATTTGGTCTAGAAGAAACTATTATAAAATGGATGCAAAACTGGTTGAAAAACCATACTAAGCCCATTATCAATGGCTCACTCTCAAACTGGGAGAATATATCTAGTGGGGACCTTCAGTGGTCTGTCCTGAGTCTTGTACTGTTCATTATTTTCATTAGTGACTTGAATAATGGGGTGGAGTGTTTGCTTATAAAATTTGCAGATGACACCAAACTGTGAGGGGTTGCAAGCACTTTGGAGGACAGGATTTGAATTCAGAATAACCTTGACAAATTGGAGAATTGGTCTGAAACCACTAAGATGAAATTCAATGAAGATAAGTGCAAAGTACTATTCTTAGGAAGGAAAAATAAAGTGCACAAATAAAAAAATTGGGAATAAGTGGCTAGGCATTGGAACTGGGGAAAGGATCTGGGGGTGGAATGGTACCCAGGGTTGTGAGATACCTCACCGCGACCTAACCTGAGTGTGAGGAAATATCTATACCTGCTGTGAATCAGCACAAGCACTACCTTCCAGGCCTCAGCTAGCCTCACTTTCTCCGTGCGGGTTAGTAGTAGGCACGCTAATACTTAAGTCCTCCTACCATCCCCTGTAGCATCCAGCCCCTTATCCACCGAACACTCAAAGAACTGCCAGATTTGCTGTTCCCAAAGGAACAGTGGACCACAGCTTATTAATTATCCCTTAGAACACAGCTCTGCTAAACACATGGCACTTAG
Source organism: Emys orbicularis (assembly GCF_028017835.1). Classification (NCBI taxonomy): domain Eukaryota; kingdom Metazoa; phylum Chordata; order Testudines; family Emydidae; genus Emys; species Emys orbicularis. The sequence goes on along the minus strand of NC_088686.1, from coordinate 67,482,444 downwards.
ATATATTTATAGTGAAAACAAGAATAAGTTTTATCAGAGAACAGAGATTCAAATGATTGATAGTAAGTAAATCATAACACGCTTTCTAGAGACGAAATTTAACTACCAGGTTGTCCTCCTGTCTAATGAAGCTTATCTTATCCAAGGTTCTCTCCAGTGATTTGGACCACGCGTGGCTGAAAGATCCCTTTTTTATGAAGTGAACTCACTGTCCATTTACTTATTTACTTCCTCAGTGAAGGATGCCAAAGTGTCTTCTTTGCCTCACTAAATGTACCAGTCACACCTTTGATGCATATCTCAAGCTAGCCCTTCCCCCCGCACTGTTTACCTCTTCCTGATAGTTTCATTCTGAAGTCCCCACCAGCTCTTCATTAGCATTTGACTTAGAATACTAGGTTGCCCAGTGTGAACCAGACAATATTTTGTTTACATGTAAACATAAATAGATAGAGAAAAACCTGCTTTTTACCTTTCCTGGTGACAAACCCCGCAGTTGCATACCTTAAGAACATAATTTTCAGTGTATAGTACATAACTCTTACATAGTATCAGTACCTACATTTCATAATGATATTGATGACCAGAGTGACACAGGCTTTTATTACAGACCCCAAATGACACTCTTTGGTCAACTAGAATGTAAATGCCAGACCCAGGGGATTCCTATAACCCTTGTGCCCCCATTATGCCCTCTGCCAGCTGGCAGCAAGAGGTCCCTGGGCCACAGAGGGTAATAGTGGATCATAAATTGAATGTGAATCAATGTCGTGCAGTTGCAAAAATGGGAAATATCCTTCTGGGGTGTATTAACAGGAGTGTTGTATGTAAGACACAGGAGGTAATTGTTCTGCTCTCCTCGGCAGTAGTGAGGCTTCCGCTGAAGTACTGTGTTCAGTTTTGGGCACCACACTTCAAAAAAGATGTTCACAAAATGGAGAGAGTCTGGAGGAGAGCAAAAGTGATAAAAGGGTTAGAAAACCCTGACCTTTGTGGGAAGGTTAAAGAAAGTGCATGTTATGTCCACTGATGGTAGGACAAGAAGTAACTGGCTTAATCTGCAGCAAGGTGGATGTAGGTTAGAAGTTGGGGAAAACTCTCACTGTAAGGATAGCTAAATACTGGAATAGATTACCAAAGGAAGTTATGGAATCGCCATCATTGGAGGGTTTTAAGAACAGATTAGACAAATACCTGTCAGAGATGGTCTAGGCATACATGATCCTGCCTCAGTCCAGAGGGAAGCACTAGATGACCTCTCTAGGTCCCTTCTGGCCCTAGGTTTCCATGATTCTATGTTGATCCAGCCACCACAGCAATTCCTGAGGGAGCAAACATTACTCTGTTGCTGTATGTGCCAGAAATACTCAGTGAAAAGAGTTCTCTTTCTTTCCTTCCTCCACATGCTTTTTCTCCATTTGACCCACACACCACTGCTGGCTTTAGGATTTGGGTACCTTGAGTGAAGTTACTGTTAACCTCACAAATTCCACCAACTCCTTTCCACAATGTTTGAGCTTCTCTTGTTCGCATTCTGACATTGCATGATTGTGTATTGATACAACACCGTCATGTAGCGCCATTCCATTGTAATGACTCCTGAAGTAAATCTGGGCCTCTTCAAATGAACGGCAACTCATTTCCTGTGACCTGCAACAGAACCATGGAGGAGTATCTTGTAACTTTCAAGATGGGTGTCAACCATGCCAAGGGTGTTGTGTATCCCCTGCATTAATAGTATCCCCGTGAATGTGCATGTAAGAAGTGCCTAACACCATTCTTGCATGCCTCGGAGAAGCATAACCACTACATCTTATACCAGAATTATATTACATCACTTGAAAGCCCAAAAGCCCTAGTTTATATGTCTTTCCCTTAGGTTTGCCTGTTCCTATAACTTCATTTAAACAGGCAATGATCCAGTTGCTGCTGATAGGCTGAATCAGCAAAAGGCACGTAGCCCATCTTGTTTTATTTAATTTTAACTTATTTTTTGCTACGACTTGTGGCGCCTGCAATGCATTCTCATTATTTTATTAGGAGCCATTTAACTTTCACAGCAGAGTGCACCTGATTGATTTTTTGACCTCCTCTCGCATTTCCATCTCTGGGATTGCTGCTGCTCTCTGAAATTGGATGCCATTCCCTCCTCCAACCCCTAACCCTCGACAATCGTGAAATGTAATTAATGAAATGGGATAAGACATCATGGGACTGGATGCCCTGAGGGTCTATTGGAACCTGCTACATTTACAAAAGTGTGTGATTTTAATACCTTCTGACAACAGTTAGGACCAAAAAAGAGGAGGGGTGGTGAGTAGGGTAGGTCAGAGCAACTTTCTGGCTTCCGTGACACAAATAAAAACATAAAAAATTGTCCATGACTATGCAGTGTCTGGGCTAAATGAATTTCCTTTAGCTATGCTCATCTTCATGTCGTGGATTTCCCCTCCTCCCCCATTGCAAATATTTGATTGATCAAGTTCTACTCACAAACATGTTCCCACAAGAGGAATTCCCAAGTTGTTTCTGCAAGTATTTGTGGAAACCACTTTTTAAATCTGCACCCCCAGTTATTTACCCGGCAAGTGCTTTCACACTCATTCAATCAAGGAACAGAAACTATAATATGTGCCTTATCTAACCGGTCACAAGTAAGCAACATGGCATATATATCAAATATTTGCAATAAAAACAAAATACTCAGCAAAATAGTAATCACATCATTTCAGGTAATACTTGGGGGAATTGCAATCTGCTGGTGGATATTCTATGAGAAGAAAAAGGAACATAATTAGCTGAATAACTTATTATGAATTATTTACTCAGCGCTAGTATAAACACAGCTCCAAAACTTCCCTGCTCGAGAGCACAGCATGATGCTGAGCTCCTTGCAAAGTACTTTATGGAGCTTTACCAACATGTACACAATTTTTTTTATTTTTTGAAACTTAGATTATTAAAAGATACAACTATTATTTATTGTATTGCAGTAGCATCTAGAGGTTGCAGCTCCATTGTGCTAGACACAAACATGGCTAAAAGATGGCTCATGCCGTGAAGAGCTTACAGTCAAGCTCCGATCCTGAAAAAGTCTATTGCCCCCACCCCCATGCGTAACTTTATGCACGGTGCATAATCCCATTTAAATCAATAAAACTACACAACAAGCATAACATTAATCATGTGCAGAAGTCTTTGCAGGATTGAGGCCTAGGTACAAGACGAGACAACAAGGGGATAAAACTGACTTGGGAGCACACAGTAACGACGTGATCATTGTGAAAAGCCCTGGCCGTAGCACTCCAGCTGCCTAACCGTTATTGGGTTTTTCTATACGCACCACAGCAGACATGAGTTTTAAGGAGGACAATGCGGTGGCTTTGTGAAGTTTTCTGGAGAGCAACTTCCATGCATAAAAGGTGTTGTGGGGCAAAGCATCAAGGTGCTTGTTGGAAAATTTGACCAATATGTAAAACTAAAAAGAAAATTGTTGAAGAATTGTAGTTTGCCAATTCACATGTAAACATGTAGGCCACAGCTGTTCTTTTCTTTTCTTTTTCCCCCTGTCCTAGTTTAATAACTTACTCAGACCAGTACATTGAATATGATCCATTTATAACTCCTGCTGAACCTTCCAATCCCTGGATAAGCGATGACGCTACTTTATGGGACATAGAAATGAGGTAAGAAATTGAAATTCCATGGAAACTATGAATAACCTTAAAGCAATCCTTTCATTTTATTTGTATTGCGCTCCCCATATAGACAGTAGATTGTATACATGGGTATGTTCAGAAGCGACACCTGCTTGCAAGAAATAAGGGCTCATGCTATTTTTTAATTTTCATAAGTTATATTAGATGGCCACAGAGAGATTTGGGCCTTTCTTGTTTGTTTTGCTCTTCTATGGCATATAATAAATGCCTGAAAAGGTAAAGGAAAGAATGTAGTGGTGATTCTCCACTGCCATGCACCTTGTGTGGTTATTTTATTTACACCCTTGAAAAATGGGTGGGCAAGTTTGCTAAACCAGAATGGTCATGTTGTATACCCACTTTGCACAGGTGTGAATGACTACACAAGATATAAGGCAGAATAAAGTTTAAACCCAGTGTCCTTATTTACTCAGATCACAATGACAGTAGCACTTGGGACTAGAATCATCATGCCTGAGCATATGTCTAGCAGTTGCAAGAGCAGCTCTGAGTGCAGCCTCAGAGTCCTTGGGTCCTGGCTCCCCAGCTCATTCACATACACCCATCGGTCACATTGCTAGACCTCAGTTCAGGCACCATGGTGATTAGGCAGCGTCCACTTCTCCCAATCCTTTGCTCTTACTGTGTGAATGTTTAGTTGGCATTCCTACTCAGGACCAAATATGACCTGGGTGTGATATTAAAATAGTCAAATATTTCAAAAGGGAGCTACAAATTTGCTTCAATTCTCATGCCTGACTATGAGATAGAAACCTAAGGTAAAATCTGCTCTTTGGAACTTGGAGGTAAAAAAACTCAAAATCAAAATACTGGGTCTGCCTCTGGAGGGCCAGTCCATGCTGAATCATCATCTCCAGGCACATGGTTGCCTGTGGAGAGTACCAGACTCAGCAGCTAAACATCAAATCCTGTCCTAAAAGAAATCCAAGGACAGAACAAATGGATTTTTGTGTTTCCCTCAATTGTGAAAGGTACCTCCCCACTTTCACTCCATCACACACAGGAATCTTTGATCCATTTCTTAATCCCTACTTCCCTTATCTTTTATTTTGTGATACCCTGGACTTATTTTTAATCTATTTCACTTTTGGTTTTTGCTTCCCCTGCAAGACCCTGATGTTAATCTCTTTAACAAGTTTTGTATGGAATAAACAGCCATAACTGCAGCAAAACGCCCCTCTGATATAAACTGAGTGCTGGTACCCCGATATCTGAAGCTATATTATTACTGTATCTCCCCAAGTGGTCAGCATGATGTCTCCTGAAAGACTTTTGTGCTCCTGAGAACTATGATTTAAACCTGATGTCAGGGCTGCAGATGAGTGTAAAGAAATGCCTCGCCGCCTCTACGGTCTCAGGTCAAGTTAATAGAGATGATTCTCCTGGTGATGAAAATGAGAAGCTGGTATTGCTGGGAGATGGGAGAACAATAGCTTGATTGGTCCATTTTATTCTCTACTCCAAGAGCATTAGCTGCATCTGCATCTAGTTGCAACTTGTTTGAATAATTTTGAAAGCTGAGGCTCCCAGCCACCCCCTTTTCAGGAAAATGAAACTGTTCATACCCCATTTCAAACCCACCATGTGTTGGCAAAGGCCTACCCATCTTAATTTAGACAGCTACTGTGACCCTGCAGCTAGTCCTTCCTGTAACCCCACACTTTGGGAAATGCAACTGTAAAGTAATTCAATTTTGGATACAGTTTGGGCTGTCAAGTGGAGGTCGTATCAAATCCCGGTTCACTCCATGCCTAATACAATGTCAAGACTTTAAAAGACTCCGTCCCCCCAATGACATTTATTTTATCTGTGTTTAATCTTTACACCAAAAGAAAATTAAAAGCAGGCACACTAACTGAAACTCCTGCATTCTGGCCCCCATTTGTCCTTTTAGCAGGGACCCCCCCGTCTATTAGAGTCTCTGATTTTAGGAATTTTTCATGACCAGGCCTCATCTGTAATCTGTGAAACAGAAAAGCGTGTCGCTCACTAGGCATTGCACTTGTCTTAAGGAGACCGAGATTCTAGTACTACTAGTCTGAGCAACCATGCTGTATTTTAATGGATGTGTCTTATTTGGTACCTAATGTTATGTCACCCTTAATCAGAGACTCCTCAAACGTTTTCATAGTGTGGGCCACATTTTAATGCGTTGTCGTTCTCCTGGAAACCTCTCTTCTAATTTGCAATAGCAGACACGACCTCCTCCCATTTGCAAATATACCATATCCCTGATGTAACTATAGAAATTACTGCCATGGAACAGTAATATTAGGGAAGTATTTAGGACAGGATTTTCAAAGTTGACTATTGATTTTGTGTGCTTCCATTTTTGGATGTGCAACTTAAGACACCTTAAAAAGGCCTGATTTTCAGAGGGGTAGGTGCCCTAGTCTTCAGTTCTTCTTTTCATATGGTGCATGATGGTCTCCATTTGTGTGAGTTACAAGAGAAGCCTCACCCTTTGGTTTGTCATCCTTTTTCCCTTTGATGTTGAATAGAGTCAATTGCCATTCAGCCGTTCTGGACCATACATGGACATGCATTCACTCTTACCTTTCCTCTCCCTCACCTTAACAGCAAAGAGCCCAGCCAACAACGTGTGAAAAGATGGGGCTTCTCTATAGATGAGGTGCTGAAGGATCCAGTGGGGCGAGACCTGTTCCTTCGTTTTCTGGAGTCCGAATTCAGTTCAGAAAACCTCAGGTAAAAGCCCTCCACTTGAGCTGTATGCACAGGTTCACACCCATGTACTGGGCCAAATCCTGAAATCCTTACTCAGGCAAAACCGCTCATTAAAGTCATAGGAGTAAAGACTGACTAAGAGTTACAGGATTTGGCCCACAGCACTGTAAATTTTATAGAAGTTTATACGAGTGGTCCGTTTACGAAAAGATGTAGATAATCATGACCAAAGCCACCTTTGCCACAGGTCTGTCAGTGTGTCAACAATAAACCTGCAGCTTGCAAAGGTTGAACACTGTGATGAATCAGAACATACATATGGGTTCATATACAATAAGTAGTGCAGGGGTTCTACAGAAGAAGTAGTATGTGATGATGCAATTAGAGAATATCATAATGCATCCAGAAAAGGGGGTCAAATTAAGGTTGCATAGTGGTGTAAGGCAGTGATATTGTGTCCTGATTTGTCATCATTTCTGATGAAGTTCAGGATCAAATTCACCATGCTTTGTGCCTGCAGTGAGCACCTGAAGTTAAACTGAGTTTGGTTTGCCACATCTGGAACTGTGGCATCACCAAATGAATGCAGCAGGGAAGAGACAACTAGGGCAGTTAGAAAGGGGAGAGTCCATGTTTACACCCACCTTATACATATCTGCAATCGGAGGAATGGACAGGCTGAAAAGGGACATCATAGTTTAGTGCGATTTTAGCAAAACAAATTTCTAAACTTTCCTTAATTTAAATAGATTAAGTCATTCATAGAACATGGAATGTGATGTGACAAACTCCCCACAATGCACTATCAGTCAATATTTTTTATAAAGAATAGCAGAAACAAAACCTATTATTTAACAAGAGTCAAACTATACCATTGTCAACAACTTTTAATCTCATTAAAGAGTTCCCCATGGGTATGCATGATGGAAATGCAGTCCATGGGAGGGATGCAGTCCAAAAACTAATTTAAAGAATTGTTTATGTTCTGTGTAATATATCTAATACAGAGCCAAGTCAGGCAGTCCTTGAATATGCAAAATCACCATAAATTGCCCTACAGTATCTTCTTTATAGTTAACACCAGTGCATAATGGGAAATTTAAGCCACAAAAAATAAGGTATGTAAAAATGGCTTTTAGAGACTAAAAGTCAGGAAATTAAAGCTGAAATTCCCTGGGTCGGGTGCTACAGAAAGTGGGTGGTGAGCTCATTTACCAGCTGAAGTGAAATATCTTAGCACAGGAGGGTAAGGGGTAAGAGTTGCGGTGAGAATATAGCTTCATTTGAAGATTAAAGACAGCTTCCAATTCCTGTATGTTTCTATGGCTTAATTTTGTGTTTCTAAAGCTTCAAGAAATGAATGTTGAATGCCGCAGATCCTATGTAGTCCAGTAAAAATAGACAGACATTCACATTCCAAATTACATCATCACAGTGGCTATCAAATGTTACTCTTGTTGGCAATCTTAGTATAGCGGCCAACAGCTGAGTGGGCACAGAGATTGAATCACCCTTTCTCCCTAAGAAGCAGTCCCTCTAGAGGAGAGTTAGAGCACTTTGGCAGGGCAATATTGGGCAGCTTGCATTTCTGCTGCCAGCACAATATCTGTTCTGAGGATATAAAGAGGATTAAATAGGGTCCAATTCTCATCAGGTGTAAATTAATGTATTGAAATCAATGGAGCGACTCCACTTCACACCAGCTGAGACTCTGACCCAGTGTCTTTCACTGGTTCTACATTTGTGTAATTATTTTAACTTTGAGAATGAAATATGAATGAATTGGATGGACAATGCAGACATTAGAGCACTGAGTTAGTGCATGAGAAAAGTGAAATTCACTGGAAAATTGTTTTAAACTATAGGGAAACTGAGTCAAATGAGAAATTTAAAAGGTAAATGAACAGCATAAACTGTAAAAAAAAATAAAAAATACAATTTTCATTTTTTTTACTGTTAATAATCTAAGAAGTTATTTGTAACACAAGCAAGGCAATATTTTAAAATGGTCTTTAACCTTCCCAAGCCCCTTTAAGTGACTATTGAACTTCTACATCTTCATTGCACTTATGTACATTTGTGTTCTTGTTCTGGCAATTAATCTGCCATTATGAAACACTGGTTAGATCTTTGCCATTTAAATATGGTGCATTCCTCAGATTCCTTCTGTGAAATGCATTCCTGTTTGGACTAATGAAGGGCATAAGGTTTGCCTCTGGCAGGTGTGCATGCACTCAGCCTACTCCAATGAATCCAGAGGGTATCCTAATTAGAAATCAAATTGTTACCTTTCTGTGTCACCGCTAGCCACTTCTCATGCCACTATGTATTCTCTTTAACCTTGAGGTAAAGCCTATGTCCTGCCAAAGGGAAGGAGGCCTTTCACGAAAACTATCCAAAAACCCAGCAGAGTTAAACAACAGTTTACAGGATAGGCCCTGACCCTACATGGGGATCCACTAACACAGACCCTTGACTCCAGCAGGACTCCACACAAACACAGGGTTCCATATTAGCAGATCCTTGTGCTGACTGAAGCCTTAGATAATAACTAGCACAAGGAGAGAAAAATGAAGACCTATTCACAAGGGAAAATAGAAACAGATTGGATTGTAGAAGGCTCTTGCATCAACAGTGGTGTGGAATTGTGTGGCAGGGCAGAGGGAAGGCCAGTGCTAGACACAATCAAGCAAAATTTTTACTTGTACTTACTAATGAATGTCTGAGAAGTTGTAGGTAATTTCTTTAGGATGAACACTTGCTAGAAAATTCCCATCTGCAACCATTCTTTAAAGACCCTGCAACCAAGAGATATCAACAGATGTGTGAGGTGATCACAATGGGGCCATATTCTTCCATTGGGGCATAAATGCAACCCTCATTAATGTTGATAGGAGTTACATGCACACATCAAGGGGAGAATAAACCCATATATTACTGAGTGGCCAACAAGACAGATACCAATGGGTGAATATTGGAAAACTCAGAGGTTACTAGCAGTGCAACCAAAGAGGTTTCCTGCAATATGCACTTGGCTGGCTGATTTAGTTCCTTGAAATATTTTTACATTTCATTATTATTATTAGTAGTAGTAGTAGTAGTATCATAATGCCTAGGAGCCCCTGTCATGCACCAGGACCCTATTCTGCTAGATGCTGTACAAACACAGAATAAAAAGACAATCCCTGCCCCAGACAGCTCACAATCTAAGTATAAGACAACAGGTGGATACAGAAAAACTGATGGGGAGTACCAGGAAACAATGACAGTACTGGTCAGCATGATTGGCAGTGGTCTCTGTACACCAGCAGTCTAACCATTGTCCAGTTTTATGTAAGCAAGCCACATAGCCCAGTTAAGGAGAGATTTGAAAGAGGATAACGAATTAGTTTTCTATATGTTTTCAGAGACATCCTTGCAAGCATGAAGGGCAGCATAGAAAAAAGAACAAGGTGTTTGAAAATGTAATAAGTGGGCAGTGGAGGCAGGCATCACAGGCTGATTGGAGGTGGGAGTCAACTATTTTATACTGAATGAGAAATTATATGCAGGGTGGGGATTACTTGTGAAGTTCTGTGACAGTGAAGATAATGAGCTTATATTTGATGTGATAGAAAAGAGGGAGCCAGTGGAGGGATGCAAAGACAGGGGTGACATGGTCAAAGTGACAGGCCAGGAAAATGATCTTTGCAGCAGCATTCTGAATGGATATGAAGACTGCATTTTCCAAGCCAAAAAAAATAAAGAATGTTGCAGTAATCGAGACACAAGACGATGAGAACCTGGATGAGAGTTTTAGCTGTGTCGATGGATAGGAAAGGAACAAATTGGACCAAAGTCGGCTCTCAGCTACACTGGTGTAAATCCAGATTCACTACACTGACTTCAGTGGGGCTACTGCACTCCTCTGTAATAGAGAGCAAAATTGGTCCTTTGAGTGGGAAACTGCCCAGGTAAGAACTGCAGGATTGGGCCCACTACACTCCTGGGTTTGGTTGAACTCTATCACTTATTTATTTACTGGCTGTTATTTATGTTAGAGCAGGAATGTCTCTTCTTTTTCTTGCCTTTGATTTCACTCTTCTTTCTCTCACTCTTTTCTTTCACCTTTCTGTCACCATCTTTGATCTGCAATTTGATTTGCTTTTCTTGGTTTTTTGGAGCTCACAGAAGTATAGCAGATTGCTGAGATGTTCAGTCCTCCAGTCAGAAGATTTTTCCCAGCTTCAAAGAGTGTCAGTTGGAAAGAGAGCTAAAAGGGATCATGGGAAACACCAAGCTTATCCAAGAAGAAGGGAAATTGTACCTCTGACCACAGACCTAAGTAGACAGCACATCCATCCTTTGTATACAACGTACAACGGCACTTAGATACTATGGTGATAAGCATGATATAAAAATCTGAATAGAATAGAAATGCGAAGTCTGCAGCACACTAAAGCGGGTGTTTCTATGTGTTGGCGGGATGGGAAATTTGTGACCAAAAACTGAAAGTATAGATTTTTGGTTTTCCGATGAAACATCAAAAATGGGGGGAGGAGCGGAAATTAATTGAAAGCCCAATTTTCTATTTAATAAAATGTTTATATGCGAATTTTTTGACCAGCCCTAGCATTTGCACCACAATGCAATCATACTGTGGTGAATTTACAGGAGGGCTGAACAGAAGACAATGCTGATGTCTGAGTTGTACTATGAGTTTCAGTTAGATTTATTACTGGGATGATTGCACTCTTTACTGCAAATGATGTAATGAAAATCTGAAACTTTACTGAAGTTGAAATGCCTTCACATTCAACATTCATTTCTCTAATCTTCTCTTGGCCACCAGAGGGCACAAAAACTCTATTTCTGAACTTACTGTGGGCACAGAGAAAACTTCTTTCTGCTTCAGCAGTGAGAATAATTTTTATGTCACATTTGTCTGGGTAGCAAATTGTACGTAACCATTCAGGAGACTGGGATCAAAATCCTGCTCCTTTCTGTACTCTCATCCTAGAATATACCCACACATTACACCCACGCGGTGCACTGGAGGAAGCATTTGCTTATTTATTTGTAAGTGCTCCCGAGCATGCTAGGTGCCTCACAAGCAAGTAAAAAAAGGCACATTTCCTGCCCACAGAGCTAAAATGCAGAAATGAGAGCAGTTTCCAGGTGGAGGCTAGGGAGAGACAATACAGGGAAGGAAGCATAAAGTTTATAAATATAGGACCAGACCCTCAGCTGAAGAGATCAGGGTGCAGGAAGGTGGCTTCTCCAGCCAGGGGTCAGTTCAGCAGCCTAAAGGCTGCTCTAAGTTACACCAGCTGCTGCAGTCTCTCTTCGGAATTGATGCATCACTGCTCCATCCTACCCCTAGCACACCACCTTCCTGCAGCTCCATACCCCAGATACACTCCCTTTTGGGCAGCTTTCTGCAGTCTCATTTAACATTAAGGGGGAAAGATAGGCTATAGGCATGACACCCTTACAAACTAAGTGGACATCTTAAAAGAAGCAAGAGGAAATAAGGACACATAGGACACCACAGCCAACCCAAAATAAAAATGTCTCCCTATTTTATAAAACTGATTGCTGAAATCCAACTTAGAGAACATTGACTAAATGGCCTTGGTGCGGTCCCAGTGCATTTCACTGTCAACATACTGCCATACTGTAGAGTGTGAGCAAATAGCAACTATATATATAAAATAATCTATATAAGCATTACTCATTGTAAATCAGGGTTACAGGATTAGGCCCCATGTGTACCAAAGTTCTGCAAAAGCCCCAGCAAATAGTCACCAACGGCAGCCAGTCATTTCATGTGAATTAGTTCAGGATAATAAGTCATGCCTAGACAGGCTCCTCTGAGTACCATCGCCCAATGATAGCCAGATAGGACAAGAACAGAAGGAGAAAGCTGATGCTGTTGTTGGCTTGTCCCTGCCCTTCCTTTGTTCATGGCAATCCATGCCTATAACTTCCTGCTCAGTGTCTGCTGAATGTTACCCAGCAGACCTTCTATTTATTTATTTCAGCCCTGGCTCCTCTCTGTTGCTACACTCCCAACTGCCTTGGTGTGGGTGCTACTTCCTGCATAGGTTTACATTATGCACTCAGGGCCAGATTTACATCTTATGCGCCTCTAGGCACAGCATCTTCAGTGCCTCTCCTGCCTACAGCTGACCTTTGTGTTGCACACAGTTTTAGAGAGGTAAGGTGCCCCTAGGCATGTGCCTACTGTGCCTAATTGGAAATCCAGCCCTGTATGCACTTGCTTGACCAATGTGTGCTGTTTGGAGGGAGACTACTTGGGCTATGCTTCTTTTCCAGGGGGCTGGGCTCCCTTTAGTGTGACCATGCGGCTTTGCCCTGTTCCCTTTTGGCTAAGGGCTTCTTGTTTACTCTACATGTCTTAGCCATGAATTGACACACTTTCCCTCATTCCCTGTCCCCCTACAGCCAGAACCTGAGAAGAAAGTTTTTACAGATTAAGGATTGAGGCCTTTCATGGACCTGCTTTATAAATACAGTTTGACCCTGCACATTATATGGTATCTGTCCTGCATTATAATGTCCAAAGAGGACCACACCAGATTGCAATCTTAGGGTTGTAATGAAGATGGGTTAAGCAATGAGCTAGTATCAGTTGCCTTGAGAATGAAAAATATTCATTGTAATGATGCGTATAAACTGTTGGTGCTGATTGTGGGCCCTCACAATTGTTGATCTTTGCAGTGTTCTTCATTTCAATTGGCTGGTTGCCTCTACTCTTTCTTGCCAGTTGCTAGGGCTGTAGAGGAGGAGACCATGAATGGCCAGCCAATCAAGCTGCAGGAGGCTTTAAAAGGTCAAAGTAGCACAGCCCACTGCTGTCTCTCACAGGTTTCACAGATGGATTAAGTACCTCAGTCTGATGAGAGAGTTTGTAACAACAAGGAGGAGCAGGAGACAAATCTATTATTATGATACTGATCATAACAAGAGAGAAAATGGTGCAAACTCAGCTCACTCATGTAAGAAGTCCAGGTGTGTAGGAAAGGCCTGCTACTGGCTAGGGAGTTGGGCAAGGAATATTATTTCTTTACAGTGTCATGTGATAGCCCAAGCTCACCAAGTTGTATTCTTTGGCCTTCCTCTGAAACTCTGGATCTTGACTATCCATTCTCCTGTAGCTGTATGGACCCTGCAGGGCTTATAAGAGTGACAGACTGTTTGTATGCATACGGTCAGACATGCAGGGAAGTGGCACGTTTTGAATATGAAACATTCTAGAGTTACTTTTCCGCCCATCATAATGTTTTAATGGATTGGTGTAGAGCAGGGGTCGGCAACCTTTCAGAAGTGGTGTGCCGAGTCTTCATTTATTCACTCTAATTTAAGGTTTCGCGTGCCAGTAATACATTTTAACGTTTTTAGAAGATCTCTTTCTACAAGTCTATAATATATAACTAAACTATTGTTGTATGTAAAGTAAATAAGGTTTTTAAAATGTTTAAGAAACTTCATTTAAAATTAAATTAAAATGCAGAGCCCCCAAGACCAGTGGCCAGGACTCTGACAGTGTGAGTGCCACTGAAAATCAGCTCACGTGCCGCCTTCGGCACGCGTGCCATACGTTGCCTACCCCTGGTGTAGAGCATGTTGGACCTCTCCAAGTCAAGTATATAAATGGAGACTCTGCAATTGACTCCAGTAGGTGTAGGACCAGGACCCACTGGTTCAGGATTCTGCTAAGGTTGATCCACAAAGTTATTTCTGAGTTTTTTCTTTTCTCTTTCTTCTCTGTTTTGTTATTTCCCGTAAAAGGTTTTGGTTGGCTGTCCAAGATCTCAAAAGACAACCTTTGCAGGATGTAGCCACCAGAGTGGAGGAAATCTGGCAAGAGTTTCTAGCTCCAGGGGCACAAAGCCCTATCAACCTGGACTCTCACAGCTATGAGAGAACAAGTCAAAACGTCCAAGATCCGGGGAGATACACGTTTGAAGATGCCCAGGTTTGGATTTTGATTTTATTACTAGTAGAAAACTAGTAATTAAATAGCTAGTTTTATGGTAACTCCTTATATTCTACTATGGCAGCATTATCCACTTAATTTTAAGGAAAAAAGAGAGGCGCAGTTGGAAAGGACTTCAGTGATTTCAGTTCAGGCAGGGTGAACTGTATTTCTCTAAATCTATTGGCTTTAAAAGGCTAATACTCTGCTGGAAACAAAGATGTTCCTAAACTGACAAATCTACAAGGAGTGCTAAGCTGGAGCAAAGTGTCGGGTCCTGGCCATGGGCAGGGTCATTTACCAAGTTGGAGTCAAGAGACAAGTAGCGGAGTCAGTGCTGAACCAGGTCAAGATACCAGGAAATCAGGATCAGACACCAGTTACAGAGAAGAGGCAAATAGTGAAGTTGGGGATGAGTCAAGAGATGAAGCCTAAGGGTCACAGTAAGGCAAGGTCTGGAGTGGAAGCAAGCAGGTGGTCTGCATCATTGCTCAGACAGCTCCCTGTGATGGCTTCCTGGTTTATACACTGGCATAGGCCAATCAGAGGGCTGCCATCCAGGTCTCGCTGGGTGGTACGTCCTGAAGTGTCTAGCTTCACACGGTTCCCTCACAAAAGCCCAGTCTGAGCTTCTGGTGGCAATGTGAAAGTGTTAGATCCTGGAACCTCCATGGACTCAAGTTCTAGTCCCACAGTTGCTTACATCAACCCCCCCACCCCCTTCAGGCTCCCCATCAGAATGGTGCTGGTCCAGACTTGTTGGGGTGAGTCCTTTGGAACTCACTCACCTGGAGCATGGATAAGGGAGGCACATTCTCCAGTGTGCTTTTCAGGACCGTAGTCTTCCCAGTCCACAAGATAGTACAGGTGGCCATATGTCTATTGGGAATCAGGGATGGCATGCACTTTGAACTACTCGTGACCCTGGATTTTGACTGGTGGTGGTGTGGTTTGGTTGGGGAAGGGATTATTAGTATAGGGCTTCAGAATGGAAATATAAAAAACTGGATGTATTTTGGGGGACTGGAGAAGCTTTAGTTTAAAGATAACCAAGTTGATCTGTTGTCATATCTGGAAGGGTCCCAGGAACTGGTGGTCCAGTTTTCGGAAGGGTCGACTGGTCGGGAGATTTTTTGCAGCAAGCCACACCTTCTGGCCTACTGTGAATGCCAGAGCTCCCTGTTGTCAAAAAGTGTACATGCCTCCTGTAAGCCGCCTTCACCACTAGCTGGTTCTTGAGCTCCTTCTGGATAAGATGAATCTGTTGGACCCAGTTAGTGGTGGCAGGGGTCAGGGAGGCTGCTGGTAACTCCAGCTGAATGTGAGGGTGGAACCTGTAATTTGAGAAGAAGGGGCTCTGACCTGAAGAGGCCTGGTTAGCAGTGCTATATGAAAACTCTGCATATGGCAGGAGCATGGAGCAGTTATCCTGGTGATGGTTCATGAAACATCTAAAGTATTCTAGTACTTGGTTCACCCTTTCAGTTTGTCCATCTGTTTGGGGATGGTACATGGGGAGGTAGCTATGCAGACATCCAGTAGCCAGAGCACTCCGCACCAGAAGCAAGAGGTAAACTGTGGGCCTTGGTCTGAAACTATGTGGTCTGGAAGTCTGAGAAGATGAACTGTGATTGGCCTCAGGAGTTGGGCAGTAGTCTCAGCGAAGGAAAGATGGTTGCAGGGGATGAAGTAGGCCATTTTAGTCAGATGGGCTACAACTGTGAAGCCTGCTGTGTGGCCATCAGACACTGGTAGTTCCTCAATGAAGTCTAGGGTGATGGCAGACCAAGATCTGGCTGGAGTCTCTAGGGGTACTAAGGTGCCAAAAGTTCTAATCCCAGGCATTTTGGTACATGCACAGCACTCACAGGAGTCCATGTAAGCTTGGACTTCAGCCTGTATGTAGAGCGACCAGAAAAAATGGGCAGCCATGTCGGAGGTCTTAAGGTGGCCAAAATGATCTTCCAGCAGAATGCTGTAACACAGTCATAGCACCTCCAGTCAGGGATGTCTGGGGGGAACATATATGCTCTCAAAATATGTTGTCCCATCCTGCACAGAGCTGTGCATCGTAGGGTATGTCTACACTACGACATTAGATCGAATTAATAGAAGCCGGTTTTATAGAAATCGGTTGTATACAGCCGATTGTGTGTGTCCCCACATAAAATGCTCTAAGTGCATTACGTCGGCGGACCGCGTCCACAGTACCGAGGCTAGCGTCGACTTCCGGCGCATTGCACTATGGGTAGCTATCCCACAGTTCCCGCAGTCTCCAGCGCCCATTGGAATTATGGGTTGAGAGCCCAATGCCCGAATGATGCAAAACAGTGCCGCGGGGGGTTCTGGGTACATGTCGTCAGGCCCCTCCCCCTCCGTCACAGCAACGGCAGACAATAGATTCGCGCCTTTTTACCTGGGTTACCTGTGCAGACAACATACCACGGCAAGCATGGAGCCCGCTCAGCTCACCTCACCGTCACCATATGTCATCCGGGTGCCGGCAGACGTGGGACTTCATTGCTACACAGCAGCAGCAGCTAACTGCCTTTTGGCGGTAGACGGTGCAGCATGACTGGTAGCCTTCATCGGCGATCTGGGTGCTGGTAGCTGTGGGGCTGGCAGCCGTAGGGCTGCATTGCACCAGCCCCTTACCTTTTGCCTTTTGGCAGTAGATGGTTTATTACGACTGGTAACCGTCCTCGTCGTACAGCAGTGGCTGTCAATCATGGGCACCTGGGCAGACATGCTCTGTCCTATCGAACTGTCTTGACAATGATGGCTATCAGTCGTAGTATGCTATTTTCTGCCAAGCGCCCAGTATTTTCTGCTAAGCACCCAGAAGAGGCCGAGGGCGATCTGGGTGCTGGCAGACATGGGGCTGGCAGACGTGGGGCTACATTGCTACACAGCAGCAACCCCTTGCCTTTTGGCAGTAGATAGTATATTATGACTGGTATCCGTCATCATCATACTGCAGTGGGTATCAGATCGTGCAATAGGCCTGAAGGCTAACTGCCAAGCGCCCAGTATTTGCTGCCAAGCACCCAGAAAATGCCGAGGGCTATCAGTCATGCTGCACCGTCGTCTTAAGATGTAAAAAATAGATTTGTTCTGTATTCATTTCCTTCCCCCCTCCCTCCGTCAAATCAACGGCCCGCTAAACCCAGGCTTAGGAGTTCAATCTCGGGGGGGGGGGAGGCATTCTGTGTGACAGTTGTTTGTGTTTCTCCCTGATGCACAGCCACCTTTCTTGATTTTAATTCCCTGTACCTGTACGCCATGTCGTCACTCGCCCCTCCCTCCCTCCTTCCCCTGGTCCTTCAGATACTAGTTTTGCGCCTTTTTTCAGACCAGACGCCATAGCTAGCACTGGGATCATGGAGCCCGCTCAGATCACCGCGGCAATTATGAGCACTATGAACACCACGCGCATTGTCCTGGAGTATATGCAGAGCCAGGACATGCCAAAGCAAAACCAGGACCAGCCGAGGAGGAGGCAATTGCAGCGCGGCGACGAGAGTGATGAGGAAATGGACATGGACCTAGACCAAGTCACAGGCCCCAGCAATGTGGAAATCATGGTGTTCCTGGGGCAGGTTGATGCCGTGGAACGCCGATTCTGGGCCCGGGAAACAAGCACAGACTGGTGGGACTGCATCGTGCTGCAGGTGTGGGACGATTCCCAGTGGCTGCGAAACTTTCGCATGCATAAGGGCACTTTCATGGAACTTTGTGACTTGCTTTCCCCTGCCCTGAAGCGCCAGAATACCAGGATGAGAGCAGCCCTCACAGTTGAGAAGCGAGTGGCGATAGCCCTGTGGAAGCTTGCAATGCCAGACAGCTACCGGTCAGTCGGGAATCAATTTGGAGTGGGCAAATCTACTGTGGGGGCTGCTGTGATCCAAGTTGCCAGGGCAATGAGAGACCTGGTGATATCAAGGGTAGTGACTCTGGGAAACGTGCAGGCCATAGTGGATGGCTTTGCTGCAATGGGATTCCCAAACTGTGGTGGGGCCATAGACGGAATCCATATCCCTATCTTGGCACCGGAGCACCAAGCCACCGAGTACATAAACCGCAAGGGGTACTTTTCAATGCTGCTGCAAGCCCTGGTGGATCACAAGGGACGTTTCACCGACATCAACGTGGGCTGGCCGGGAAGGGTACATGATGCTCGCGTCTTCAGGCACTCTGTTCTGTTTCGAAAGCTGGAGGAAGGGACTTTCTTCCCGGACCAGAAAATAACCGTTGGGGATGTTGAAATGCCTATCGTGATCCTTGGGGACCCAGCCTACCCCTTAATGCCATGGCTCATGAAGCCGTACACAGGCAGCCTGGACAGGAGTCAGGACCTGTTCAACTACAGGCTGAGCAAGTGCCGAATGGTGGTGGAATGTGCATTTGGGCGTTTAAAAGCGCGCTGGCGCAGCTTACTGACTCGCTCAGACCTTAGCGAAAAGAATATCCCCATTGTTATTGCTGCTTGCTGTGCGCTCCACAATATCTGTGAGAGTAAGGGGGAGACATTTATGGCGGGGTGGGAGGTAGAGGCAAATCGCCTGGCCGCTGATTACGCGCAGCCAGACACCAGGGCGGTTAGAGGAGCACAGCAGGGCGCGGTGCGCATCAGAGAAGCTTTGAAAACTAGTTTTGTGACTGGCCAGGCTACGGTGTGAAACTTCTGTTTGTTTCTCCTTGATGAAATCTCCGCCCCCCCACCCACCCGGTTAACTCTACTTCCCTGTAAACCAACCACCCCACCCTCCCCTCCCCTCCCCCCTTCGAGCACCACTTGCAGAGGCAATAAAGTCATTGTTACTT